>NC_090931.1:563521312-563824342 GCF_040938575.1 Ambystoma mexicanum | reverse complement strand
GTGCGTGTGTGTGTATTTGAGGTGTGTGCCACTGTGATACACCATGGATGCATGTGACACCCACATGTAGGAGGCTGATTGGCAGATGTGAAATGGATGCCGATGATTTCACTGCGACAGGTGGTGGAGATGTACAGATGCATGTATGTCTGGTGGAGTGTGTGCATGTGTTTGGCACTCCCCATGTTGCATGTGACGTCAGGCTAACCTTCGGATGCTCATGCTGTTGTATGTGTTTGGATGGTGGTGCCTGCTGCAACATTCCTGTTGATTTGCGCATGTGTGTGGGTTCAAATTATATGTGTGTTGTGGAGTATGATGCCATGTGTGAAGTTTGAGACTGCTACTCGTGCGCAACTGTAATGTGTGTATCACACCATTGTACAGTGCCCTGATGCCTGTGTTCTGTCTCTCCCTGTCTGTAGCGTCAACTGATGAAGAGGGCGGAGACAGTGCTGTGGAGCACAGCGGCAGGGATCCCACCGCCAGCCGGAGACACAAGGCCCAGCTCCCCTCCCATGTTGTCATCTCGTCGGGGAGTGAGGGGTCTGGTGCCGCGTCCATGGCCGCAGCTGCCGAGGGTAGGGCCAAGAGGTGGAGGTCAGAGGTGGACTCCTCGGCAGCAGAATGGGCAGCTGAGACCCCACAGAGGCCTATGGAGGAAGATGGCACTGAGTCATCCAGGCTGGTGGAGGGTTTGGTTGAGGAGGAGGCCGTGGAAGGGCCACACACGGGGTCTGGAGGGGGGATTCCACTGGTGCTCGTGGTGCAGTACAGGGGCAGGGACAGGAGGCAGCACAGGCAGCCGCAGAGGTGCCTATGTGTAATCCTGTCCCCGATCCTGTGACTGCATCATCCCGCACCAGCAGGGATGCCTTTGTCCAGACCTGTTTTCAGCGAGGGAATCGGCTAACAACAACTGGCCTTCCTCTCCCTGCGGACGTGGCAATCCAGGACCATGTTGAGGCTGTCCTGGCTGGGGTGGCGTTGCGTCAACTTGGCATCCAGGATAACGTGCAGGGTTCTCGTGAGGATGCTGCACGTTATTTCAGATGCCTCATTGACCGCGTCGACTGGCTAGGAGGGATCACTGGTGCTGGGTTCCTCCATGTGCTGGACATTCTACCGACCCCCTCCTCAACTGACCCCCTATGCGCCAATCGTCCTCCGTGCCATCTTCCTGCCCAAGTATCACCTGGTCACCCTGTGGAGCTGCCTCTGACCCAGCAGCCAGGCTGGTGGAGGACACATCCCTGCCACAGTCAGGAGTCGGAGGTCCAGCAGGGTTGGCCACCACAACAACTGGACCCCAGCAGGAGGAGAACGTGCAGGCATCATCAGGCAGGGCACATGCACAGCAGCAGCAGGCTCAAGGTGGGAGCGATGATGGCTCGGGGCCATCAACATCAGGATAGCAGGCATCGGCCAGAGGGCAGGAGGACCCTGGATTGGAGTGTCTTCCATGTAGCAGCGGTTGGGCCAGCAAATAGATATGGAGCGGCGGCGGTCAGAATAGGCACGGCTCACTATGGTCAGGGCAGAGAACTCCATGCGCAGGGCATTGAGGCGGACTGAGTGCCTCGAGGAAATTCACAGGGAGTTGGAGTTGGACATGGCTTTATCCCTGCGAGACCTCGGGGCCAGGGAACAGGCCCGCCTCCAGAACGTTGAACAGGAGTTCAATGATGCCCTGGCCCGGGAAATCAACAAGTGAGCCGTAGGACTTGCCCGCCGCCGTTGTATATAGTTCATTAGTGTTAGGTTTCCTTTCTGTTTTTCTTTCATTTGGGGCGCATGGACTATGCCCCACCTTTTTGTGTATAGTTATTTATTAGGGAGGGTTTTTTGTAGGTTTCCTTTGGATTGTTGGGCTCATGGACCCTTGGATGTTCTTTTGTAAATAGTTTTCGATGTGGATTTCATTTTCTTGGACCCATGGTGGAATACTTTGCTTTTTTTGAACTGTGAATTCTTTTTATGGGCAGGCCCATAGGAGCCATTTTACTTTGGATTTTATTGGTTGCAGCTTTTATATTTTTTTAACAATTTTTGAATTCCGGACTTGGATTATTTCTTTTCATCATTGTGTGATTTGGTTTTATTCATTTTGTTGATTCTTCAATACACTTTTTTTCTTTACTTTACTTGTGTGGTCTTCTATCATTTGTTTTGTGCATGTCACAATGTTGTATTTCACAGTCATGTGTCGCCATTGTGTGGGTCTGAGGGACATGTATTCATGGTCATGCTGGTTATGTATTTTGTATCATGACTTTGGGAATTCAATGTGGGGTGTTTGGACTGGGGTGGCCTGGGGTGGCCTGGGGCGGGATTTGGGTGGCCAAACGGCCCATGGGTCTGGAGTGTGATGACGTGTCGGGTGGAGGGACATGAGTCGGGGCCTGCTGGCAGGTGCCCGTCACTGCTGGGTGGGTGGGGGTGCAGGGGGACATGAGTCGGGGCCTGCTGGCAGGTGCCCGTCACTGCTGGGTGGGTGGGGGTGCAGGGGGACATGAGTCAGTGCGCTCACAAGTGCATGGTGCCATGTGGGCTGCCTGCAGGGCATGGGGAGGGTTGTAGGGTAGTCCCCTGTGGTGTGGGCTGCCTGCAGGGCATGGGGAGGGCGGAAACCGCAAAACCGGGAGGGCCCATGATGCCAAATCGCATGTAAAAGTTCCCGCACACCCCTGAAATACACGTTCCCCACTCGCGCCAGGCCCATCGCATGTGAAACTCCCTACGCACCCTCCAAAGACACGTTCCCCGCTTGCGCCAGGCCCATTGCGTGTGATACTCCCCGCGCACCCCTGAAATACCAGTTCCCCACTTGCGCCAGGCCCATCGCATGTGAAACTCCCCACGCACCCCCCAAATACACGTTCCCTGCTTGCGCCAGGCCCATCGCGTGTGAAACTCCCCGCGCACCCCCCAAATACACATTCTCCGCTCGCGCCAGGCCCATCGCGTGTAAAACTTCCCGCGAACCCCCCAAATACACGCAGGCACCACATCCACCCTGGGCATGCCCCACAGGCAGCCCACTCACCCTCCCCATGCCCCACAGGCAGGCCATCTAGCCTTGGCATGCCCCACAGGCAGCCCACGCCACAGGGGAATGCTTTTTCTATGCAATTTACCTGGCGCGAGCGGGGTACGTGTATTCCGAGGGGTGCGCTGGGAGTTTTAAATGCGATGGGCCTGGTGCGAGTGGGGTACATGTATTCCGAGGGGTGCGCAGGGAGTTTTACACGAGTTTTCGCTGGCGCGAGCGGGGTACGTGTATTCTGGGGCATGCGCGGGGAGTTTTACACGCGTTTTTGTGGTTGGGGGGCTGTATGCTGGTCCACTGGCCTTTGCGCCAGGTACTGGATTTGTGCGATTTCTTTGGTGCACGGGGTGGGGTTGGGGGTGTAACTGGCGCTGCTGCAGAGTCGCTGCGCCACTCTGCGCCATGGCTGCTTATGGATGTTTTAATCCATGAATACACTGTGCACCTAAATGGGTTTTGGCGCTCGCGGCTGGCTCAGACTGCCGCACGCGCACTCTGTGCGCTAGCCACGTGCGCCACTTGTGCGCCTATTTCTATGAATTACCCCCTTAATATTTGCATTCACAGAGAAATTGAAATGGGCTTTCGGGAAAAACCCTAAAAACATGCTCTGAGCTTGAACTGCTTGAACTGCTATGAATTCACAATATTAACATCGCCTGGAATGCTGGGACAAAGACCTGTTACTTTCCTCAAGAAACATATTTTAAATAAGCTCCAAAGAGGAACTATAAAAAGAGCCCCAAATCTCAAATTCAATGAAAGATTGACAAATACACTTTCACCCCCAGCCCTTTTAAGCATTTATCTAATATTTTGCCCCATACACAAAACAAAATCTTAACAACCCAATGGATCTGGGGGAGCCACTCTGTGCCACCATGCTTATATGAAAAAGCCAACTACCACTCTTAGCAAACAACAAAGTTGGATATTTTGTTGGAATCCTTACTGATGAACAATGGATCTTTTGTGCCCCCTTTACCAAAGACCATGATCTTTGTCTTCGATAGATTCAACACCAAGCCATGGTCACCAAATAACATTTTTGCATAAAGAAAATTTTGTTGTAGGCCTTCTGTCGTCAGATCAATCAGCTTTGTGTCATCAGTGTACAACAATGTGCCTTATATGACGGCAGATAAAACCGTTGGATTAGTTCTAGCTGAGGACATAAGAATATTAAAATCAGAGATAAAAAGAATTCATAATAGCGGGGCTAATGGACAACCTTGCCTAACTCCTTTATTCATTGAGAAATCAAAAGAATAATTGTTAGTCCTAGGGCAGCGTACCGGAGCTGAGGTTTCTGCATACATCAGTTGTGTTAGCTGTAACAAACCCAAAGGAACACCAAGTCTGTGCCGTTTGCACCATAGTATAGTCTGATCTAAATAACCAACTGCCTTAGCCAGATCCAGGAAGGCCAGAAACATAGATACGCATCTAACTTTAACATGATGTGGAGCAGGTGCAAGTGGATCTAGCTCACCTGGCCTAAGCCCCGCCCACCTGGTGCCTTCCTGCCTGCCGCTCTTTTTCACCACTTAGCAAGCCCCGCCCACCTAGTACCTTCCTGCTTCCAGCTCTTTTTCACCATTTAGCAAGCCGCGCCCAACTGGTGCCTTCCTGCCTGCCGCTCTTTTTCACCACTTAGCAAGCCCCGCCCACCTGGTGCCTTCCTGCTTGCCGCTCTTTTTCACCACTTAGCAAGCCTCGGCCACCTGGTACCTTCCTGCTTCCCGCTCTTTTTCACCACTTAGCAAGCCCCAACCACCTGGTGCCTTCCTGTTTCCTGCTCTTTTTCACCACTTAGCAAACCACGCCCACCTGGTGCCTTCCTGCTTGCCGCTCTGTTTCCCTACTTAAGGAGCCCTCCAGCTTCTTTTCCTTTGCAGATGGGGAGCAGGTGCAAGTGGATCTAGATCATCTGGCCTAAGCTCCGCCCACCTGGTGCCTTCCTGCCTGCCGCTCTTTTTCACCAGTTAGCAAGCCCGGCGCACCTGGTGCCTTCCTGCCTGCCGCTATTTTTCACCACTTAGCAAGCCCTGCCCACCTGGTGCCTTCCTGCTTGCCGCTCTGTTTCCCTACTTAAGGAGCCCTCAAGCTTCTTTTCCTTTGCAGATGGGGAGCAGGTGCAAGTGGATCTAGGTCATCTGGCCTAAGCCCCGCCCACATGGTGCCTTCCTGCCTGCCGCTCTTTTTCACCACTAAGCAAGCCCCGCCCAACTGGTGCCTTCCTGCTTGCCACTCTTTTTCACCACTTAGCAAGCCCGCCCACCTGGTGCCTTCCTGCTTCCTGCTCTTTTTCACCACTTAGCAAGCCACGCCCACCTGGTGCCTTCCTGCTTCCCGCTCTGTTTCCCTACTTAAGGAGCCCTCCAGTTTCTTTTCCTTTGCAGATGGGGAGCAGGTGCAAGTGGATCTAGGTCACCTGACCTAAGCCCCGCCCACCTGGTACCTTCCTGCCTGCTGTTCTTTTTAACCACTTAGCAAGCCCCGCCCACCTGGTGCCTTCCTTCACCATCACTGTCTTGTGGCCAATGCTGGATTTGAATTTTATGGACTTCTTTCATTCACGGTGTGTCACTCTTTCTCAACTCTCATGCTGGACTTCCTTTGCATCTTGTACTCATGGTGGCCCTGAATCATGCTGTTCCCATCTTCATCTTGTATCCTGGCTTGCAACATTATGTGTTACTACTGACTTCTGCAATTGTATTCGCTCTCCACTCTTGCTTCTCCACTCTTTTTGACTGCTTACTCTCTTTTCTCTCCTCCTTTCCCTTCTCCCTTTTCCTATCTCCTCCCCTTACTTTCTTCTATGCACTTACTCTATCAGAATTGTCCCTGGACCTAATATGATAGCAACCTCGTCTGTTTCCTCCACCCTCCCATTACTGTTTATTTCCTCCCCACCACCCTTCCAGCACTATCTGAAATGTTGTCAGGCTTAGTATGATAGTCGCTTGTTATGTTCCTCCCCTCCCTTTCTGCACCCCTCTCCCTCACCTTTTGTTTTTCTCTGGCTCTACCAGAAATGTCGTCAGGCCTAGTACGGTAGTCGCCTGTCCGTTTCCATTTCCTTCCCATTCTCCCCCTCCCTTCCTTATCTATGTCTTAGCTCTTGCACTATCTGAAATGTCGTCAGGCCGAGTACGATAGTTAATTTCACATCCTTACTGTTCATGGCCTGTAAGAATGTGGTTGTATTTTCCCTTGTTCCCTCCCTTGCCTTGAAGCGCTTTGAAACACATTCTGCATAGGCGTTATATAAATAAATATCATACTTATCAATATTGATATTTAAAAGGAAACAATGGTTAATTGTGCTGAAGCCTTTCCTGAATCTTGGTTGCAAATAAGCATAGATGTTATTGTCCGTAGCCCATTCCTCCAACATTAAAAATAAGCATCTTGAAAAGATTGTGCATGAGGCATATAAAAGTTAGATTGAGCGATAAGAATGCTGGTCAATTATCAAACCTTTTGCAAAAAGCACAACAATCAGGCTCCTTTTCCAGGATGAGGGCAAACCAGTGCCTGGGTAGTTCCATTAAACACCCCTATTAACAAAGGGATCCACCACTCCGGAAACAATTTGAATGCCTCATGCCTAAGACCATCTAGGCCAGCAGTCTTACCCTCCTTCACAAACATTTTTCAGGCATCAACCTCCTCGACATTTTCTCCAACTCTCACAGAAGAAATGGTGCAAAATCCCTCCCTACAAAACAAGACTACTGTACTCTCCCCACATAAAATACTAACACCACTCATACACCACCTCCACACCACACATGCACCCTGACAAGTTTCACCGGGGCTATACCCAGGGACATCAATTCACCAAAATGCCAGGGGTATTGTAAGTGACATCACGCACTCAATGACAGCCCAGGAAGTGACGTCAGAGCATCCAGTGATTTTAACTAAAGACATTTCAGAGAGGGATTTTTTACCGAAGAAAAAAAAGAAAAATAAATCACCAATTATTTTATATATATATATGAGGCTGTGGTAAGGAGATAAAATGGGTGGGTAGTGGGTTGGCGGGTGGAGTTAAAATCATAGGAGGATGGGGGGCTTTGGGAGAGGGACCCCCGAAATAGAAAAGAAAATGCAGTGATTTTTTTCAGTGGTTTTGTTTCGGTAAAGCACACCTCTTGAAATGTTTTTGTTAAAATCACATAGAACCAAAGTCATATGACCTTTGACCCTGATGAAATAACCTCAGATGACATTTAACCATAATGTAATGACTTGAAGTGACTGAAGGGTGTAAAAAAGGTACTTAAGCAGTGGCGGCTGGCCCACAGGAGTGTGAGGTGTGGTGCCCTACACCCGAAACCCCACCATGTCAATGAGTAACATCTTGTCCTTCACGGACACAGTGGGAGCACTGAATGTGCAGTGGGGAACGCTCTAAAGAGCCATCCCCACTGCAAATGCGCAGTGCACTTCGGGCTCGGGGATACATGGGGGCATAAAGAAAGAAACGGCCCAAGGCATACTTTGCTCTTGACCCTACCCCATGCCCTGACCCTCATACCGGCCGGGGTGGGGTCACAATTTGCAGACCCCACCCCATTCTCTACAAGAGATAGGATAGGGGGCGGGGAGCTGAGGGTGAGGCCAAGTCTCTGTCTGGCTGAGGCTGGGACTGGGAAATGGCCCCTCCCTCAGCTCTCCTGGGTGGGTGATGAGGCTATTGGAACCCAACCCAACATGAAAAACACAGCAAACTGCATACCACGTGGCTCCAGAGTGCACTGGTGGCCCGGCTGGAGTAGTTTGCAGCAGCAGTGTCCAAGTGTCTGTGGTGGTCACCGTGCTGAGGTAAGTAGTTATTTAACTTATTTGTTGTTGCTCTGTGGGGCAGCTCACACACCTCACAGGCCAATTAAAAAAGCACTGCCAATTCGGCAATGCCTTTCTTAATAAGCCTGATTAACTTACAGGTTAATTAAGAAAGGCAGTGCCGAATCGGCAGTGCTTTTGTTAATTAGCCTGCACTGCCGTATCAGCAATAATGCGGCTGCCTTTCTTACTTAGCCTTCACTGGCGATTCAGAAATGCCTTTTCCTTAATCAGCCTGAGTGTAACATCCGCCCTGCGTCCCGCTACGCGGTGATATAGGGCGCTCTAATAAAAGCCCCGACCCCGAGTACGGGAGGCAGTTCCGGGCCAACCTAACACTGTGTGCTGCGTGATTTATCCGCTCCCGTTGGAGCTGCGAGACAGATGCCGCGCGGACTTGCTTTTCCATTAATCCGGTCTCCCCGCGCGCAGAGCTGCGGAGGCCAGATCTAACAATGGCGACGAGGTAAACTACTCGAGACACATGCGCTCGGCGCTCGACAGGCTGCTGATGGCCCACGGCCATCGAATCTCAATTTTTGGACACCCGGTGGGGGGATACACACGTGAACCCGGAAAACTTAGAAAAAAACCCGCAGCTAGTGCTTATTTTTTGTAAAAAAAATAAATAGCACTTACCGAGATTCAGCTGCAGCTTTCCTGCTCTGGTCTCCGGTCTGCGTCCTCCGAGTCCCGGCACTAATGAAGGGAAAGCCACCCAGCGGTAGACTTTGTTTACTACAGCGGGCTGGCTTTTCCTTCATTAGTGCCGCAAAAGCAAAAGCCAGCACAAGAGGGCCTCCATTTCACAAAATGGCTGCGCCCCTGTGCTTGCTTTTTCGAATTTTGAGCTTGAATAGCTCAAAATTTTACATAGGAAGTTTTAAAACGGAGGATGCTAGTATTTTTTTTTTATGTGGTCTATCTATTTTTTAAATAAAAATTTTTACTAGACCATCCCTTTAACCTCATTTGAAATAAAGGAGGAATGTTACATCTGCCCTGCGCCCCGCTATGCGGTGACGCAGGGCGCTCTAATAAAAGCCCTGCCCCGAGTACGGCAGGCAGTTCCGGGCCAACCTAACACTGTGTGCTGCGTGATTTATCCGCTCCCGCTGGAGCTGCGACACAGATGCCGCGTGGCCTTGCGTTTCCACTAATACGGTCTCCCCGCGCGCAGAGCCACAGAGGCCGGATCTAACACTGAGCAACTCCGATTAATTAAGAACGCCACTACCGAATCGGCAGTGTATTAGTCTTGTCGTCTCTGTGTGAGCTTGCATTGCAATGGGCAGGTGCAGGATGAAACAAGGGATTTGTGTGCTTTCAAACACAAGTAAGTCCCTCATTTCATCCTGCCCACAGAACTGCACTGCTGCACCAGTGGAGTCGCCACGTTGCTGTACACTAATTTAAAGCAACCAACATGAAACGGCAATGCTTTCCGAAAGCATTTGGGAAAACAGTGCAGTTTCACTTTCAGCAGAGCCAGCTGCTGTCGATGTGTGTCTGCTTTGTGTTGAGGGCAGTCCCCCAAACAGCCAAAACACATCTACAGGTTTCAGGGGGGCACCTATGAAATTTCGGAGGGGGTGCTAACCTTTCAAATGTTGGGAAGGGCACTAACTTCAAAGACTGGGGAAAGGGGAAAACTTACTTGTCTGTGGTCATCTAACTTCTTTCACATTCTAATTATGCATATATTCTGGTGAAGCCTCAATGTTACAATCAATTAACTCTCTCATTCTTTTACGAAGGGTCAATGGGACTGATCAACAGTGAAATACTAAAACTGTACTGGATTACCTGCCAGTGAATGATACTGTGCTCTAAGACATGGAACTCCCTCCAATAAACGACACTGTATGAAGGCGTGAGACTGAAATGAATGAAGTTGCTCCAAAGAGTAATATTCACACTCAATGAGTCTCACACTGACTGAGTGAGCCTGTGCTCCCAGGTGTGGCTTGTTCACCAAATAAGTGAAAATTGCGTTGGAAGATGCACCATTTCCACAACTCATTTAAAATAAGAATCTTGGGGAGTGGGGGAGAAGACCCCCCAGAACCAGCCTTAATGGAGTCGGACTCGCTCACTGCACCCGCTCACTTGCACTTCATTGAAACAAGCATTTTACGCCCCACCACTTTTAAAGTTCACCAGCCTCCACTGTACTCAAGCTTGCATTTCAGAAAATATTGAACTGATACTAAAACAGACATTAACATTTTTTTAGAAACAAACCACATTTTAACTCGGGTACTAACTTGATGTCATGAAGGGGGTCATGTTATATCAGGGGTAGATCGAGTATAATAAACATAGGCCAGAGGCACTGCCATTCCTGTTTCACTAGAGCCTCATGTGGCCATTTACTGCCATTTTATACCATGTATAGCTGCATACACAGTATGCTAAATGTCGCTACTGCCATTTTATGTCTTTCTTAGCCGTATAGTGCATTCCTAAATCTTCAGTAAGGACACCCAATGACAAGTAATGCCTCATACACCTGGCATGGTCATCATATGTAATTTCTACAATTATATGTGATGTGCAGCCTCAAGTGCCCCAGTAATGCCATTCAATGCTTTTGTATGCATGGTAAGAGGTACCACATGTGCAGCCTCACGCGTAATTGATTCCATCAGGTGCCAATCTCAACCTCAAATGATCCATTAAAACCCCAAACCTCCTAACATGCAAGATATCTTTACCAAGGTTGATGTGCAGACTCAAATGCCTCTGGAAATGACAATGAATGCCTCATGCAAATGGTATGTCACTGCATGTAATTTGCAAGAGCATGCGCAGTTGCTGCCGTCCTATGTAAATAAAATGCTACATGGCATCTTTACCATCAGGGTCTGCAGCCTGTTTTGGCTCCCATGCTCCCTCACAATTGACTATGCTGTTTAAGGCTGATAGGAGAGTTAGTACAAAACATCAGGAAAGGCAAGAGTGGGATGTACAAAGTTTGCAAAACGATTCACTCATATTTCAAGGAAGCAAAGAAACACTTTTTAAAGTGACCCTAATATAAAACTAAGACATTATTCTGAGGCTATGCTTGGATTTATTGAGGGTAACACTTAAGCATGTATAATAATCTATTATATACATTGCACTTTCGCCACAACACTTTACATAAAACATGCTTAAATAAAAATTCATGTTATCCAGCTGCAAACCCTGGCGACCCCAAATGACATCCATGGTATACCTATTAGCAATCTCTTGGGTGTGGCAATATTTCGCGGTCCCACTCAGACAAGATGTAAAAATGAAGCAATTCTCATAACTATAGACATCTTGAAAACTCATCCATATGTACAAACAGACTGTAATTTATATATAACGCATATGACTGATGACTTCACAGGACACACTCCACTAACCACTTCACCTGCCCCACCAGCCCCACCAGTACAGCAAGTTTTAAAAAAAGACAAAAAAAGTCACACCACACATTCCACTGTGATAATGACTGAGACGAAGACAAGAAATCTGCCCCAACCAGACCCGACCCGGGTCTGAGACCAACTTTCTAACAAACCACAGCTCACAGTATAAGAAAAATGAAAAATGGAAAATAAAGCTAAACAGTGTTCAATAATTGTATAACGTTAATAGCATTTAACAATGTGAAAATACAGGGTGTATACATTACATATAGTTGTGTCCATATATACATATTGCTTAGAAACATGCAGTATGCGGAAGCCTAATATTGCTGAAAGAAAAGAGATATAACATAATATAGCGGTATAAGTATTACCTGTATATAACTAATATAATTGGAAAAACATGTTTTAGCACTTTTATACGTAATACAGTGTGATCCAAAAAAAATTACTACTATTAAAGCATAATTTATGAACTGCAAAAGAAATTAGACCTCTGAAAAATGGCTATTAAGAAAAAAGAGATTTTTAATCTCTCTGCGAATTCACGTAAACCAAACTTTGCTCAAGAGGATTATATGGAATCGTCTCAAATGTAAAGGGTCTACCACACCATAAATAAAAGGTGATGGTCTCGGTCCAGTACAAGCACTGTAGGTGGTGTTTAAATTAAAACAGTCAAAAGAAAGTTAACACAAGACAGCGCACCTAAAAAACAAAGAAGAAATATGAAGATACGATTGTATAAATCCATAAAATTATTGGATTACACAAAGATAATTATTTCATCCTTGTATGTACTTTAAAAACACAGATATCTGCTCATGCTAAAAGATGTCAAAACAAATGATAAGGAGACCAGATGAGAAAACAAGTCAGTTTAAATGAACATCACACTGTAAAAAACCAAGTACAACGTTCCCTTACTAGACATACCAAACCATACACCAAATTAATGACAAATGTTACACACCCTTTACTGATTCAAACTGTTTAATTTTGTTCCACTGCTAGAAAGTACAGAAAATCCACTTGATGCCTTTACGTTGTACATCGTACACACAAAACCAGAAATAAACATAAACAAAGAAAATAAAATATCCAAACTTAAAATCAGAAATTACGGGTCCAAACCAACACAAACGGTACATAACTTTTCATAAATAACTGCAATGATCACAAGAAAAAGATCGATTTTAGGAAATGTTGGCAAATGTTTGAAATAAACCATGTGCCAGTATAAAAAACAAGAAATAAAAAAGAAATGTATCTGCAGAAAAAACTTTAAAAATGTTGAAATGGTTCCCCCCTACAAAGAAAATAGATGAGAAAATATTCTGTAATCCGACATAAAAAGTCAACCAGAACTAAATTGATGGCGTAATAAAACACATCTCATGCTACAAAATGTTCTATCATGCACTCTTGAAATGGCAATGGAACAATTAACACTATAGAGTAGAAAGCTGCTACAGCAGGGATACAATTCTTACAAAAGCAATACCTACCCAATAAGCCTACCACGGCACAAAATGACATATCCCCATCAACACAACCCCAAATCAATACATGAAAGTATTACAGACAAAACAAAAGCACCTCTAGCTAGACCAATTTAAAACCATTAAAAAAGTCATCATACTCCTACAACACTACTCACTTGCTAACAATATTTAGGCAATATGACCTGAGAAAGGGGGGCCATTACCGGTCGGGTAATGCCCACTGGCCATAGTTAAAAGCCTGAGCAAAGCAAGGGCTTTAACGGAGCCCGGGGCATTACCCAACTGCTAATGGCCACCCTCCAAGGGTCATATTGCCATTAGTACCCCGTCACGTCGTGCCGGGGTACTTATTACAATTTTTCTAGAGTCCAGAAACGGTGCTGCAACCGTTTCTTGACTCGAGGAAAAAAAAAGCAAAATAAATGGCTGCATTCCATGGTGATAATTAAAATCTATGTGAAAAAAAGTAAACAAAAAAATGGCCACCATGGAAAGGGTGAGGGGACTACAAGTAGTCCCTTCTCCCTTTCCATGGCAACCAGTTGCGGGAAGAACTCTGGATGCCACAGAGTTTGGAGCCTTCTCAGGCAGGTAAGGCCGGGGTGAGGGCGAATGAGCTTGCATTTTACAAGCTCGTTCAACCTCGCCGAGTACTTATTCTCCTTTTACAACCTTTTCAAATGATTTTCAAAAACCCCTTTGTAAACTATCACCCCAATCTAAAAAATGTAAAACACACACAATAATCATGATTAAATATGTCTACTTTGACAAACACAAGTTAATAAAGTATAATAACAAGTGTATTACTTTAAAGATAGTCCTTGTAACACACAGAAAAGTATCAGAAATCCATGCTCCAAATTGCTTTCATCAAAGTATTACAAGTAGTAACATAGCAGTGAAAAACACCTTTGTAACTACACATCACTCACCTAAACCTTGATTGGTCACATAATATGACTTTTACTTTCACTTATGTATACTTCTAGAAAGATCCACATAATCATCCAATCACAAACATAATGTTATCGAAATAATAACCGCCAGCCATCTCATTGGTGACTTTTGAATGAGAATGGTAACGAATGCTATATTGATACATCACCAAAAGCACGACAACATCCATGGAAGGTTGTATGAACCGCATATATTCGGATCATTCACAAAATGACACACAAACCAACAAAATAATACATGGAAAGAGCATACTCAAAACAATCAGCACACACCAACAAAACAATACATAAAAAGCGAGAGGAATATTATGCATGTAATCAGAACTTTGTGACTGCAAGATAATACACCAACTTAATTCTCACACAGTTCATACACACCTTACTTAAAAACTAGAAAATCAGTGGAGAAATGTTAAAAATAAAATAACTTAAGCATAACACAGCATAAAAGCAAAATTGAAACCAGCATTGTTGGAGCCTTAATTTATCCTCCCAAATGACAAGTAAACAACAGCATTAGCACATAGTTATATATTTAAAAAGAACACACGCAACATCACAACATACACATCAAATATTCACTACATCCTAAAACATACCACATTATCATCTAACTAAATATACAAATATACACCATATATTAAATTACCACAAACCATGCACCTACAATCACTACTTAAACTAAATGACCTCAAAACATACACCCACAATTACACCTTATATTACAGTGCCTCACAAAACACATCCACAATCACACCATTTATCAAATTACCTAAAAACATACACTTAGAATGACACCTTTCATTCATGCATCAACATATTCACACAATGACAGCAATCCAAAAAAAAGATGAAGAGATGAGGTTTGAGAAATGTTGGTTTATTGTTGGTTTTATTTCATGTTTTGTTGGTTTTCATTAATAGGTAAAACCTTAATGTTTGCCAACAATTATAGACATCAGCGTTTTACATACAGTAGCCTTAACTTTTATTTAAAAAATACCTCAGAAAATACCATATTCACACAATGAAAAAAAGGAGGAAGAAATAAGGTTTGAACAATGTTGGTTTTAATGTTAATTTAAACTTTAAAACTTTTATTTGAAAAAATACCCATTGATATTTACAGTGTTGAGTGTTCTTTTTTACAAAAAGTCAACGGCTTCCACCCTCTCACGTTCACCCACGTAGGGCCACGTGGGTGGACTTTCATAGGCCTAAGAGCACACAATCAAGCCGGTCAGATAGCACAGTGAGCTAAGTGCTTGCCCCTGATATCTGTACGCCGCTTGCTGTGGCAGGTTGAAATCCTGGCAGGATCAACTCAGCCTTTCATCCTTCTGAGGTCAATATATTGAGTACCACTCTGTGGGATAACAATGTCTTATGTTATTTGAGCGCTCTGAGACCTATGGGTGTGCAGCGCTATATAAGAAATACATTATTATTATTTGGCTTTAGTCTAGCTCCCTTTCTTATGTTGTTGCTTCTTTAAGGTAACAGTGCACCACCAGGAATTAAATGTTCCTTACCCTTAGGAGCTGGCAAGACTGAGCTTGTTGCATCTTCACCACAGTGTTCCAGGAAACAAGGGAGAAAAATGTGGATGATCTGCGTACAGTGTTAAACATCACATGGCTGCATGCAACAAATCAGGACCTTACCAGGTAGTAGCTATAGAGACAAATATCAATATTATCAGTGAGGATGTTGCCTGTCTATTTTATAGTCCTATGGAATCTGACTGTGTAGGTACTGTGTTATTTCTCTGTGTCAGATGATGCAGGTTAAATCATTCCAAAATTTCAAAGCTTCAAAAGCCCTGACATCGGACCAGCCTGGGTGAGCTTTCCTCTAGGAGCGTTCCTACATAAGGATTTTGCGGCGAGACAAAATTGGTGGATTGACAAACTTTCAGCTTGTTTCACTCTTTCATTTAAGGAATATTTATTTCTCCCACATCCAAGATTGGAGGCAAATCTAATTGGGAGGCAGGGCTTTTGTAGGCTCAGCCACACCATCAGGCAGCTGGAGTATGGGCTGTTGTTCATCTGAAAGTGTAAACAGGGCTCTTTAAGAAAAGAAACATGTAAGGGGTTGATATTAAAAAGTATTTGCCATAAACTAAACTAAACTACTGGGGTACACCATATACAACTTGGCTGTGAGGATCAGATTCTACCCCCTCAATAGAGAACCAAAAGGTTCATCAGGCCAAAAAGAAGGAAACCTTTGTCAGGGGATTTTGCACAGCCTGGATTTTATTTTCAATTTTGTAGGTGAAGTAGACTGGTTTTCTGTGTGAAATTGTAACATTCACTATCTCAAGGAATGTACTTTTGTCAAAATTGACATTTGTTTTAGAGCCAATTCCAAGATATAATTATCTCCATTCTCCCAGCAAGGAAATATTATCTCTTCTGAATTAGGATGTAGCTTTTTCCCATGGTTATAATTATAAATGTGGTATCTGTATTTGGATAGCAATTCACAATATTGGAAGGTGCCATGCCTATTAGCATTCTTGAGGAGAAGGCAGGCCGGTCACAAAGTGGGAGGTTGTTTCTCACTCAAGGGGTATAGGAGATTTTAGAGAAGGAAGGTAATTTTGTGGTGTTGGTTGAGGCTTTTGTAAATGAGTGTGGTAGGCCAGGTTGTCAATCTTTTCTTTCCTTAGCTGAAGTGTATTTAGGAATGAGGCCCAATCCCTTTCCAAGATGGAGGGAAATCTACTCAAAGACAATCAGTTAAGAGGTCATTTGTGAGGTAGGGTGGGACATTGAAACAAGATTCTAAATTGTCTTTCCTTAAGAACATTTGAGTTAGCAGGTCACAGCTTTTTTAGCTAAGCCATTAGGACCTATTAAAGAAGATTTAAGAAGAAAAGAGTCCACTCAGGAGTAGAAAATCAATATTATTCCCAGAGAATTGTAGATGAAGAAAAGGAGTTAAGTGAACAATACATTTGAAATGTATCTATGTAGTTATTTTCTAGAAAGCTACCATTGTATTTAATTCAACTGTTTAGTTGATTGTGAACCTGATAAGGGAAATAACCAATCCGATGAAAAGTAATGTTTTGAAAGTTCTCAGCACACTGTGAAAGCATTTGAAAAATGGTCACAGAGAGCAGAAAACCTTCAGTTTACATGCACATATATCTCAAAATGTGTTTTTTTACTAAATAGCTAAGGATGAACCACCAAAAACATGAAGTCTACAAACATTAGAAATCATAACATTAAGGTAACAACATAATAAACGTTATTAATTAATTAAAAAGATTAGAGTACAATCAAATATCATGTTAACCTTAATTTATCTTGTTGTTGGTTTGCAATGTCTTGCTTTTGCTACAAAATAATTATAGTAAAAGTAATGTAATGTGTTGCGTCAATAATTTTTTGTGTTCAATAAAAATGTTAAACTGTTTAGATTTATTTATGTTTTAATGTATTACATTTATGCTGCTTTTGTTAGTATTTGCACTTTGAATTATTTACAACATATATTTTTGTGTTTATGTTATATTCATTGTTTACAAAATTATATATTTGTAATGGTTACATGTGCTTTTTAAATTGATGTTTTAATGTAATGTATGATATTTTTATGTTTATTTATATTTCATCATTTTAAATTAATGTTTAATTCTCTTTAATTATTTAAAACATGTTTTGTATTTTTTTATTGCACTTTTTGGGAGAACCCTGCTTGTGTATATTATACATTCTGTTTGTTATTATATAGTAGTGTTGTATTACAAAGAAATGTTATACGTTAATAGTTATTATAGGTGTTTATTTAATCTACTTGTTAATATTTTTACATTTTATACAATAACTTGTTTGTATGTATTTAATTATTACTTGATAATATTGTGTGTTTATTAGTTTATGGGTGAGTTACGATTACCATGATATTTGATATTTAGCTAATATATGTTTAAATTAATTAATAAAGTGTATTATGTTGTTAGACAGGTATGTGGCTCAGTAGACTAATGCATTCACCACAGGGGTCTCTGTTTGACCTAATGTTCACAGGTTTGAATCCTGGTAGGTCCACTCAGCCTTTCATCCTTCCGAAATCAATAAAATGAGCACCATTAAGTTGGGTAGCAATAAACATCTGTTATCTGTCAATATGGCCAAGATGCCCATCTGGAGGTTAACATGCGCTCTACAAATACACCTTTTTTGTTACCTTAACATTAACATTTCTAATGTGTGTAGACTATTTTATAATTTTATTTTTTTCAAATAATTGCAACATTCTTTACAGTTACGTGATTGCTTTTTATTTGTAATGAGTAATGTACATGCTCCTCATACCTGTGCACATTTTGTATAACCGCTGTACATTTTTTGGGAGTGCCCGTAATGTACATACTCTACATGTTCATGTACATATTGTATAGAAGCTGTACATTTATTCATATTTTGTGTAATGTATATACTGTACATGTCTATGTACTTTTTATATAGAAGCAGCATATTTATTCTGAGAGTGCATAACGTAGATACTCTACATGCCTGTACATGTACATTTTAAATAGAATGTGTACATTCATTCTGAGTGTGCATTATGTATTTGCTGTACATGTTTGTGTACATTTTGTATACAAACCATACATTCATCCTAAGGGTGTGTAAAGTACATACTTTACATTGTGTGTATATTTTGATAGAGGTTTTACATTAATTCAGAGCATGTCCAATGACCATACTCTACATGCCATGTACATAATGTATCCAAGCAGTACATACATTTACTCTGCACATGTGTAATGTACATACTCTCCATGTCTGTTTATATTTTAGATAGAATTTTTACATTCATTCTAACTTTGATGCGCATTTTCAATACATAAAAGAGGAGAATATAACTATTTCATTTCGTACTTGAATTAATACTGCATGAACTGTACAAAGAGGAGTATGAGTTGTGTTGTTTGTACATTACACAATTTAAATCTGAAAACACACATCAAAGTCAGCCCTCACTTTCATGTGAGTTTTCAGGAAATTACAATTTCTTCAATGTACGAACTGTAAAACTCCCATACCTCTTTGTACAGTTTGTCCACGTTGATGACATCTAAAAACAGACATTAAAGTTAGCCCTGACTTTTATGTGAATTCTTAGGAGATGCAATGGCATAATGTATGAACTGTGAATCTTATATGTCTTAAGCATGAAAGATGAACATTTATTTTGGGCCTGCACCAAATATGGATAGAGCATGTCTCCTAAGAGTGTGTGCTGTAGGATTACGTGGTAAGAGTGGCAAGAGGGCGTCATAGAAGCAGGTGTCTTTGGAGCACATGTTGTAGCATATGTCATAGGAACCTGGATCATAGAAGCTAGTGTACTAAGAGCGGGTCGTAAGACTGTGTCCTAGGAGCGCATGTTGTAGGAGTGGCATAATGTATGAACTATAATACTCCCACTCATCTTTGTACAGTTTGTGCACATTGGTTCCATGTGAAAGCTGACATTAAAGTTATCCCTGACTTTCATGTGAGTTTTCAGATGATGCACCGGCATAATTCATGAACTGCTTATCTCATACGTTTTGAGCAAATTTTGCATTAAAGAGCATATTCATTCTAGGCATGCACCAAATATATAGAGAGTATGTCTCCAAAGACCGCGTGTTGTACCAGCGCATTTTGTAAAAGTGCATGTCGCAGGAGCACCACTTGCTGTGGGAGTGGGTGGTGTAACAGTGTGTTGTTGTATGACCATGTGTCATAGGAGTGCATACCCTAGGAGTGTGTGGTAAAATGGTGTCGTAGGAGTGCGCCTCGTAGAAGCACATGTCATAGCATATGTGATAAGAGCGTGGGTCATAGGAGCTTGTGTACTAAGACCTTGTTTTAAGAGTGTGGGTGGTATGAGTGTGCATCGTAGGAGCACGTGTTGGAGTGTGTGGTAAGAGGTTGTGTTGTAGGAGAAAATGTTGCAGGAGCCCTTGCTAAAAGAACATTTGTCATAGGTGGACATCACGTAGGTGCACATGTCCTAGGTGCACTTGTCATAGAAGCATGTCTCATAATAGTGTTTGTTGTTGGAGGGTGTGTCATAGGAGCAGGCGCCAAGGGAATACTTGTTGTAGGACCACATGTCAGTGTGTGTTATAGGAGTGTGTGGTAAGAAGGTGTGTTGTAGGAGTGTGTGTTGTGTACGGTTTGAGCACATTTTGTACGAAAGATGTGTGTTTATTGTGGGCTTGCACTAAATATATACAGAATGTCTTCTCTCCTAAGAACGCCTGTCATATGAGCGTATGTCATAGGAGTTCGTGTCATAAGAGCACATGTCATAGCAGTACGTGTCATAGGGGCACCTGTTGTGGGAGTGTGTTGTACCAGTGAGTTGTAGGACCATGTATCCTTCGGAGCACATGTTATAGAAGTTTGTGGTAAGAGGGTGTTGAAGGAGCATGGGGTGCAGGAGCACATGTTGTAGCCTATGTTGTAGGAGCATTGGTCATTGGAGCTTGTGTAATAAGAGCTTGTCGCAAGAGTGTGTGTTGTAAGAGTGTGTGTCATAGGACCACATGTCATAGGAGTGTGTAGTGAAACGGTGTGCTGTAGAAGCGCATGGTGCAGGAGCACTTGTAGGAGCATTTGTTGTAAGTGCACATGTCTTAGGCCCACTTGTTGTAGGAACAGCTCTCATAAAAACATGTGTCAAAGAAGCATGTTTTGTAAGAACCTGTGTCGTAGGATCGCATGTTGTATGTGCCTGTGTTGTCAGAGAGCACGTCGTAGGAGGGTGTTTTAGAAGGGTGTGTCGTAGGAGCATAGGTTGTAGGAGCACCTGTTGCAGGAGCATGTCTCATGAGAGTGTACAATAGGAGCATGTGCAGTAGAAGCGTGTTTAGCAGGAGTTTGTGTCATAGGTGCACATGTCGTAGGTGCACTTATCGTAGGATTGTGTGTAGTAGGACTTCTTGTTGTAGGAGTGCATATTGTAGGAGGATGACATAGGATCATGGGTCGTAGGTGCGCATGTCATAGGAGTGCGTGTAGTAGGAGCACATGTCTCAGGAGCATGTCATGTGAGAGTGAGTCATATGAGCATGGAACGCAGACAATTTTTAAATTGTCCATATGAGCATAGGAACGCAGACAATTTTTAAATATTCAGGTCAAATTCTTTTTTTCCTCCCCTTATGGGAAAACCTGTAGGGGAGGACTGGTCCAAGAAGACCCCCCTCACCTACGCTTTCTCCCCAGGTGAGGACTATGGGTCCTTTGGGCGTCCCCTCATGCCACCCGGGCCCAGGTAGTGGAGGGTTCACCCACTGGAGACATTGCCCGCACGTATTAATTGCCCACACGTATTAAAATTTAGCTAGGCCTAGAAACCATTTTGTCTGGTAAAGATGGTGTGAGCTCAGCGCACTGTAGCGCGGCCCCCACCCTTGGAGGGTTTCAGTCCTCCTTGTTGCCACAGCACCCTGGTAGATCCGCTGCAAGCACGTTCCCACGAACAAGACGGACATGAGCTAGTGTAATACACTAACATTGTAACAGTTCACCTCCCGCAGTGTATCATCGCTCCCAGCATGACCCGGCCAGCAGGCCTAGGCAAATGAAAAGAACAGTAAACTGGTCGTTATATGACAGACGATCTTTGTATATTAATGTTGAGACTACCTGCAAAGGATGCTTTTCTTCCATAAAATCCCTTATATTACAAAGCCTGTAAGATGTATAATTACAAAAGATCATGCCCCCATGATATAAGCGATGGTGAGCATATACCATTGCAGTTGGGTACTAATAATAACGGCACGCACCAGGAATCTGTTTGTTACGTGTGTGACTGGAAAACTTACACCCCATGGGCTCGCGCCATAACTGAACTAATGCTGCTAGAGGACACAAGAAAACGAATGTAACCATACAAAGGGCCCATGTGAAGAACACACGAGAAGGCACATGTCATGTGTGCATGTCTAGGCCCCACATGCGCCACCACCGTCACGGACAAGTGGCGGGTTACTTTCTATGTTCTCCACCAATCCTAACTCTACCTCACTTACTGCAAATATATATGCATATAACTAAATACTGTACTTGTTAAAACATAATGTATGAATAAGGTACTCAGACTGGGTTTAATCGAAACACATCCAGCAAAGTTTAAATGCATGTTTTGTAATGTTTTGAATAAGTATTATAGAGTGTTCAACTGTTTGGGATGTCTTTACCTAAATCGGCAACACACGAGGGAGATACCTTTGTGAAATATGTGCAAGGCCATTCCCCCTCCCACCCTACGAAGGCTGCCAAGGCATGAGAGCAGAGACCGCGCCGCGCTGCGTTACCTCCCCCAACCAGACTGGAGTCGCTTCAAAGATTTGTAACCCCCTCTGTAGCACCCAAGGCCACCACCTGCCACATGCATTATTTACAGCACAGCAGTAAACCTCTGCCTGAACACACGCGCCCCCTCGTAAACCTCACAACCCACCGGACCATCTCAGACTTATGGCCCCGTGCAATCAAGACACCCAACACTTTGACAACACACAGCGGAACATCCATAACAACTTCTAACAAGGCAGAAAGGCATGCACCACCCGTCCCAGGCCCTGAAGCTTAGCCCCTCGACCTATGGCCCCGGTCAACAGGACACTGGTAACCATGCCCTGACGTATTACCTCCAGTCCCCTCACCAGGTGCATTCCTCCTGTGTTGCATTAACCTGTTGTATAACCTATCGAAAGATTTACTAAAGAAGATAATACCAGAATGTTTGAATGACTGCGGTGTGCACGGCTTAGGGCTAACAAGTCAAGAAAAGACATTCATCTCTGCCACTGGCCGCGATGGCCCCACAACACCGCCTGGATGAACTCTGCCACCCTGCCAGGCCCAGCCCAACCCACGAGGCTGCCCAGTGACGTCTTCCAGCCAAAGCCAACCACATCACAGCAGCACCTATAGTTAGTCGTCGCCACCCAATCCCCATGAACTTGTGCCCCCTATAGTGTGTAGGTTCTTATGACGTTTTTTGTAAATATATACGCCTGTCTTTGCTATTGTCAGACAGAGCGCTCTCGGAGTTTGCAGAGTTCTTTGCATGCCCTATTCTGATTGATAAACTCCCATTTACGCTCACCCGCACTCTGTCTTGGCCTTATTCCCATCTTGGGAGAGTCCTTCATTGTCTCTCATTGCGGGGAGGATCGTGCTGTTTGGGGACGCTTTGTTCAGCAAAAGGGGGCACTGAGAATATATTAGTGATCGCTATTACTTCTTTCTTTTCTTTAAGGGTAGGGGGAATAAAAACCAAGATTAGCACGAACTTGGGAAGAAAGTGAGAGAAAAAGGGGCCTACTAGGAGGGGAAGAGCAGGTTAAAACATATAAATATATGCATATGCGCATTCATCTATCTAAGTAAGACAGACAGGGACAGCCGGCTAGGGAGGAAAGGGAGGGCAGCGTGAATGGTGTACTGAGTGTTACCAAGAGGTGTGTGCACCTCGTATGTGTCGGGACAATTTGAGGTTGCGAACGTGTAAAACGGCTATAAATGTATAATTGTCAAATGGTCATGGTAAGTGTGACCGGATGAAACTTTTTTGAAGGCAACGGTGATACAGTGACGTGAGTGGGTACCTTTTAATTTCCGGGTTGCTATTGTCAAGATAAATGATGGGTTGCTCTTGTATGTGTCCCCCAAAGAAAACAAAGTAGAAAGTGTGTACAGTCAGTTTTGTATCGTGCAGCCAGGGGAGGGAAAGCCCAACCGAGCATAACATTGAATGTAAAGTAGAACACGAAAAATAATATTGATACTACATTCACATTGGAGTTGCAGACACACAGAGACACATAAGCACTAGGAGGGCCCACAGAAATGGGGGCTGAAACACCCTTATCACATATTTGTAAAGGTCTTCCAGGGTACGCGGAGCGGATTAAGAAATATCACGACCAATGGGTAACTGAGTTGAAGGGAGAGGGGCTACCCCAGATATGGCCAGAGGGAGGGTCATTTGACAAAAGCGTTCTGGTTATGGTGATGACATGCATTTTCTTGAAGTACCGAGGGAAGCAGCTGCAGAATAGGAGGGAAATATTAGATCTTTGGCGGTTATTTGAAGAAGTACCACCGCCTAAAGCGCCGGCACCAAATCCTGATCTCCCATCCACTACAGACAATCCACTGATGATACATAAAGATATCAAAGAAGTGCCAAGTGTGGCGCCACCAGTAGAAGTAATAAGTTTATATCCGATATTAAAGAAACCTGTACCCGCAGAAGGATACAGTGATCCTACGTATGTACCTCCCCCACAACTACTACACCCCACCGGCCCACTGCACCCCCACCATATGAAAGTACAAGGGAGCGAGGCCAGGCGAGTACACAAAGGGTGGACATAGAGAAACTCACAGATGATTTACAGTCAAGACTCTCGATAGCAAAAGATGAGCTCTCAAGAATTAAAGACATGTGCGGACAAACAGCACTTAATGCGACTAGATCAGGGCGCACGTCTAGAGCGCCAGGCGAGACAAGAAGAGCTGAAGAGGGGTGGAAGAAAGGTGAGATACTGTTCACAATTGAGTAAGAACCAACCCGAATAATTGAAATAGAGACACGTGAGGGAGATCCTGACAATGATGAAAGGCCTATGGGGGATAGAGAGGAATTACTATGCGATATAAGGGACGAATTAGAAGAAAGTGACAGATTGAGCATGGCTATGGGAGAGGGAAGCGAAGGGGGGGATGGCACATGTTCAGTGAGAACACTGGACGATGAGTGGTCGGGACGACTAAGGAACAGAGTGGGGAAAATGGCATCACTAGAAGCACCAGCACCCATATCGGGTCCGGGTGCCATAAAGAAAGGGAAGCTACATCTCCCGTTGATACACAGAGGAGGAGGGAGACCTAACTATATCCCATGGGCACAAATGGACAAAGCCAACCTATTAAAGCTATTGCCCCCGTTATCAGGAGGGGCAAGTAAGTGGATATACGCCTTTGAAAAGAATACTGCTGGGGTACCCCTAGCTGTAGGAGATGTGAAAAGTCTGCTCGTATCAGCGGTGGGTGATCAGGCTGAAAGAGTATGGGTTAAAGCCGGTTTCCCAGGAGTTACGTTAGATTGTGACCGCCATGATGGGGCCGCCTTCAACACAGTGCGGGCTAGGGTGTGGGACGCCTTGCGCGAAACATTCCCAGATACACCGGACTTGCAGTCGGTGATGCAATGTACCATGAATGAGGGGGAGGAGGCTATGGATTACATTTTTCGGGTTCAAGAGATGTGGAGAGCGGAGACGGGCATGCCCTGGTATCAATCGACATCTTTATTTTACTTCATTATAAAAAGAGGGCTCCCCAAGGAAGTGCAGAAAGCGCTCGACAAGATTGCAGGCGTTGAAGCGAAGGGATGGCCAGAAATACAAAGCATAATAATACTCCATTGTAAAAGAATAAAGGAGAGGGAGAAGGCGGTGGCACAGAAAAGGTTGGCGGACGAAGCAAAGTTAGTACAGACAAAATTGGTGAAGGTCGCAGCAGCAGTAGCTGCACTCCCACACAGCAGGGAGGGAGACGATGAGGAGGAGGGGCTGATAGCAATACAAGGAAGGATGGCAGCTAATTGGGCGGGAGCAGGACAGCGGCAGTGGAATGAGCAAGAGCAAGGTGGAGGTCCGCAGTGGCAAGAGTGGACCCCTCGAGGGGGACGAGGTGGGTACAGGGGCCGAAGAGGAGGCGGAACGGGATATGGGGGAATGGGAGGAAATGGATGGCAGGGCCCTAGAGGTGCACAAGGAAGTTGCTGGAACTGCGGGCGATGGGGGCACTATTCTAGAGAGTGCAGAAGCAGACCCACTAACGGGTTCCAAGAGGTAGAACAATATGGCCATCCCCACCCGGGAAGCCCATATGGCCTCCCAATGGGACAACAACAACTAAGAAACCCAAGCCAAGGTAATGCCGGCCAGCAACAGGGACCCCAATATAGAACACAGAACCACCCACAAAACATACAAAACAACGACAGTATGCAATATACACCAGGCAACCCTTTCGCGACAGCAGCAAACGGGGCCCCCGCACCAGCACCTTACAACGGCATGTCAGTGGTCTCAGGTAACGTATTCAATGAAGGGGGGGCGGTCAGACACCCCGCATAGGACAGCCCACAGAGAACACTTGCGTGTCCAGTTCTATCTACCACCCACAGTGCAGCAGAGGAACCATTGGTAGGGGCGCAGATAGGAGACAGGCAATTTGTATTCATGGTTGATTCGGGAGCGGAGAAATCATGTGTCAGGGAGGGCCGGTTCCCGTTATCTAACAGGAAGTTAGAGACGCAGGGGTTCTCTGGGGCTGTAATTGAAGTTCCTTACACAGAAGTTTTAGATGTAACCGTAGGAGGCAAGACTGTAAAGGCACCCTTACTGTATTATGAACAGTCCCCTATAAATTTGCTGGGAAGGGACCTTATGAGTAAACTTAACATGACCATATCCTTTACCGAAGGAGGAATAGTGTGTTCTACACCCGGGATATGCCCCTTGCGTGCAATGTTGGTAGTGCAAGCCTACACAACCACACAGGAAATACGAGGGCTGCCACAAAATGAAGAGATGTTTATTGAAAGGCTAAAGACTTTGGCCCTTATAGTTCCAGAGCTAAAAAGCATGGATTGGAGGATTCCAGCAGAATTCCTCTTCCGCCCCATAGTGTGTCCAAATGGAGCACCAGGATCGGTGGTGTCATTGGATTTGCACGCTGTGCAGGTATCAACGAAACGGATCGCTGTGATTGGAATGGACAGAGAAGGATGTGAGTGGCGCACCGTGCTGTGTACAAACGCCAACCTCGCCCTACGCGAGGTAACAGATGAGGATCTCTTTTTAGACACAGAAGCAGATGGTGAGATAGTAATGGAAATAGCTATGCCCTGTGACATTTTGATCCAAGCCAGAGAGATCCCCGTCCAATTGATGGCAGTGGTAGGAACACCACCGTCATTTTTTGATGACGACATGAGGTTAGTACCAAACAGACTATGGACAACAGGCCCCCATGATGTAGGGCTGTTGCATGGAGTACAACCTGTGATAATAAAACTAAAACAAGGAGCTATTTTACCCCGAGTCAAACAGTATCCATTGTCCCGTGAGGCTGAAGAAGGGATAAAAGAGACGAT
This sequence comes from Ambystoma mexicanum, assembly GCF_040938575.1. Lineage (NCBI taxonomy): Eukaryota > Metazoa > Chordata > Amphibia > Caudata > Ambystomatidae > Ambystoma > Ambystoma mexicanum. The sequence goes on along the minus strand of NC_090931.1, from coordinate 563,797,359 downwards.
AAATGCACTACTAGTACAAGGGATAATAGTGCCTTCAAACTCACCATGTAACACATGTATTTATCCAATCAAAAAAGCGAAAGGGGGGTCTTGGAGGATGATACAGGACTTACGCCCCCTCAATGATGTAATACAGAAAGAGTTCCCTCTAGTCCCGAACCCTGCATCAATACTATGCAGTATCCCAAAAGTAGAATCACATTTTACAGTAGTGGACTTGAAAAACGCATTTTTCTCAATACCCCTGGCGGAAGAGAGTAGATATCTTACAGCATTTACACTGGGGGGGAAAAGATATGAACATTGCAGACTGCCACAGGGATACTGTGAGAGCCCGAGCATATTCAACCGCATATTGCATGAAGACTTGGGAAACCTATCAGTAGAGAGTACGATTATTCAGTACGTGGATGATTTATTGGTGTGTGCACAAGACGAAGCGACATGTAGAAAAGATTCAACAACGCTCCTGACTTTACTAGCCAACAAAGGATACAAGGTAGACAAGGAGAAGCTACAGTATTGCCTGACTGAGGTCCTATACCTGGGACAGCTCATATCAAAAGATGGAAAGAGAATAATTCCTGACAGGGTGGAGGCAATAAGGTCAGTAGGAGAGCCCACGACAGTGAAAGACATGCAGAAATTCTTGGGGATGTGCAATTATTGCCGAGCATGGATACTAGATTATGCAGCATACACCAGGCCCCTCCTACAAGCACTCAAAGAAGCACAACAGGAGAATGGAAAAATAAAATGGTCAGAAGAAATGAGCATATCGTTTCAATCACTGAAAGAGCTAATTTCAAGCGCTCCAGTACTAGCAAACCCTGATTATGGACACGAATTTTACCTATTTTCCCATTGCAAAGGAACACTTATGACAGCAGTACTGACACAAAAAACATCCTTAGGACACAAGCCCCTGGCGTACTATAGTGGTACTTTGGATGCCGTGATGCAGGGTCATTTCGCGTGCGAACAATCGCTCGCAGCAGCCGCATTCGCGATTGAGAAAAGTGCCACAATAGTAATGGGATGCCCTGTGACATTGTTTGTGGAACACTCATTATTTGCAATACTCGAAAGATCGAAAAGCACACTGACCACACAGCGGGCAACTGCATACGAGATCATATTGTCCAGCGCCAACATCCACATAGTGAGATGTAAAACAGTGAACCCTGCCACATTTATTACAGAAGCGTGCACATTGGAGGATATGCAAAATCACGACTGCGCAACCCACACAGGAGAAGGAGGGGATGACACAGTGGTGTGTGAAAACGCTCTCAGCGAGGGGGAAGTGTACTTTGTGGATGGGTCCGCATCAATTGATATGGACACGGGAGAAAAACACGTCGGCATGGCGGTAGTGAGATTAGAGGAAGGTGAATTTGAAACATTAGTACAGTACCGCCTCCCGTCGCATTACTCTGCACAGGCAGCAGAACTGATTGCGCTCATAGAAGCACTACATGCGGCAAAAGGCTGTGCAGTAACAATATACACAGACTCAGCTTACATGACGACGACAGTACATGGAGGTCTAGCAAGATGGGGCCGTAGGGGATTCAGACGGGCAGACGGAACACCAGTGCATCATGCAGAATTGTTAAAAGAATTAATTGAGGCCCTACAAAACCCTACTGCTGTAGCAATAGTGAAGTGCCAGGCCCATACAGCCAACACAGACGTTGTGTCTTTAGGGAACGCGGCAGCGGACGCTGCCGCCAAGGAGGCTTCCTATTTTCAGAAATACGACACAGGTGAGTTTATGATCAAGACCACAACAACCGAAGAACTGTCAGAAGGGTACAACATGATGTCCTTATCACAAATACTAGAATTACAGCAAGGAGCGAGTGCAGAAGAAAAATTGACGTGGACAAAACGGGGATGCAGCCAATCAGGAACAGACCTACTATGGCGGCAAAATAACTCAGGGAAAGTGGTAATGCCACTGCAGTTACTAGAAGTTGCATTTCAACAGCTGCACTTCCCAGCACATAACACTAAACAGCACATTGCAGCAGAAATACAGGAAGAATGGTTTGTGCCCTGTCTCCAGGAGCATGTGTCTCGATTGGCAATGGAATGTACCACATGCCAAATATACAACTCAGGAATGACATTACGCACACTCCGGGGAACAATTCCAAAACCCATTGGCCCCTTCAGAGAACTGCATATAGATTATGCAGACATGGGGGAAAGGTGTAATGGCTCGCGGTACATGATCGTGGTGGTGTGCCCATTTTCAAGGTGGGTGGAAGCGGGACCATGTGCGCGACCTGATGCCAAAAGCGCCGCCAAGTTCCTAGTAAGGGAGGTGTTCCCGCGCTGGGGAATTTGTGTCGTGATTCGCTCAGACAACGGCTCTCACTTTGTGAATGAACTCTTCAAGGAAGTGACCACATTACTGGGTATAAAACATAAATTATGTTCGATTTATCATCCCCAAAGTAATGGCGTAGTGGAAAAGATGAACGGCCTGTTAAAGGGCAGATTATCAAAACTATGCTTCTCATTGAAGAAAAATTGGATTTACTGTCTACCCCTGGCGCTATTTGAACTAAGAAATCAGCCAAGCAAAGACCACCATTTGTCCCCGCACGAGATCGTGACTGGGAGACGAATGAACACAGCACACTCTACACTGCGCGAACACTCAGATGCTCACAGAAGCGCCGCAATATTGGGAGATGAGTTCACAGACTATCTAAGAAAATTAACAAGGGCAGCGCGCGCAATATCAAAGCAACTCTCCCCACCCTTCACTAGAGAAGAGGGAAACATAACAGGACCTGTCACGGAACCAGAGCAACAGCTACAGCTGATGCCAGGGGACTCAATTTATGTCAGAAGCTTTGTACGTCGGTGGAATGCACCACGATTCCATGGTCCATACGAAGTAATATTTTGCACGCCCACAGCAGTGAAGGTAAAGGGCTTGCGGTACTGGGTGCACTTGACCGACGTACGAAAAGCATACAGCAATGTACAGGAGGAGATAGATGAGGAGGCACAGACAACAGCAAACAATGCAAATGAGTAGGATTTCTAAATATTGACTTGCGTGAGTGTGTATGTCAGCACTGGAATTGAATGACATAATGACTGACAAGGATATCAAAAAAAATTTAAAAAAAAAAGAGTGTGTGTGAGATTTCTTTTTTTTTATTTATCTTGTTGAGTGGTATATAATTAATGAAATAATACTGTTACAACTTGTATATACCCTTGTCTGTGAATACCCCTCCCCCGCACCCCCACCCGCTTCCATTCCCCGTCAAATGTATTGGCACAGATGGTGCCAGCAAAACGTTTACATGCATGCACTTAATGCACTTTTATATCTCAAACAGGAGCTTCCATGGCATCTAACGGGCAGCCTGCAACGGATAGAATTAGTAGAATGAGAGATTTAGTATATGAGAGATGTAGATATTCGTATGAGTGTGGATTATCAGTATGCATCACATTGTTTTTTATGATAATGTTTGGCTTGGTTACATATTGGTTTATAGCGTTCATCTCTATCGAGATGTACGAGGGGGGAGGGAGTAACAACACTACTGGATCAATTAACAGTACCACCGGGCCCAATACAACTGCAGGTGTCAATACCAGGGAAGGCGATTTTTTAATATGGGACGGAACTAAACTTGTGTGGGGGTATCATACCACACCATCCAGTGTTGTGACCTCACAAAGAGAACAGCCACGAGGTGGAATACAGAGCAACACAGTCTCTCCACCAGGGGTATCCACTTACAATGCCCACAGTCTCAATGACCGAAACCCGTCTGCCATATTATGGTTATATAACACCCCCACCAGCCAGCTTGCCCCCACCCCAGAAAACAATCTGCCAGATAACGTCAGGAAAGAAGACGAAAAGCTACTAGAAATGCACGAAACATTATATGATGAATGGGTCAAGGGGGGCGGGAATGAGAAAGGGGGGTCTAGTTTGTCCACTGCCCAGGAGGGTGGGAAGTACATTAGTAACAAGAACAACAGACGAAAGAGAGAAGCAGGGAGGAGAAAGTACGATGAGTACTATGGGCTAGGTCTAGATGAGATGGAAGACCCACGACACCCCCATCAAACAAATAAGTGGTATGCAGACATGAGTGCCACAGCTAAACAGACAACAAACGAGAGCTGTTATGTCTGTTCCCTCATCCCCCATGCATCAGGTACACCCAAAGTGTTGTTACCAAAAGAGTTGCCTATTGTGGATGCCCAATGTCTCCTTCATCTCACGCTGTGCAGGATTAAGAACACCTTCCAGGCACACGAAGTGACTTTTCAAATGCTGCAGAACGAGAAAACGTGTTACCCAAAAACGGCAGGAGTAGTATGTTTGAAAGAACCATTTTTTGTGATAGAAGGGACACTTTTTTCTGACAACAAGCGGAAGGATGAAGAAGTACTGTGCAAAGCGGAAGCACTAAGAGGTGTGGCGCCGGATAAATTGCAGTGGATAGAGGAAACATGTACACCAGTATGGAGAGAACACATTTCAAAGCTAACTTGGGTAACTGCCATTGAAAAACCGTTCAAACTGCAGAGCGAAATGGACTATAAACTGTGCTTTAAAGGAGAAGGGAGAACCCCCATGGGAACAAACAAGAACTGCAACAAGACCCTCACCATCCCAGACCTAAGGAAAGGGACAGCGGCCCTGATGGACACGTACTGGGTGTGCGGCAAACAGGCATACCTACACCTCCCCCAGTCATGGAGTGGCAGCTGCTCAATGGCCACTCTGCACTCAGCCCTAATGGTGATACCGGAAAGCCACGTCGATGGGACACAGGAACGCATGCAGAGTGTGGCTCAACCAACTGCAGAGACACAAATATATGTCCTGTCTTCTGGAAACAAGGAAGAAGTGCTGACCCGTAACAGGCGAGCATCAAATTACATATCAAAGGCATCATCAGAACTATTGGCTCAGATCCCAGACAAATATCGATTATTCAGCTCAGCAGAAACATTTTTTTGGCTCACTCGTCTCAAGTGTCCAAGCACGGGCAAACGCAAAATGGCTCCAGATAACACGCTGGGAATTGATTCAGCTGGCGAACGACACTGAAGAAGGATTCAATATTATCAAAGTTGAACTAAGAGCTTTACGACTAATGACCATGCAAAACAGGTATGTTCTGGACCTGTTGACGGCGATGGACGGTGGTGTTTGCCGAAAAATAGGAAGTGCCTGCTGCACTTTCGTACCTTCTGAAGACGCAGAGAATGGCTCCCTGTCCCATGTGATTGAAGCAGTCCACAACCTAGGAGAAAAAATGAAAATGGAAGGCGGAGCAGAAGCGAGTACATGGTTCGACAACATCTTCTCCTGGGTTCCCTCATGGCTTGGAACAACTGTGAAATTTTTAATACCAGCTGTTGTGTTCCTCCTTCTACTCTTTTGCCTGTGCCAGGTGGGTCTTCGAGTTTGTGCTAACGCAGTACCAAATGGTGCAATGATGATGGTGACAATGGGCAACTCACACGGTACAATAAAAACGATGCAAGAAGCACAAGTACAAACAGGGATAGATAACTCGCCCAGGTACCAACTGGTGCCTATATACCACGATAAAGATATTGTAGATAAGTTGTGGCACACCACCATCAAAGAGCCCCGTATACTAGAATGGTATGAGGAAGTTTGGGTAGATTTGGGAGGAGATGGTGGGTGCATATACCTAATGTGTACCCCAGATGAATATGCCCGGAGAGGTGAGAGCTTAAGGGGGGTGTGCAGAGCCTGGATGCCCATCAAAGGAACTCCTGCATGGGATGAGGCGGTGATGGACGAAGCAGAATATAGGAGGATAGAAGATTTAAAGAATTTGTTACTTTAGTAACGAAAGGGGGGAAATGTAGGGGAGGACTGGTCCAAGAAGACCCCCCTCACCTACGCTTTCTCCCCAGGTGAGGACTATGGGTCCTTTGGGCGTCCCCTCATGCCACCCGGGCCCAGGTGGTGGAGGGTTCACCCACTGGAGACATTGCCCGCACGTATTAATTGCCCACACGTATTAAAATTTAGCTAGGCCTAGAAACCATTTTGTCTGGTAAAGATGGTGTGAGCTCAGCGCACTGTAGCGCGGCCCCCACCCTTGGAGGGTTTCAGTCCTCCTTGTTGCCACAGCACCCTGGTAGATCCGCTGCAAGCACGTTCCCACGAACAAGACGGACATGAGCTAGTGTAATACACTAACATTGTAACAGTTCACCTCCCGCAGTGTATCATCGCTCCCAGCATGACCCGGCCAGCAGGCCTAGGCAAATGAAAAGAACAGTAAACTGGTCGTTATATGACAGACGATCTTTGTATATTAATGTTGAGACTACCTGCAAAGGATGCTTTTCTTCCATAAAATCCCTTATATTACAAAGCCTGTAAGATGTATAATTACAAAAGATCATGCCCCCATGATATAAGCGATGGTGAGCATATACCATTGCAGTTGGGTACTAATAATAACGGCACGCACCAGGAATCTGTTTGTTACGTGTGTGACTGGAAAACTTACACCCCATGGGCTCGCGCCATAACTGAACTAATGCTGCTAGAGGACACAAGAAAACGAATGTAACCATACAAAGGGCCCATGTGAAGAACACACGAGAAGGCACATGTCATGTGTGCATGTCTAGGCCCCACATGCGCCACCACCGTCACGGACAAGTGGCGGGTTACTTTCTATGTTCTCCACCAATCCTAACTCTACCTCACTTACTGCAAATATATATGCATATAACTAAATACTGTACTTGTTAAAACATAATGTATGAATAAGGTACTCAGACTGGGTTTAATCGAAACACATCCAGCAAAGTTTAAATGCATGTTTTGTAATGTTTTGAATAAGTATTATAGAGTGTTCAACTGTTTGGGATGTCTTTACCTAAATCGGCAACACACGAGGGAGATACCTTTGTGAAATATGTGCAAGGCCATTCCCCCTCCCACCCTACGAAGGCTGCCAAGGCATGAGAGCAGAGACCGCGCCGCGCTGCGTTACCTCCCCCAACCAGACTGGAGTCGCTTCAAAGATTTGTAACCCCCTCTGTAGCACCCAAGGCCACCACCTGCCACATGCATTATTTACAGCACAGCAGTAAACCTCTGCCTGAACACACGCGCCCCCTCGTAAACCTCACAACCCACCGGACCATCTCAGACTTATGGCCCCGTGCAATCAAGACACCCAACACTTTGACAACACACAGCGGAACATCCATAACAACTTCTAACAAGGCAGAAAGGCATGCACCACCCGTCCCAGGCCCTGAAGCTTAGCCTCTCGACCTATGGCCCCGGTCAACAGGACACTGGTAACCATGCCCTGACGTATTACCTCCAGTCCCCTCACCAGGTGCATTCCTCCTGTGTTGCATTAACCTGTTGTATAACCTATCGAAAGATTTACTAAAGAAGATAATACCAGAATGTTTGAATGACTGCGGTGTGCACGGCTTAGGGCTAACAAGTCAAGAAAAGACATTCATCTCTGCCACTGGCCGCGATGGCCCCACAACACCGCCTGGATGAACTCTGCCACCCTGCCAGGCCCAGCCCAACCCACGAGGCTGCCCAGTGACGTCTTCCAGCCAAAGCCAACCACATCACAGCAGCACCTATAGTTAATCGTCGCCACCCAATCCCCATGAACTTGTGCCCCCTATAGTGTGTAGGTTCTTATGACGTTTTTTGTAAATATATACGCCTGTCTTTGCTATTGTCAGACAGAGCGCTCTCGGAGTTTGCAGAGTTCTTTGCATGCCCTATTCTGATTGATAAACTCCCATTTACGCTCACCCGCACTCTGTCTTGGCCTTATTCCCATCTTGGGAGAGTCCTTCATTGTCTCTCATTGCGGGGAGGATCGTGCTGTTTGGGGACGCTTGCCTTCAAACCCCATGTTAAAAGCTGTTCAAAGCCTGATCAAAGTAAACATTTTTTAAACTATGAGGAAGTTAATGAACAATTCTGAAATTTTGCATGCACAGGCGGTTGCCTTCGAAATAATACTGACATACATGTTTTGGTTTTTTATGCAAAGTTCAAAAGTAATTTTCATTTTATAAAAAATGCAAGGTCATTCTAGGAATGTGCAATACATACATAGATTTAAAATGTTAATAACTCAAAATTGATCTGAAGGATGGAGTGGGCAACGCTGAATAGAGATTATGTTCTGTGACTATTGTTTACATATGTATCCTTGTTCTGAGTAGTTTCTTTGGTCCTGAAGCCAGAAAAAACTTCACTTGCACGGTGGAGTATAAAATCTCATTAGGAATGTTGTCTGGGTAGAGATGTCCCAAAAATCTGGAAGGACCTGTTTAATATCTCACCTAAAGTTTGTTTTTATACATGTGTTTTGTTAGCATATACCTTACATAAAAGGTTCATAGTTCATTTCTTTGTACTTATAAATTGAATATTCTTACAAAAACACAGTTGTGTAAAACACAAAAAGTATTTATTTCTCAGAGACATAGGCTTGTTCAGGATGTCCAATGCATTTCGGTCCTAATGACCATCTTCACTGACCAAGTTCAGCCTATGTGTACTTCACTTATTACATCTGTAAGTGATTCATGCCTTCATTTCTTATGGACGGTGTTTGCCTCAGGGTGGTTTGTTCCTATACCTTGAGATCCTACTGGGGGATTTTATATTGCTTGAGGGCCTTGATCCTTAGTGATTCTATCTTCCTGGTGACCTTGATACTTTTGAGGAGTGCTTGTATGGGACACCAGGACTGCTGTGAAGTGGCCAGGTCGGTTTTCACTTTTGTTTTCAGTGCAGATGACATGTAGGCACATGGCAAAAATTGTGACAGTCAAAGTGCCCTGATATTTGGGCAGATTTCTTTGTTTTCTATGGGAAAACCCCACGTTAAAAGCTGTTCAAAACGGGATCAAAGTAAACATTGTTTAAACAAGGAAGCCGTTAATGTAAAATTCTGAAATTATGCATACACAGGTGGTTGCCTTGAAATATTACTGATAAATATTTTCAGGTTCTTTCATGCAAGGGCTCAAAAGTTATTCTGAAGTTATTTTCGAAACTATAAAGAGACTGCCTCTTAAGTTCTTAACCTTAACTATGCCTTGTGCTAGCATAAAGGCATAATATACATACAAAATATTTCCTTTTGGTCAAATATGCTAAATTGCACATATAGAAGAGAAGCTAAAGCTGTTTGACACAACCAATGAGGGGAGTACATTGTGTGCAAATATTGATGCTGGTCTGGTGGTGAATGAAAATGAAATTAAATTATGTAAACAACAAAAGAATTTGCATGATAAAATCGATTATGAAATAGGCTGTGTCTACATATTTTCTAAATGCTTTGATTCCCTGCATGGTGTATCAGTGCCCACAAATAAGGAAACAGTAGCTGGTGTGACTCCATCCTCCTGATGTTTTGAATAGTGAGAATGAGGAACTCCCTATGAAAGTGAATTTTTTAGAGGAGATGCATCTTCTATTTCAAGATGGGAGAACTCAGAAAAGGGGAAGGGTCTATGGTCATGGTCGAGTAAGAGGTCTCAATTACACAGGAATTTCAAAACCCATAGAGGAAGCAGGATCAAGGTGGCCTCTGCAATTCAACCGGATTTGGGGGTCGAGGCAAGAAATAGTAGTGAACACTGAAATTCAGATGGTGAATCTGTCTGCTTATCAACTCACCAGAGTTTGTAAAGCTTGGAGTTTTACAATTGGGCCTGAATTTTTGTCTGACATTCGGTCTTGATTACACAGAGACCAGACTTGATTTTCATTTATTTATGCGCAAGATTAAACTCAAGACACCAAATTTCTACTGGATTTGGAGCAGTTGTCAGATGAAGTATCAAGTGATAATTGAATCAGTATTGAGTATTTCAACATTGATCCTGACTGGTCTAAGTCTAACAAGCTCAAATGTAAGTCCAGATTCAATCCACCTTCCGCCATGGGTCCTTGTCTTGAGGCTTTTCAGGACCTGGTTGTAGCTGGTCTGCAAAAACTCACCGAAATTCTGTGCATTATAATCTACCTAAACAGCAGCGGACGGTATTGGATGAGTTGCACAATGTGCAGGAGGTTGTAATTAAACCCTCGGATAAAGGGTCTAATATAGTTTTGCATGATCGGCAGGATTATCTGGCAGAGGCAAATAGAAAACATAGAGATGGTTCCTGTTATGCCAAAGTGTCTTGTAACCCTTTTGTTGAGAATGAGAATAACCTTGTGCAGTTGCTCAATAAATGGACAGATTGTGGGGTTCATGATTTGGATATTTGCACGTTTCATTTGCCATCGGCTTCTGTTATTCCAACAATATATTTTTTACCCAAAATCCATGAATCCTTGGTGATGCCCCCAGGCAGACCTATTGTGACTCTTTCACGTTATCTTTTGGAGAATTTATCATATTTTGTGGATGAGACTATAATTACTTTTGTTTCAACCCTACCCTCATTCACACAGTATACTAAAGATTTTTTGAATCATATTAATGAAATTCCCTTGGAGGACAATATTTTATTGGCTACCCTTGATGTTATTTCCCTGTACACATCAGTTGATCATTCCGTGTGACTGGCCGCCTGCCAGCATTTCTTGAAGACGCGTTCCTTGAATTATCTCTAACATACGGGAATGATCCTGGGCATGATTTCTTTTTGTTTGACCAATAATTAATTTCTTTTTGATGGTTCCTTTTTTCATCAAACTAGAGGTACGACGATGGGGTCAACTTGTTTCCCCATGTTTAGGTAGTACAATGATAAGTCAAAGCATATCACATTCTTGAGAAACGTATTATCTGCGTGGGACCTGCTTCTTGTTCTATGTATGTGCATTATGACCTCAGAGCAAACCCTAGGGAAAAGAACTTCAGAATACAGCACAAAGTCAAGCTCAGTTCCTTTATAGTATGTGCACCATGGTTGCAATGTAGTATAACCACATGACTTCCTCATCTTAAAACAGATACTGTACTAAACAAAAACAACTGCCCCACATATGTGATGCCATCAGTGATGTCATCGATGATCTCATTTGTGATTTCATCTTTGATGTCCTGGGTGTTAGCATTAGCAGTGCATGGCGGTGGCACAAGTTATGATTGCATAGCTTACCATAACTGGGGAATTTCTGAGAGGTTTTCGATTTTACTAGTAACTATTACAGCCCATTAACAACGTTTTTTCACTGAATTTGATATTTTCATTAGTGCAACTTAACCATAACGTCCCTTTTATAAAAGTTTTTCATTGATTTTATATATATATATATATATATATATATATATATATATATATAGTCAACTGCCTTATTTCATCGCATGACTCCAGTCGGTCGGTGCACACCACAAAAATCCAGTAATTTACGTCCCAAACCACCACATTCACATCATTATACATTGAGCAACAGAAGGAACAGCGCAAATGCCACGGCACTCACTTTTAGTTAAAGTGCAAATGAAGATTCATTAAAGTTATAAAAAGTTGTATTAAATGCAAAACATGGATTTACAAAAGAGCTAATTCCTACAGCGGAACATAACGCCACACGTTCAGGGACTTCGTCTGGCTAGTACCAAACTGTCTGTAACAGCTCTAGACGTTTAAAGCAAATTCTCTTCCAAAGACCCTGGCTCATATCATGTGGTACGGGTCTAAATCACTATAGGCAAGAGTCTAAGCAAAGCGGCCATCTTCCAATAGGTACCCTCCCAGAAAAGCATGACATTTCTGTATAATCTTGTTAGATACATATAACCATGCTGTGTCTTGGTAGTTGATAAACTACGTATTCTAGCCTTTCAATATATTAATAATAAAGAGCCAAAGAGCAGATGCGATTTATAATTTGTGTCACATATTTATCTCCCCAAATTATTCGTGACCCCCTATAGGCAGATTTAACCGCAAGAATGGAAAGTCTACTCACTAATAATCACATTCTCCACAATTCATTAATACATGGAGCCCTGCCGTAGTGGGCTACAAAAAATATATTATTTCATAATTCAAAGCTCTCCTATGTTTAGCAATCATCATTAAAGAGAAAAAAAGAGGGCACAGGTTTGAAGCATTTGACAACACTTTTCATAACTTCAATAAATCCGCATTTGCACTTTATGAAGATGTGAGCCTGGTGGTTTGGGACTTACATTTCTGGATATACACACATATACACAAATAGATATAGATTCATTTTAAATATATATGTCATAGATTTGCAGTCCAGTACTTATGGCCACTTAACACTTTACATAAGAAAAAGAAACATATGTTTTCCCCCGTAAATTCATCCATTAAGATAGTCAGGTTAGCAAGGAACCGATCCAGCCAGAGCAGAACACTCATGCTATGCTCGCCAAAGTTTCATGAACGCTTTCCGGTTTAAAAACAATACTGATAAAAAGGTGTCTGGTTTGAGGCGTCACAAAGGCCCCACTACAAATACTTTCAGGATGAACATCTCGAAATTGTCCACTTCAATTTTCGAGGTTTTAGGCACACGAGTTCTTAACTTGAACTGATGCGCGCTGCAAACTTTTGAAAAACAGATAAGCCACACTGGAGATATTCACTTTTGAATAGAAAGAAACGTATCAGTATTTATGTACATGTACTAGGTCGGGAGTGACACCAACATGCGCCAATAGAAAAAAAGTGTGTTAATGAATGGAGAAAAGCCCCAGATACCAAGTAACACCAGCGGGCCAAAAAATACTTTCTTTGGATGAAACCTTCACAATGAAAAAGTAACCTGAGCTCACACTAATCAACTACATTACAAAACCCACTTCAAATGTTAGGTAGTTTAAGTCTGTGCTATAGTTAAAGTGACTGTAAAAGGGGGTAAATGGGAGTGCCTCGCTGGCGTTTTAACTGTCTATCAAGTGCATGACTATCCACTATGTTCCGGGACTCCTGCAAAAGATGATCTGTGACTCCAAATTATAATTATCCTGTGCCCCCCCCCCCCACCTAATGACAGAGGAACAGGCAAGGGGGTTTTGTGGTTCTAGGATAAAAGCCATAGGAGACCATGTTCAGGAGACATCATGAATGAACCTACCTTATGCAGAGTCCGGTGCCCCATGGCTAGAACCGGGAGTTCAAGGAGCAAGGCCTTGCATTCATAAGTGGAACTGATATTTACAACTAAAATGGCTGCTCACAAACGTGGGTAAGTGGCCAGTCAGTCCCCTGCACCTGTGCAGAACCAGGAAGAGGCCAGAGCAATACCCTTAGAGGTCATTCAAAACCCTTCTGCGCATTAAATATGGTTGTAAGTCGATTGATCCATTTTTTTCCTCAAATAATTTTTTCTCTAATTCTTTTGCACACATTGTTTTCTTTTTTTATTTAAGAAAGTGGGTTAAAGTGTACCAGAAAAAGTAGTGGAACTGTGACCGGGGAGGTGAGCAACGTGCAACACATTTTTGAAGGACTGCCGCCATGCTGCTTGACAGCCAATTGAGTTGAAACAGATTTCAGTTTAGCTGTAACTGCTATTGGGTGTTAAAGTGGAGAAATGTGCTTTAACTTCACTAAGAACAGTTCCGAACTGGTTAAAATGGCTCAAAAAAGGAGTGTAGCTGTTAACAGTAAAATATAAAAATAGTGGAACCCCGACCATTCCTGCTCACTTTGACCACTGCCCCTTGCACACCGCCACTTCCCCTACATGGCCTGCCACTCAATCCCCACCAATATTGGCTTACCGCAACTCAACATCCACATTTCATGGTGGAAATTCGAGCAAAAAAATTGACCAAAAGTGATTTGAGCAGTTCTTTTTTTCAATCAATAGACAAAGTTCCTTAAATAGTTTTCCGTTCTTTTGCCCAACATTTGACTATTCTTCTTGCCCAACCTTTTAGGGATTGTCATTGAATGTAATAAGTAAGACCTCCAATTACATGCAATATAAAAGAAAACACCCACAATTATCTCGACCAAGAAGCAATGTACCACTTTGTAATTCATGGGATGAAATCACGTAGAACTGAAAGAGATGTCACACTCTTACAACAACAGACTTGCATAACCTTGAAGCAATTCATTCTTACCACGTGGAGAGGGGTCCGGCTGTCGTAGTCTGCGCAGTTGCAGCTGATGCCTCCAGCCATCCAGGCTTCCATCTGCTTCATGTCGCTGTTGAACACGATGCTGCAAAGCAAAGGAGAGCAGTGATGGGTCCGCTCACGTCTTCGCCCGCGCGCCCCAGCGGAAGGACGTCACTACGTCTGCAGTGGCCAAACTCTAGTCAGTTACAGTGTCACTTTCCATCAGCCACTCAGCTTGCTCGCGATTGTTTACAGTGTAGTTGATGTATCCTGAGCCAGTGATGACAGGGAGCAGGAACCAGGCTGACTCAGGTTAGTGTAAAAGGAAACAGGCTTTATTCTTCTTGGTTACATAGTATACTCATAAGAGGTAGGAGAGTAGGTGATAAGCCTCTGCCCTGGTTCCCAGTCCATCTCCCAGTCCCAACCATCACTCTCTAGAATCCTCAGGCCCCCTACACTCCAAGCTCCACTTAAACATTCTAGGAGGCCCTTGCACACACTCAGCCATTCAATACAGTCATACCAGGATACCAGCCATTCATCACAGTCATACCAGGATACCACACATCCCCCTCCTTAACAAACAAACAGAAATCAGAATACTCTCACCATCATGTTAGGATCACAATCAAAAGAAACCAAACACCTTCTACCCGGCCTGCCACACCGGGGTCTCAGTGCTGCCACCACCGAGCGCATACCTTGCCACATGGACAATCAAATCTAAACTACCATCATAAACCCTCCTAACCTACCACCTTTTGCCAGAACTGCCACTCCTGGCCTCAAGCCTGCCACGCTTGAGCACTAACCCTGTCTCAACGAGACCAACATACCTTCCAACATATAGTGTAGCCAAAACGTACACAATTGGCCTGAACAAAATCCTAACATGCCAATGATGACAGGGAGCAGGAACCAGGCTGACTGAGGTAAGTGTAAAAGGAAACAGGCTTTATTCTTCTTGGTTACATAGCATAGTCATAAGAAGTAGGAGAGTAGGTGATAAGCCTCTGCCCTGGTTCCCAGTCCATCTCGCAGTCCCAACCGTCACTCTCTAGAATCCTCAGGCCCCCCACACTCCAAGCTCCACTTAAACATTCTAGGAGGCCCTTGCACACACTCAGCCATTCAATACAGTCATACCAGGATACCAGCCATTCATCACAGTCATACCAGGATACCACAGTAGTGTCCGCTGTTTCCTCGTACAAATGAAACCTTCAAAACACTTATAGCGTCAGTGTATTTCAAGGTGTCATATAAACAATAAAAGCAAGCCAGCAATGTTAGGACCACGTTAAATCTCTCTCAGATCAGCAATACCCCAACCTCATTCTTCTGCTTGGAATCAGAAAGTCTCTCTGACAGGCACCCATCCCCTCACCCTCTGTCAGGATGCAAGAGCGCCCCTTTGGCCCTCTTGTTTATCCATCCGAAGTTAAATAAGGAACACTTTTTCTTCTTTTCACATTCTGTAAAATAACTTGTTTAATGTTTGTAAAAATGTTAACATTTTATACATGCATTACATATGTCAACACAGCTATACATTCAATGTATAAATGTTAATTAAAAAACATAATGTGGTAAAGCACCAAGTATTAAGTGCTTATGTGGCAAGTGATGAAGTTGTAATTTCTGGGAGGCAATATGAGGTTGACCACCTCAATATTAGTGTCCTCTGCTCACTCCACATTTATAGTTTTGGCTATTAGGTGGTGGTTTAGCGCCACCCATATGCCAAAACTATTGGTTTGGATTGAAGGACCATGGAATGGGAGGCTGGACATACAGCCTGTGGAGGTTGTTTTGTTATTTACCAACCTAATGTCTGCCCAATGCCATGCTAATCTCTATGCTTTACCCACTAACTTCCTGCCCATCCTCAGCCAAATAACACCCTCCAGGGTGTTTGAGCAAGCTCTATAAGGCAGTAACATGTATGGTGATGAGGCTGCAAAGGGCCTGCCAGTGTTACTTCTAAGTAGCTTTCAAGTAGTCTTCTGAGAGTCTACAGCCTAGCTGCCTCTGTAAATGAGGTCCTGGTTTAACAACATGCCTTAATCATGTGTGCCTTTGTTCACTTGATTTGTAAAAAATATGTTTGTCATGTCGCGATTAATCAGGCGATCACACTCAACTCAAGGAGTCCCCCCCCCAAGCAAGGTGGCATGCAACCAAAGCGCTTAGACAGATTCAACTTTAGTGAGGCCTCCAACACATCTCGCACCAACCCCAGCACATACCCTATGTCACCAATGGACTAGGAACCAGGCCGATCTATAGAAAAATATATATATATTTATTTAAGGCTTGGCAAAGAAGACTAGCAACCAACATCAACCCCCAATGCTGTGGCACTACACAATATCACAACTGCAAATTACTCTCCGTTATTAAAACAACATAGGTACAATTTTGAAATATGCAGTCACTACTTACATCAAATTTAATTGTAAATTAAATCTATAGAAAACATTCACAATAGAATGGAGAAATCGTTTTGGCTTGATTTTTAGAAAGGCGATGTTTGAGGAAGAAACTGGATGGTAAAATCTTTTTATAGGCTTTTATTTGAAAGGCAAGGTTAGGAAAAGTGAATAAATGGGGAATTTCATTTTGCAACACACATAAAATTGAGATGTAATGCTTGCCAATTCTGGTTTGGGATGCAAGGGAATAAATGGGGAATTTCGTTTTGCACCCTCTACATTCACTTGATTAGCAGCGTTTAAGGGTTACTTATTTTGGGATTATGGGCACCCCCTTTCTGTACAGAAGACAGGGGTTTCAGAAAGGTAGAGTCACCCAAGTACTTTATTGTCAATACCGGCTCTAACTCACTCGGCATGAACTTTGTTAGTTTTGAATTCTAACAACACTCTTCCTGTGATTATCTATAAGAGAATTAATTTTTGTAACTTCAGATCAATGCGCTAAGGATCTACACAGCTAGCCGTCCCCACAATTTAAGGGAAAGGATTAAGGCAGGCTGTTCCCAACACAATTCAATTTAAATTGATGGTGTGATGTTCTATAGTGGAATTAATTTGAATTATATTTAATAAAATGTGCAAAGGGCCTTTCCAGTACCACCCCCATACCCGATATGCAAGATGGAGATTAAAGCTGGCAGTTTCCCCCCTCGCACATTTGATTGCATTTAGGATATCTCTGCTTACCTGGGAGGCTTTGGTCATGGAAAAACAGCAGTGCTCATCTAAGGACAGCACAGATCTGGTCAAAGGCTTCAGTTAAGGATTTTCTCCTGCACCCAGACTTCCTCTGCTCCTCTGATGGGGTCCCAGCTAGCTTCTAGATTTCCCTGTCACTATCTCCAATGCAAGGATTGAGACCTTTCTGCTAGTTGTTACTCGCAAGAAGCCGGCAGCAGGCTCCCTCACGAAATACAGTGCAAAAGCCCTGTTGTGATGCAAAATGGACCTCTTATAAAGCTGATGACACTCCAACATTATCATAATTCCCACGGTAAGATTGGCTAGCAGTCTCGATTCACCTCCACCAAGATGCTGACTGACTGCTAATAGGACCAGAAGTTGGGAGATATGTATGATGTAGGCTGAGGGAGGAGAAAGATTTGTCCTCTCAAAATGACAAGTATGTTTTACCTTTATGGGTTCTGAAAATCTAACAACATGGCAGCTATGCTAATTATTCGGATAACTACATGATTCTATATATTTTTGGATTCTACATTTTATGACGAGTCTGAAAATACTCATTTTATTTCGGCATGCCCTTCCTGGGCAGAGCCACTGTTTTTTGCGGTTTGCTGCTGTGCCAAAATAGCTAAAAATAGGACACTTCCCAATTCAAACATTCATTTCACAATCTAAAACTTCACCAATTTTCCAGTTCCTCAGACTTATGAAAATGGCAGAATCATAATTTTGATCATAACTTAAGTTATGTATATCACAGAAAGTTTGTTTTTGCATGGTCCCAGCTGGCTTCATATCCCCTTTAAAATTAACCTGGGTTCATTGTGACACACAATGGTCTTTTAATTTAGGAAAATGTGTTCAATGTTAAACATATGGGTCTTTGCTCAGAGCTAATGCACCCTTTATGGGGAACCTGACCTTAAAGGTCATTTGTGTTGGTCATGTTATCTGTATTACAGTAGTTCCAATCTCTCTTGCCAAATTTCTTGTATTAACAGAAACTCTGAGCCTGTTTCCTTGATGAACCCAGCCCAAAGGTCTGGGGTTCATAGTTCCAGAAACCACCAGTTGAGTTACATGCATAATTCTGAGAAATTGCATTTAAATTTAAGAAACATATTTACACATGACATTTTGTATTGCATCCAGGCTTGCTGGCAATAAATGAACTCTTGGTATTATTTACACAGATCAGCCATAGTTACATAAGGAACTCGTGTAGCTTAATGCAAAAATGAAATAGGCTTTTCTCTTTGCAGGCTGTCATTTTTTGAGATGGGTTTTAACAAAGGTCAAATAGGGATACAAAACTATTGTCCGGCAAGTAATCGCTGATGCAGACCCAGGGACTTAATGACGCAACCCATGGATGTACAGCTCCAATGCGAGGGTATGGTTGAATGTTATCGCCTGTTGAAAGCGCCCTAAGAAAATACAACAACTTCTGAAAGTTTGCTTTTCAAATGGCTAAAGAGAGGCATGGCTTAAAAAAAGGGTGGTTATTTCATAATGAGCGGAGCAGAAAATGAAGGCATAAAGTAAGGCTTTGATGCCCTCCTTTACTGCTGCAGCCTACTTTCAAATGCTCACAAGGGTGATCTGGGGCACGGAGCAGAATTCACATCTCCACCGTGCTTTCCTACTCCGTCTTGTAAGTGCAATATTTTACGCCTCCGTGTGATTTTCAAGCAGGAGCAAACCTAATGGTTTAAGTTGGAATCCGCCTCCATTCAGCAACCGGATTCAATAGGACTCCATCTGGAAAGTGAAATTTGCAGGCAGCATTTACTTTTTTACAAGCCGAATAAAAGTGAAGCGATTTTGCATTTTTTCACGCTTCACTTTAACACTGTGCTTTTTTGAATTCCCTGTAACATGAACCTCACTAGCCCTTCTTTGGTGGATATTTTTGCCCAATTACATCCAAACTTTGCGGGAAATTGATGGAAGTGACTATAATTGGAAATGTGGAATCCTGGGAAGAAAACAACGAAAAAGCCAGTAAATATTGTGATCGAAATAAAAGCCAGGGAAGATGTGCGAGGGTGTTTGCTGCCCTTGTGGTCTTGTACACCTTTGATTTATCCCTCATAATAGAAGAAGACCAGGGGAGAGTCACTGATGCAGGCCCAGAGCCATGACAGTGCATACAAGGAATGTCAGATCATTGGAAACTCACATTCAATGGTGTCTGTTTGTTGAGGTTCAAGCACTGGGGAACATGCTAGAATTACTAAAGGTGGCTTTTTATATTTCTAAAGCGAAGACATGGGTCTAATGCCTGAGAGACATATACAGCGGAACTGTATTGACTGTGCTCGCCTTTACCTCTCTACCTGTACCCTCTGAATCCCCCTCTGCATATCCTTCTAACCGTCCCATTATTACTCGTCCTTACTATTGCAGCCTATCCCTGTATCCTCTAATTGTGAGTGCGCTGTTGCTCCCCAGCCAGGTTTATTTTATCTTATTGTATTGGACATTTGTATGGTGCCTATACACAAGTGTTTCCAGGCGCCACTATACACTAATACATGCATAGGTACATACAACTGCGTTCTTTAAAGACGCTCACAGACCACGCACTCTCGGCATCCAGACAATTTCCCCCTTATCTGTTAAGCCGCACCATTTTGAAAGAGCCCTATTGGCCAGTTAATAAATATATTGAATGATTGTGCTTTAGGCTGTCTTACTTGCAGAGTTCAACCCCCAGCTCACAAGGGTCGATCACCTCCCGAGCGCCTTCCTTGTACAAACACCTGGCAACATCAGCGCTCCTGCAGAAAAGATGAAGCATAGTACAGTTACATGAGGCAATCATTTCAACCTGAGAAAGGAGGGCTTCAAAATAAACAGACATGGTAGAAAGACTAACCCTACATTCGGCCATTACCCAAACGCATGACTTAGAGAATCATAAATATATCAGCAAAGCTACAATCCATGTATCTAAAGGGGTTTAACCCTACTTTGGCTCCTACGCAAGATCCCACAAAGAGCATTTGACTGTTCCGCTGTGTCCCTTCATAGAGGATGTGCATTACAACTTATGCCACAAACAAGAAAGCCTGAGGAAACTCTGCTACAGAATTTTTTGCGTGCTGAAACTCCTTTCCTCGATTCATGAAACAGACTTTGCGTGCATTTTTGGGACCTTGTGGGGACTTTGCACAGGTCCGTCACGTCTTTGCATGCAATTCAGCGCTCTGCGCCAGTGTCCGTGCAAGGTATGGGACGGGCCTGAGCAAGGAAATAAATAGGGGGCGGAACATGCATATTCCCCATTCCCTATGCAGAATGAGGAAGAACAAGAACTAACGTGGGCGTGTCGAGGGACTGGCTACGCAAAGGAATCACACGCCCAGCAATGTACAGACAAAAGGGTATTCATGGGTTTGACCGCGCAACGCCACGTCGGTTGAAGATGCACGCAAAATTCGTGATCTTTACACCACATGAAAGAACCAAAAAAGTACCAACAAAATGGGAACCAACGCGAAAAGGTGAGGTGGGATCAGGAATTTAGGGGTGCATGCAAGCAGTTGAGGTGCCGATTGCAGTTAGGGGTGTCTGTAGCAGGTTTGTGGGTGCACCCTTAATTTACAGAGGTTTGCACGCAGATTTACTGAGTTCCAGCTTCACTTACGGGAAATGGTACGCATATTGTCGGGGTATATTTAGGAGTTTACGGGGGACCCTACGCTTTGTGGCCGGGTGCTGCCTTGGTTCTGGGGGTATGGACCCCAGTATTGCCAGGGTGCATGATGTTGCGATGAGGACTGCGCAAAGGCCAGTATATGTCACTGGTTTTGCTTTGCGTGGGGGCGTGTTGTGGGCGCTACTTGCACGTAGAGTTATTTTGCGGTTGGAATTCCATGAATACGTGGAATGCGCAGAACATGCTTTTGCATGCAGGTACGCGCAAAATGATTGTACGTGAAGAGTACTTTGCAGGGTCTATGCGCTTTTTCTTTGAATTGCGCCCTAAGTGCCTGCAGAGGTGGATGGAGAATACCAAAATGGCTCTGGAATTTTTTTCAAGGTGGTCCCCTCATCCACTTTGCAAGTGAATGTAGCAAGCAAGTTCAGCCCACCCATCTAATGAGAGGAAAAGAGGAAACAGAGGAAAGAAACCGCAGAACACAACACTCCAAGGGCTTCATTTTAAATGTGGCTGAGCAGGACATAGAGGCTTACAAGAAAGGCGTAACACTTTTACACCTCAATTTCCGGGTGTGCCACAATTTGCAGCAGCCAGAAGACGGACACGGAGATCAGATGAGAGCTCCGTCTCGTGAGTGCGCCCTGTTGTGTGGATGCATGAGATTTTTAGGCAGGAGTAAAACGAATGGATTCATATTGAATCCGCCTCTGTTGCACATCTGGCCAAGAGCAGGCAGATTCAGCTGCACTGCATGCGTAAATGCCGCCTGCAAGGTGTATTTGCAGGCGGCATTTCCATTTCCATGAGACGGAGTGGGAAACTCAAATGGGTAAAAGTGAGCTTTCATTGCTTTTACTCTTTCCTTATCCTCTCCATCTCGTGGACCTGTCAAGTTGCACGCAGGGGACACCACCACATGTAAGTGCCAACCTTGGCAGTCCTCTGAATGCAGTGTAGATTTTGAATAAAATGACGCTGTAAGTGTCGACATTGCAACTCCTGCATGCTACCTATGATCGCAACATGACAAAAGCTGGTGTCACTTGTACTAGTATGCATGTTAAAAGTGACATGTTATTTCTGTTTAGAGCTGAACGATAAGGGAAGAATGTATACCTGCTGTGATGTCTATGGATGAGGTGAAGAGGAGTTCAAGAGTGGAAGGAGAGACGAAGAGGAGGAGAGCAGTGGGTTAAAAAAGACGATGGGCTGCAGCCGATGCCACAGGTGGCTGCATAGCGCTGATCAGGAGCCTGCCCGGTGAACTTTAAGGTAAACATATTGCATTGCTAACATTTTCCATGCAGTCAACCCTCCAAAATAGTAAGATGAGGGTCTACCTTCTGAAGGAAAAACCCTCTCTAATGTGAATGAGGTGGGATACTAGGGAATTGCACCACTGTGAGTTTTAATGAAAAGGATCCCTGTTCACACATGAACACATATCTGCTATAGAGAGACACGCGCTTGCTGCTTAGGAACTGCCAAAGTATTTCCTACAGTTTTATCAAACTTTAAAGCGATTTACCGCTTTCACTCCCTGCTGCACTGCAACAGTCCCTGAACATCTGGGTCAGTTCTTGCAGAACCTCACTCGTCTCCAGAGCTTTCGTGTGGACGATTACGATGTGTTATTTATATAGCGCTTTTGCTAGAACATATTTACACACAAAATATCACCCAACCAAGTTGGTACACGTTTATAGACCTCAGAAGGATGAAAGGCTGAGTTGGCCTTGCCAGAATTCAAACCTGCAGATCACACACACACCGATCGCAGCAGCAAGTGCTCAACCCGCTGAGGCATTTTACCAGCTATTGGATGGGGTTGCCTATGATTAAAAGTGTCAGTGACTGGCGGCTGGTGATTTTTTTTCATTTGAGGGACACACATTGGCCGAAGTGGCTGATCATAGAGAGGGGGAGATGAGCCGGGGAGTGTCGCCTCCTGAACAAAGGAGAATAATGGGTTGAAATGGTGCAGTTCACAATCGAGTCTGTTGGGTCAGGGATTAAAGAATCTGTTAGGTTCATCACCGCCAACTGCACAAAGGAAGAATTAAGAACACATTTGCACAATGTCTCTGTCCAAAATATGTGCCAGCACTCTCACTGTAAATCACAAGTTCATGTCTCTGGCGCGCTGGTGTCAACAGCATATGAAATCATTGCCACTGTAAAATCCTTCCATAATGCTGGAGTTCCGAATATTATTTTTTTAATGTATTTGTAAGGCGCTTATACTTGCTTCAAAAAGTGTTCCTCTTTTCCACTGTAAAACTCACCCCTGACATTGATGCCACCATTGCCACTGCAGATCTCTTTCATGATGCTGGTGCCCACACACATGAACAGGGGCATGGCCAAACAGGATGGCATGTGGGTTGATCTCTAGTAAGATCCAGGCCCCAATGAGGCAGTTTCCACACCGGCAAGCAGGACACCAGAGATTGGGTAGCTTGTGTGATGCTCCCGGGATCCCTTTGGTGCCATACCTTGAACTGAAACACCCACAGAAGAGGAACGCTAAAACCAGAAAACAGTCTTGCAGTACTGCCAACAGAGACCCCAAGATGGTGACCCCGCTGCATGATTGCCAACAAGGTGGCACCAGAGAACGAGTTTGAGCACTGGGCGACTGTCACTTCCTCACTTAGGCCTCCGCCTAAGGTCCCAGCTGCGTTGTGACTGGTCCGCAGCAGTAAGGCGCAGTCAGCAGAAAACTCATAGAAACCTTGAAGTGTCCAATGATCTCCAAGATGATGACGCAATGCGATTCCGGTTACATCTTTATCCTACCAAAGAAATACTGGTAGCAAGAAATTCACATGGTGATAAAGACGTTAGATGCAAATCAAGAATGTTATGGAATCTCTCCAGCATCTCTTATTGCTCTGTGCTGCATTAACAGAAATAAGGGCAAGATTCTTGGGGGGCGTTTTTTTGGTGAATCTAGTTCAGTGATCCTGGATGAGTGCTGGTTCTTATTTATGTTTGGGCAGCGGCCATCTTTCATTTTAGCTTTGGTCAATTTGTTGAAGGAAGTGTTTACGTTATTTGACTAATTTGGGGGAATTGTTTACACGATGAGGGGAGGAGGGGAAACAGTTGATGGTTTTATGCTTTGTACATGAGCTTTACATTGGTTTTAATGTCATTATGGTGAAAGGTTTAATGTAAGTCAACCGCCAAATAAAACAATACAAAATAAAAAAAGAAGCAGTGCTGCCTGGGTGAGGGTGGTCCAAGGGCTGTGTGATATCCAGCCGGGGAGATTCTGCCCTGCCCCGACTATACGTCTGGCTCTGGACTGCTGGTGTACTACTGCGAACTGCTGTGCTCATGCCAAGGGCTCCGTCAGCACCACATTCTGCCTTTGGGAATCGGTGGCTGGTTTAGCAGCTTTTGGGGAGCAGCGGCAGATGGTGCACCCTGATAATCCAGGTGAGAGGGGGCTTGTTCTGTCACTAGCAGCAGCAATTTGGACTGCCAGCAAAGGTGTTCAACTAACTAGTACTGCATGGTTCTTGGTTGCTGGGTCTTTATTGCGGCGGGCTGCCTCCACTACACTGAGATTAGCTGCAGTACCATCATCAGCCCTGACCTCTGCTCGGCCGTGGCGACTTTAGGTGGTAACATCGGACTATCTTTCTTGGTTAGTGCAGTCGTGATATCCTGCTCCCCAAATATCTGAAGCCTGAGACCATCAGACTATTGGGGGAAAGATTCAAAAAAGGGTGGCATAACTGGGCCAGTGGGATTTAGGGGTGTCTTCCTGACTGTGTCTGCAGTGTGGGGTTGCAATCTTTCCAATGAGTGCTCCTTGGTGGGGCCATGGCACTCCAAGAAACAGCCCACTGTCAAGAGCCCTCCAAACTCTACAGATCACAAGTCTCAAAGCTGCAAGGTGCAGGATCAACAGAGAAAGCAAAGGGTGGCAGCGGAGACTGTACCCTTTTAGCTATTAGCGCCATGGCTGCCTCCAAAACCCTTCTGACTCCGGCCTGGTGAATGCAGCAATTACCGGTCCATTCCGAGGTCGGCGGGACCGGTAATTCCCCATTCACCAGGGCCATTTCCCATTCCCATTTGAGCCCCCATAGGGCTCAATGGGAAGGGGGAAGGCGGCAATAACGGTACCGCAAATTGCGGTACCGTTATTGAACCCGTTATCCCTTTGCGGGTCCCGTCCTTAACGCCTGGAAAAACCAGGCATTAA
The DNA here is from genome assembly GCF_040938575.1 of Ambystoma mexicanum. NCBI lineage: Eukaryota > Metazoa > Chordata > Amphibia > Caudata > Ambystomatidae > Ambystoma > Ambystoma mexicanum. Next base: position 563,772,171 of record NC_090931.1, on the reverse strand, counting down.
GGAAGGACCCGCAAAGGGAACTCGTAGTAGGGCGGTAAGGGATTACGAACACCGGTGCCCTTACCGGTGCCAGTAATCCCTTACCGCCCAACTCATAATGAGGCCCATTGTTTTCATAAATAATGGGCCTCATTACAAGTTTGCCTTTCTGGTACCAACGGTACCAGTAAACTTGCCACTACGGTTGTTACCGAACCTGCAAACTACGAGTTCTGCTCACGGGTGCATTCCCACCCGCCAGGTCTGACCTAGCGGGTGGACTGGCACCCGCGATCAGAGCATGTCGGAGGCACCGGCACCATTCACGAATGGTGCCAGTGCATCCGACCTCCCCATTCCCTTTGAGCCTTATGAGGCTCAAATGGGAATGGAGAGCACTTTTTTCTGGCACCTGCGAATGGGCAATTACCGGGTCTGGCGGACCGTAATGACCCGGTAATTGCCCATTCGCGGGCGCCGGAAAAAAAATGACACTGGCGGCAGCGTGCCGGTTTAATGAGGCCCAATGTCTTCTTGAGAAGTATGGTCACTAAATCGCTTTGAGAGGGTTGCAATGGTGAACTAATTGTTTGATAACAAGGATGAGCCAATAATGGACTTGAAAGAGGAATCGTGTGAGGGTGTAAAATTTATTTCATGTACCACTGAAGGTTTGGTAGCAATGTGGCTACAAGTTAAACTGTGCTACGTAAATGTTAATAAATTTTAATTTGAAAAAAAAAGAATGTCTTCATAAAGATGTTTTTTCACTATAACCAATTGATATAATGTAAAATGTTGGATACGCGCCACCGATGAGTTTATAGTTTGGGGGGCCCTTTTGCGTTTGTGTGTGTTTTTGTTCTAGAGGGACAGCCCCATTCAACCTTCCCCTCTTGCCTCGTTGTGTATAAGGCATGTTTCCCGGTGTTCTCTTTGCAGGCCCTTTTGGTGTGTCGAGTCCCACAATGGTTTGGCTCCCACAGGAGGGTGACCCATCTCTGCCCACACATTGGGTCTCATTCCGAGTATGGCGCTAACCAATGGCGCTATTAACGCCTTGGTTGACGCCGTACCCGGACTGGCAGCGCCTTGGTGGATGGCGGAATTACCGCCCCATTCCAAGGTTGGCGGGGCGGTAATTCCCCATTCACCAAGGCTCTTCCCCATTCCCAAATGAGCCGCCATAGGGCTCAATGGGAATGGGGAAGATGCAAATAACGGTGACCGTTCATTACGGTCACCGTTATTGGCTTGGAGGCCCCTTTGCGCCCTCGACTTTAACACCTGCTCAAAGCAGGCGTTAAGGGCGAGGGCGCAAAGGGAACTCGGAGTATGGCGGTAAGGGATCACCGCCACCGGTCTCGTTACCGGTGGCCGCTATCCCTTACCGCCATACTCGGAATGAGGCCCATTGGCTCCTTCGGCTGCTGCTCGGGCAGAAGCACCTTCTATTGATGTGGGACATTTTGAGGGGCATCCTGGCTGGGAGGCCGAGCCAGCTTCATTCTAGGATGGTGAAGATGTGGTCACATTTCTTAGTTCTCGTTATGAGGGTCCAGCAGCATGTTGAATGGCCCTAAAGGAAAGCCAGGTGTTCCTTTCCTTTTTGGTGGGAGGAGTTTCAGGTAGCTGGTTGTCATCCATGCATGCATGGAGGCGAGGCATTTCCTCAGGCGTGAGATATCTCAGTAGAATTCCCTTTGAAGTATAATTGAGGATGGTCAGTGTATTGGTAAAGAGAGATGTAAATGTCACCGAGAAGTGTCCTGTGTGGTTCCACTTAGAGACTGCATGGTATGTATCGATGCATTCTTTCGGATTCATTTGACTGTTTTATTAAGATGCACTTGCATATTTGAATTTGTGTACATGCGCTTAATGTTGGTCCCTACCAGTGCTCAGCCCGATGAAGGAATTTAATTCTGAAACGCATTGACATATGAGCTCAGATAGATGAGGTTGATGACTGCCTCTACGGTTCTGTCAAAAATGATTTTTCTTTGATGTAAGACGCGTTTGGAAGTTTTTTGCACAACTTTTGCATTAAAAGATTTATCTTGAGGATTTTGGAAAGTACCTGAAACTTGCAGTAATGTATTCCTTATTACTGAGCAGCTCCCCTTAGAGAGCAGTATGCGAGCGTATGGAGAACTGTGTGGTTTCCGCACAGTTATTTTCCTTCACTGCTGCTTCTGATCCTGGTGTCTTAGGATCTTTTTCACCTGACATCTCCTCAAAAATCTGTTTTGAATTGCAATTACGCATATTCCTTACACAGACTTGGTGGCCACCTTCTTCCTTCCATCCATCTAGAGATTTAACAACAATATTTCTAGATAGATTATTGATCTCTGGGGGACGCTGCATTGAGCAGGCTGTGATCAGCTCTTAAGTTGCCCATTATAGCTGCTTACTATCCGATAGGAGGAGTAAAGCAGTTGATGGCTGTGCCGGTGAAGCCTACTTTATCTATGAGAAAGCGTGTGTGAAGTGGTTGACCTTGCCAAATGCGGCAGAAAGTTTAAAGTAGACCAAGAGGCAGGAGCCATCTTTATCCATGACTTGGAGAGCATTAGCTCAGAAGAAGGTTTGTCTTCACCAGGCACCCCTACCCCACCTATAATCACAATGGGCCCCTGATGCAGATTCATTTTACACATTTGCTTTTTTATATTTTACTTGTAGACACACTTGTGTTGATGACAATTAAGCTTGGGCTCTGTCTTCAAGCCTGAGCTTCCCTTGAGTTGTTGGGCCCTTACTGATAGAAAAGGCTTTGCAAAGCAAATTCAGGCACATACACCTACCTTTGCGGGCTCCTCGACTGAAAACTCATGCATCCCGGTAATACTGCGTGGGGTCTGCGCAAAAAAAGCCAGCACACCAGCAACACGCTGTGGGTTCCCCTGTAACTGTCAACAGCATCCCAACAACATGCATACCATTTTCCGTAACTCAGGTTATTCTCCAGTCAATCTGCATGAGAACCCCCGTAAACCACAGCTGCACACCGCTACTCTGCATACATGCACCCCTACCTGCAAAGAGCAACCCAACTGCGTGCACGCACCTCTAAATTCTCGATCAGACCTTACCTTTGCAAGGTGATTGCTATGCGATTGTGGCCTTACGCCTGCTTTCATGTAGCGGTGTGATCCAGAGCTTTGCGTGCTGATTCCCCTGACGTGATGTGGCATGGTCAGATCCATGAATACGCTTGTTCTTGCGTGGGCCTGGGAGTGTCGTCCCTCAACACGCCCACGTAATGCCTAGTTCTTCCTCATTGTGTGTGGAGAATGGCGAAAATGCATGTTCCGCCCCCTATTTACATCTCTTTGCAGCCCCCCCCCCACACTCTGAGTGGAGTTTCGCGCAAGGCGCTTGACTGTTGGAAGAGGCGTGCAGGACCTGTGCGAAGTCCCTGCAAGGTCCGGAAAATTGCATAATGTCATAAATTGCACTAATCAAGACCTAATTTCTTTACATCACAAATTAACTGGAAAGGGAAATAGAACTATTTGCACTTTGCATATGAACTGGGATGGAAACAAAGGAAGGAAGCAAACATAAATGCCTGCTTCCTAGCAGCATGCACTATACTCTGCTTTCATGCAATGTGCTGCGCCGCCAATTCCTCCTCTGCTGTCAGATTCCCAAAAGTACTAATGGCAAGAAAGCCTCTGCCATGAATATATGCTCTCTAAAAGGGACAGTCATATATTGTCAATGGAAATCATTCAATACATTTAGGGCCCGATTCATGGAAAAGTGCACATTTTACCCACAAAGGCCGCACACCGAGAACGACATTGCGCGAGCTTGGGCGCAGAATAAAAAATGCGCACCCGTGTATTTATGGATTTTCTGCACAAAGTAACCATATACGCAAGTCATGGCCTGAATACGCTTGATACGCCCCCACGCAAAGCAAAAACAGCCGGAACAACTACCTTTGCGTGCTTCCCAGGGCACGAATAAACGCATCTTTCAAACAGTGTGTGGGTTCCCCTGCAAGCGGGCCTGCAACTCGGGGACCCTGTGCTGGGTCCCCCCCACCTGTTACTGGCACCCCAATGACATGCGTATGATCTATCTTATAACTCGGGTAAAACTCAGAAAGTATGTGTGCGAACACCCATAAACCATCCCAGCACCACACTACACTGGATACACGCACCCCTAAGTCCGATCGGATCCCCGGCTGCGTACACGCACCCCTAAATTCGACATGCAAACCCACCTCTGCGCTGTGGTTCTTATGCGCAAACTGCCTTCGGGTGGCGGAGAGATGGAGTGATTTGCATGGGCATTTCACATGGTGAGAGGTTGCGCATTTGTGGGCGTGCTCTGGACTGCCTGCAGCCCGTTCTTCGTAACACCCCTTTTGTCCATTGTTCTTCCTCATTTTCCGAGTTCCGCCCTCTATGCAGGCCTCGCCCACGCTCTGCGTGGTGTCTCGCAAAAGGCACTCGACCGCTCGCAGAGACGAGCAGAGCCTGCGCGAAGTCCATGCAAGTTATGAAAAAGTGCGGCGCAGTCGATTCCATGTATCGACATACAGGGTTTCGCACGCAATTTGGTGCATAAATCCCCAATTTTCCACGCAAATAAATCCATGAATCGTGCCTTTGTTTTGTGGCACTGTAAGTAAATGAGTTTTGGAGTGATAAAGGTCACCTTTAACTCGAGAACGACCTGAAAGTGTTATCGTAGTGAATCTTTTAACCAGCTATATATTTAGCTGTGCTTCAAAATAGTGCCCAAACAAGGTGAAAGAGCTGGTTACGGGTGTCTGCAGAGCAGTATCTAAACATCATAACGACCAGAATGAAATACTAAAATGCAGCCCTATACTTCCAAACCCACACTGCAATCCTTCCACAACATTATAAAATCATTGCAATACAAACAAAAAATAGTTTTATGAAAAGCAGATAGCACTAAACATAGCGTGCACATCTCGGAAACTGGAGTCTCCAGTCTCTGGCGCTATATATAAAACATCAAATGGTATTACAATTAAACGTGCTTCAAAGTAGTAAGTAGAGACAGCAAAGTAGACAATATTGAAAACAACGCTATAATTGTCTCCTGTTATATGTTAATTGTCTGAAGCACAAGCTGCTACTTTCCGCATTTGCAAACGCGTGTATTGCTGCTGGTAGTCTATTTTTGGGACCACTGTTTTCTCAATTGAATATATTACTAGAGCGAATAGCCCCTCTTCAGCTTTCAAAGTCTATACATATATTTGTATCATATTCTATTTGCTGGAACTACTCTGAACAATTAGCAACAGCACCTGTGGCCAAGACAGACACATTTGGAATCAACAACTATTTCTTTGTATGGTGAATATATTGCAAGAAAGAAAGCGTTTGGACCATCCCCAGCTAATATTTGTTTGCTTTATCAATAACTATGGTCATGCAAACTATGAGTGAGGGTTTTATTGCATAGCACACACTGCAAACTGAATCTGTTCTAGAGACTCTGAATTTGGATAGCTAAGGCAAAGTGAAATTCAGTGGTTTGTACAAGATCACACACTTTGGTTAAACGGTGAAGCACAGATTTGGGCCTAGTCTGCAGTCTAGGCACTTGACCACATATCTTCCCAACTCTAGTTTGCACAGATAGTTGTTAATGGGAGTCTAAACATATCTTCTCTCAGTTTCTCAGCTGGACGTTAGAAACGTGAAGTCACACAAAGAAAATGCATAATAAGGTCACCTGCTTGTAGTCATTGTTATACACAGTCTTGTGCTTGTCTGCACCCTTCCCATTTCTTATCACAGAATATTTGCACTTATTAAGGGAACTTCCACTCACAATAGTGACTGCCAATCGAGCACTAAAAGGTGTGTCTGTAGTCACCATCCACTAATCGTCACGTTTAAAATGCTCTGCTGACAACAAAGACATCTTATAAAAATATTTGACTGACTTGTCATCCTATTTCTTTCTCTGCACTTGATTCGCAAAGCAACACTAAAAGGAGCAGATCTCATAAATGAGTCTCTGAAAGCTGGCTGGGAGCAGCCGATCCTGCTCCCTCATAGCACTTACGCCCTAGGCAGCTGCCCGACCCATGAAATGGCATGCGTCCATTTGGTGGCTCCCACGTAAAAGCTGTAAATACTCATTAGCCAACTCTAAATACAGTTTTTTCCATCATTTGTTAAGTCACTGGGCCTCATTACAACTCTGGCGTTAAGGGGTTAACGGCGCCGTAAAAGGCTGCGGCGCCGTTAAACCCTTAACGCCCGATTCACACTTTTACGCCTGCTTTTTGCAGGCGTTAAAGTCCAACCCGCTAAGGGACCTTGGTGCTAATTACGGCACCGTAATTTACGGTGCCGTAATTAGCGCCATTCCCATTGAGCCCTATAGGCCGAAAATGGGGATGGGGAAGGGGCCATGGTGAATGGGGATTTACCGCCCCGCCAACCTTGGAATGGGGCGGTAAATCCGCCATCCACCATGGCGGAATCCGGCATGGACTATGGTGCTAATAGCACCATGGTCCAATGCCAGGGTTGTAATAAGGCCCACTGTCGTCCACATTCCACCAAGCATTCTGGAACTCTGGGACCTCTTTCTGAGTTGTTTGCAAAACGTCCTGAAAGCTGCAGTGCACCATGGATGATCACACTGCCATACGGAGAGATTATCATCTCCGGAGACACTCGTGGCAATGCCTCGTGCAGCTTGGGCTAGTTAATGAGTGTGTGATATATAGAGATGCTTTGGAGGGTGGCGTTCATCACAGAGATTTGCAGATGTGGACTCTGTGACTTTACCCTGTTATCTTCACCTGCATTTACACTATTATGTTCCAGCTTCGATCACTATTACATATGGGCAAAGTCTGTAAACTTCTGACAAATCCTAATCCCTAAAGTCCCCCTTTAAACCACTCAACCTTTATAGAGTGGTACAATGAGTACCATGGTGGAGGGTAAAAGCACATGTAGGAAACAGCCTCAAAGGAGTGCAACTCAAATGTACTTCACACATTCTATTTCATCTGACAACTCCAGTGCTCCTATAACGAACTGCATAAAATGCTAGTGAAACGTAGCCCTCCAGCCCCAGCAAAACACTGAGCACCGTGCCATGTATAAGACCCTCCCTGGGTAAAATGGTGAAACAGCACAACAGTTACAGTTCAGTCCCAGTAAGAAAGCTCTGAAAGTTGCTGCCTCTGCTGCAGAGATCAGTGTGTAGTCTGCTGGTTATAGGTTGCAATCCTACTAAGATAACACGGCTAGCGAATGCCTCTGTCGCTGAGATCTTCGTAATCACCTGATTCCCCCAAATAATTGCACACACTGGACCGTCCAGAAGCTTAATTCAGCCCTGAATCTATGACCATCATGCTGGCAGGTTCCGTGGTGCTTCTTGGTCTAAATCCAGATTGGTGATCACAGAGTGGGCCATGTTGGTTAATGCCATTGTGGAGTTGGTTGGCAACTGGGTTCTCAATGCATTCATGAATGCAAGGCTAGTGATCAGCCAATAGTTAGCAAATTCACCTGCGTCCAGAGCAGGACGGATCATCCATAATAGGAAGCGGGACACCAACGTAGCATCCATTATGGATGAGCCAGAAGCAAGCCCATTGAAAAGCCTAAGCGTGCAGACGAGGGAGCACCACTGCTGTGGCTTCTGTGCCACTAAGCTACAGTACCGGGCACGCATGCCCAATGGGCCAAGCAAGGTCTGTTGTATTTTGTTCCCCCAGGCTTGCATGGCACATTGGGTTTGCAGGATGGGACTTGCAGCCAGAAATGGGCACGGAGGCGCTCCTGCACCTGCCCACTCATTTGTGTTTCCTGGGGTGCTGAGATGGTTGTGCTCCAGACCCACCGTACATGTCAGGAACCAAGAAGCTCTCACCGGGAGCTGGTGGATGCAAGTAATTGTGTGACTACTCTGTGTAGGTGCACGTGCAAATGAGATGAGTTCAATGTGTAGTAGTATGTGGCTGAGCACGTGAATGCATGTGACCGAGAGTGCAGTGTGGCTGTGAATGGGGTACCCATGTAAATGAATGCAAGAGCAGTTTGTATATTATCGTATGCATGTGAATGTGGTGGGGGAGTGAGCTTGATTTTCGGGGGGCTCATTGGTATATCACGTCAAATCATTTTTACTGGTATTATGTGCCAAATGAACATGATGAGAGCTCTTATATTGTGAAGGGAGGTGGTGCAGTCACTATGAACAAATACAGTGGCAAAGCATTTTTACTAGTGTTATGGACAAAACAAACATTATGAGAGTTCTTATGTCATTTGCTGGGCTGGTGGACGGATACTGCCACTATGGACATGTGCTGTGGCAACTATTTTTACTAGCATTATATACACAACGAATATGATGACCGCTCCTAATTCATGTGGACAGGGGAATTGGTTCACCCACTATGGACATGTACAGTGTCAAAGCATTTTTATTAACATTGTCGGCAAAATAAACATGATGAACATTCCTATATTGTGGGGGGTACTTCTATACGGCCAGAATAGAATGTACTCCTCATTAGTGCCTCTTGGCTCGAGGCAACGTGGAAGAATGGGGACCTTTTCTGCATGTGGTGGACCTATAGAAAAGCTAAACTCTTCTGGAAAGGGATCCTAGCTAAGTTTAGGGATATTATTATGATGATTCTGCCAATGACCCGTTAGTTATGTTGTTGGCCTGCCCAGATGAAGAAGACAAGTATGCATTGTTCGGCAGTTCTGCAAGCATAGGGCCCAGTTCATGGAAATGGGCACAGAAATCCCACATGGGCTGTGCGCTGAGAAGGAGACGGGGCCAGCCTGCGTGCAGAAAGAAAAAAGTGTGCCCCGCATATTCATGGAATTGACAGCGCAAAGTTACCTTATTTGCAAGTCGCACCCAGAACGCCCCTGATACGCCCACATTCAAAGCATGAACATCCAGAACAGCTACCTTTGCGCGCTCCCCCGGGTGCGAATACACACACCCTTCAAACAGTGCGTGGGATCCCCCGTAAGCAGGCCTGTGACTCAGGGACCGTGCACCGGGTCCCCCGTAACTGTATCTGGCACCCAGACAACATGTGTATTTAAAATTGTAACTCAGCAATAACTCAGGAAATCTGTGTGAACCCACGTCAAATGTTCCTGCACCCTGCTACACTGCTTAGACGCACCCCTAAGTTACATCAGAACCCCGATTGAGTACACACACCCAAAAATCCAACATACAACCCCACCTGTGCGCTGAAAATCCTATGCGCAAGTATACTATGCCTGCCTTCTGGTACCAGATCGTATGAAGGACTTAGCCATTTCCAAGCCAGAGACGTTGCACGATTGAATCCATGAATACGTCTCGTGCTGTGCAATAGTGGGCATGTGAGGGACTGCCTGCAGACGGTCCCTCGGAAAACACCCAATTTTTCGCAAGTCCTTTCCAATTATTTGGTGTTCCACCCCCCTCCCAGCCCTTTGTGTAGGCCACGCCCATGCTCTTCTCGAAGTGTCGCTCAAAGGCCCTCAACGGCTCGCACAGACGTGCCGAGCAAGCGGGAAATCCACACAAGTCCAGGGAAAGTACTGCGCATTCGGTTCCATGAATCGACGAAGGCGGATTTGCGTGCAGTTGCACGCGCAAGTAGCCTCTTTTCCGTGCAGATAATTCCATGAATCGGACCCATAGTGTTTTGTATTCTGAACACTGCAAGACTCATAAAGGCAAGCTACTGGAAATCCATAGAGGGTTGTTTTCATAGATATTGTGCGTTAAACAATGGGATGAGGTGGCAATGGACAAAATATCAGCCTCATTGGGCAACTCTATGGTGAAGTACCATCCATTTATAGTTTATACAAGCAATAAGGGCTCTGAATGATTCAAACCACGATTACTTGCTCCCACTTACATTTTTTTACTGTGCTTGTGATGCTTTTTGCAATGATGGATTATAAAATAATAAATAAAAAATGTAAAATAACATGTTCATTACTCTGGTGCCTACAATATATGTCATCAATGCCACAGTGAAACACTTTCATGATGCAGTATATGCCAGCACTGCCACTATTTAAAATAATACAACTTTAAATAGGCCATTTTCAGGCACACACCAGTACCTTATGGATATAGGTGCATGATTTATTTTACGTCCCAGTCCACTTGCCTGCTCTGCCCAGTCCCTACGGCGCACCTCATGCAGATCCTGATCAGTGTGGACCACACAGAATAGAACCAGGAAGAGTTGGTGAATTGAGCTTGAGAATCCCATGCCTACGGACATAATACATATCCGGGGTTCAGAGAATTCAACTCCCCAACTCCTTGATAAGTTGCAGAGCGGGGAAGGAGCACAAGAGCATCCCCTCTCAGTGCAGGGACCCAGTTACCATGCCCAGTAGACCATGCCTGACTGGGAGATCTGTATGACCTACGCAGGCATGTGATTGGGCATGCATGACAGCTCGGGGTTCCACGGGGCGAGAAAGCTGTGAAGTGCGCTTTTCTGTCGCTGCATTTGTTTTGATGAAGGCTCCTCTATAAAGAGAAGTTGGGCGGAAGGACACCACTCGGCACCCCATTATGCATTATCTACCTTGGTAACCAGGACACTACTCGCTCTACTTTGTGGTCTGCAGCACATTTGGTTATATGTGAATGTTCAGGTGTTTGGAAATGTGATGAGTAGATTTCCATCTGAAAGCCCACAAAGATCAAGTTACCTAACAAATTGCGCCTTCTTGCAAGACATTAAACAGACACAAAATAAATTCTCTGGCTTATAAACACAATGGGCCTCATTACGACCCAGGCGGACTTCGCGGTGCTAAATGCACCGCGAAGCATGGCGGAAAGCCGCCGATAGCGCCATGGGGGTTGGCGGATTTACCGCCCCATTCCGACCTCGGCGGAGCGGTAAATCCCCAATCCCCATTCTGCCCTTCCCCATTCCCATTTTTGCCCCATAGGGTATAATGGGAGTGGGGAAGGAGTTAATTACGCCACCGTAAAATACGGTGGCATAATTAACAACGAGGTCCCGTAGCGCCATGGTTTTCTCCGGCTGGTAAAACCAGGCGGAGAAAACCTCCATGGCGCTACGGGAACTCGTAGTATGGCGGAGAGGTACGCCATGCACTACGCTGGCGTAATACCCTCTCCGCCAGGGTCCTAATGAGGCCCAATGCCTGCTAGTTCAACAGGAAAATGAATGTTTGCTTTTTTGTGGAAATTGGAATTTTCTTACCATCATGCAGAATAACAAGCTGCCAGTCTGTGCGAAGCAATTACTTTAAATATGAATATATCTTTTGATTGCTTTCCCTTTTTGCACTCTGAGCACCTTGCGTGCCTCCCCCTACATCGCCTGCTTTTCCCGCCTCCCGCAAGGACGTCCCTCTGTCCTGATTGGCCTTCTCCTTTAAGGTGACAACAACGAGGGTCTAGACTTTACGCTTTCTCCACCACTTTAGCTTCAGTGTGTGAGGTAAGCTGGTGGCCTCTGCGTTGGCCAACTTCCTATTGAATATATTTTTGGATTGCTTTCCCTTGCACTGTGCGCCTCGTGTGCCTCCCCCGACACCTTCTTCCTGCTTCACCTGCATCTCCGACCTCCTGCAATGCCCCTCTGACCTGATTGGCCTTCTCCATGAAGCCCACAAAAACGAGGGTCCAGGCCCTGCATTGGCTTCCTCTGCCATTTTAGCTTAAGTGTGTGTTGTAAGCTGGTGGCCGCTTGCTTTCCCTTTTCATCCTCTGTGCACCTTCTGTGCCTTCCCCAACCCCTTCTTCCTGCTTCGCCTGCTTCTCCTGCCTCCCTGGGTAAAGGATCTTGTAACCAGGACTAATGTCTGGAAGAGGGACTCCCAGACCCCCCTTGTTAATTTGCATAATTTAAGTCATTTTGGGTCTCATCCTAAATTACTAGGGGAATCCAGATCTGGACCCTTTGCTCACTATTCTTAGCGAGGCACAGCTTCACGCTACTGATGTGGTCCAACCAGACCAAAACATGTGTCTGTGGTTGCTGTCAGTACTATTGTTCAGAGGAGAATTGCTGAGCATTGGTGCTGGACTGACCCAGGGCAGGACAAAGACTGATATGTTTTGGATATTTCTTTTCTGTGAAAGATAGTGAACTAAAGCATCTGGGTAAGGATCTTGAAACCAGGACTAATGGCTGGCAGAGGGACTCCCAGGACCCCCTTTGTTAATTTGCTTCCTGATCTCATCCTTCCCCCTGCTTCTTCTGTGCCTGCTAAACAGCTGTGGCCTGTCCAGCTCTCCTTCCCCTTCAACCCCAGAATTAAGTCTCTTGGGGTTCATTCATGTAGCTGCCTTCCTCCTTTGAAATGAGCAGCAATTGCTAATTTTGCAAGATGGCGTCCACTTCACTGAGCCTCAGCCCAGCAGGAGAGGCACGAGAAGCCCTGTTGAGCTGATGTAAAAGAGCATACAGCACTCAGTCCTCTGTTTTTGGGTAGGGAGTAGGGGAGCAAAGGATGCTTCCTGCCTGGGGTGCAACCTGGTTTAAGACCGTCCTGTTTCGTATATAATAATAATAAAGTCACCACTCATATATTGGGCACCAAAAGGTTATTTGTCTCTTGAGTTAATCAGAGCAACACCAGAAGAACCCCATGACCCACTTCTTCTATTGACTGAAATGTAAAATAAGTTATATATTACACTGTTGAGTGGTACCACACATATGCTACCCAACCTTATTGGTAAGTGGCCCCTTGCTTTGTTTGCTGTTTGCTCCCATTCCCTTTAGCAAAGGTTATTAAAGGTAACTCATCTGAGGCTGAATAGGTGCATAGGACCTAATATTTATGGGTAGTGGACAGAAGGCCCAGCGCTACCCAGGAAGTTGCCCAGTTCCCAAAGGGTGTGTACGGGGGTCAGGCTTATCATGCATGGGGGCTCATTTGCAATGGACATCACAAACAGAACTGCCTCTATGTGCTTAATTGATAGGTATTTTTAGCCGCCACAGTGATGCGCAATTAACATACCATGGACCGAAAGTCTGAGCTAGTCAGGATTCAAATTTACCTGCAGGTCTATTCTAAGCTCACCGAGAGATCTTACTGGTTACATTTCTTTTTTTGTATTTTTTTTTTTAAACTTTGTTTTATTAGCATTTTCATAATATAACAAAAAGGCGAAAGACAATTTCGAAAATTGTGCAAATAACTGGCCCAGTAACCCCCCCCCCCCCCACACTCCCCAAATGAACCCAGCCCCCCCATAAACTTAGTCCCCGTATAAACATCTTACTGGGGAGCCGCGTTGAAAGCTCCAAAAGTCTGGAGCTCGAGAAAGAGCTTGAGCGTTGACTACGTGAATGGCTGAATATCGACCATCGTCCCCTGGGCCATGGGCCCTGTTCACTCCTTATTCCCCCCCTGAGGATCAGTGCACATCCCAACCCCATGTCTGCTGTACCCCGTACCAATTTACTTGGAATGAGCTCAAGTCATTGTTCATCATTGCGGTCAATTTATCCATCAGGAACATGTTTTTAACCTTTTTTAGCCAGTTCTCCTTCGGAGGGGTCTCCGGGCTCTTCCATTTCTGGGCCAGTGCAACCCTTCCCGCCCTCAACGTTGTTTCCCACAATCTTGGGTATCGGGGTATGTCCGTATCTTCTGGGGGAAGGCCCAGCAGCATTGTCAGAGGGTTCTGGGGGGAAGTTCTTCAGAAACTTCGGCGATCCAGCCCCTCACCTTCTCCCAATATGCCTGTGCTTTCGGGCAATGCCACCACATGTGCCCTCTCGTACCGACCTGGTCACATCCCCTTGGGCATGCGGGGGACACTCCCGTGAACATTTTAGACAACTTCACAGGGTCTCTATGCCACCCCTGTAGGATCTTGAAGTTGTGTTCCATGTCCGCTGTGAATAAGTTCCCATGGAAAGCTATTTTAAATATCCTTGACCAGGCGTCTTCCGAGATCTCTTCCCCCGCCAAGTCATTCCAAAAAGTGCAGAACCCCCTTCTCTCCCCCAAGTTAGCAATGTTCAGTAGTCTATACATCCCTGATACCGCTCCCTTCCTGGAGGTCGCTGAGTCCAGGAGTTTCTCGAAGGGGGTCAGCTGTCTTTTCAAGTTCGGGCCCCAGGTCTGGTCACATAGGATTCCCTTCAAGCGGATGTATTCAAATATGGAGAGGGACCCCTGACCGAGGGCGTCTTTCAGTTCCTCATATGGTCGGAATTCCCCTTCCTTAAACATTTGCCCTGCCCACTCCATCCCCAAGTCAGACCATGACTGGGCGTTGCGGAACCCCCTGCTTCCCAGTTTAAGGGGGTGACCCCAGAGCGATGACATCGGAGACGGCCACGATGTTAGGTGTGCCGTCTGGGGGCTTTCCCTCCAGATTGTCCAGAGAGCACCCAAGGTTGGGTGAGATTTAAGTCTGTTCGGGGTTAACTTGCTAGGGGCCCACAGGAGGTCCCGAATCTTAAGTGGGTGAGCGTTCATATCCTCCAAATAGGACCAGTAAGTGCCCATCCCCTCTTTCATGTGTTCCAGGAGGACGCGCAGCTGGGCGGCCCGGAAGTAAAGTTGAAAGTCTGGCAGCCCGAGCCCTCCCTCCTCCCTCGGTAAGGTCAAAACCTTCTTTGCGGTCCTCGGGCTCTTGCCCTGCCATATGAACTCACGCACCGCGTTCTGGAGGACCCTGAAGGTCGGGTCGGGGACAACAGTTGGGAGGGCGGTGAAGAGATATAATAATCGCGGGAGAATGTTCATCTTCATTGCCGTCATGTGGCCGTACCAGGACAGAATCATTGACCTCCACCTCCTTAAATCTGCGGTAACCCTTGACACAACAGGGTCGTAGTTGGCAGGGGCAAGATTGGATAAGTCCCGGGTGAGGAGGACTCCCAGGTATCGAATGGAGGCCTTCCCCACCGTTATTCCCTCCAAGCTGTCCAGAGGGTCCAAACCCGGGTCCCGGGTTCTCATGGGGAGCAGGACTGATTTGGACGCATTAATCTTAAGACCTGAGAAGCGCCCGAACGCGGTCATCAGGGACAGGAGGGGGGGAGCGAGGATCTCGGGTCAACCAGATAAACCAGTATATCGTCCGCAAACAAGGAGAGCTTGAATTCCACCTCCCCCCACCTAATCCCCTTGATCTCTGTGTGCTCTGACTGCTATGGCCAGGGGTTCCATGGAGAGGACATAAATTAAAGGGGAGAGTGGGCATCCCTGCCTTGTCCCCCGCGAAAGGGGGAAGGGCTCAGACAACCCGCCATTCACTTGAACTCTGGCCTTTGGGGCCTTGTATAAAGCCGCCACCCAATCCCTGATGTGTGGCCCAAAGCCCATTTTCTGGAGGGTAAGTTCCATGAATCTCCACTCCACCCTGTCGAATGCCTTTTCCGAATCTAGGGACAGGACGCTTGCGTCCAAATCCGACACCTGGGCATAGTGCAACAAGTCTATAGGTTTCCGGATATTATCTGAGCCCTGTCTTCCCCTAATGAACCCCACCTGGTATCCGTGGACCAGCTTCAGCAAGACCCCCTCCAAACGCCCCCCAATCACCTTGGCCAGAATCTTTACATCGACATTCAACAGGGAGATAGGTCGGTAGGAGGAACATTCCCTAGGGTCCCTGCTGTCTTTGGGGAGCACCAAGATAATTGCCTCCATCATGGAGTCCGGGAGGGACCCCCCTTCCAGCACCACGTTAAACACTTTCACCAGGTGGGGGGAAAGGGTCGAGCAAAACCTTTTGTAGAAGTAGACCGAGTAAGCGTCTTCGCCCGGGGAAGTGCACACCTTCATCCCACTAATCACGCGCTCCACCTCGTCCTCGGTCACCGGGCCCTCCAACCCCTCCGCCATCTCCCTGGTCAAGGCCGGGATCTGGATCGAGTTCAGGAACCCCTCAATCTCCGCCTCGTCCCCATTATATTCAGACGAGTATAGTTTCTCATAGTATCGGCGGAAGGCCTCGCCAATGTGGGGTGTATCGTAGCCTACCTCTCCCACCTCGCTCTTTACCGCTTTCACTAATCTGCTTCTCTGCACCTCCCTCAGTTTCCAAGCCAGAATCCTATCCGCCCTGTCCCCTTTTTCATAGTACTTCTGTTTGACCAGTTGAAGACTCCTCTCTGTCTTGTGGAGGAGGAGATCCTTCAGTTGGAGTCTATAATCGTCCAGGGCGGCCACCTGGTTGCGGTCTAGGGGGACCGCGGGGGGACCCCCAGGTTGTAGTAGGGCGATTTTCTCCCTAAGATACCTTTCCTGGGCCTCCCTTTCCCTTTTTTTCTGATCTCCCATTTTGATCAAGACTCCCAGGAGGGTCGCCTTAAAGGCGTCCCAAAGGGTGTGTAAACCTACTTCCCTGTTGTCATTGAGTTTGAAAAATTCCGTGATGGCCTCGAGGACCTCCTGGGCTAGGACTTCGTCCTTTAACAGGGAGTCGTTGCACTTCCATCTCCCCCTGCGTTCACTTAGCCCTCCCCTTGCTATAGTGACTCGGACCAAATCGTGATCAGACCAGGGGACGGGGTCAACCCTGTGGCCCGAAATAAACGGGTGTAGGGTCTCATCCACCAAGATGTAGTCTATCCTGGAGAATGACGTGTGGATGGCTGAATAATATGTGAAAGAGGGGGAGTCTGTTCTGGGGACGGGGATCGTGTCCATCAGACCCAATTCTAGGTTGACTCTTTGGAAATTACGCGCCATGGTCTCGTCTGCTGCCCTGGAGGACTGCAGACCTGCACGTTTCCTGTCCAGGGCAGGGTCTAGGACCATGTTGAAGTCCCCCCCACCACCACCGTGCCATGGACAAAGTACTTGAGTTTGTCCCCTACCTCCTCCCAAAATTGGCCTTGGCCTTAGTTTGGGCCGTAAATGATGGCTAGCGTTAGTGGGGCCCCCTGCAGGGACCCCCGCACCAGCAGGTAGCGGCCCCCTGGGTCTTTCAACGTGCCTTCATTCTCGAAGCCCACGTTCTTCGCTACTAAGATGGCAACCCCTCTCTTTTTGCACTTGTGGGATGCACTGTAAACCTCCCCAATTCCCCTCCCCGCAATTTGGGCTCCTTCCCCCACGGCCAGTGAGTCTCTTGCACGAAGAGGAAATCTAGGTGAGCCCTTCTAAATTCCCTACAGACCAGGGATCTCTTAGTGGGGGTATTTAAGCCACGTACATTAAGTGAGCCCACACCCAGGGCGGGCAGACTGTCAGCCATGATCTCTATGTTCCTCTCTCTCGGGCCAACGTCTTCCCGGGGCTCTTCCCCGCATGCTCCGTTAGTTCAGCTCTATGTTCCCCTTCTCCCCCCTCCCCGTCCCTCCAGGTGGGCTTAGAACAAAACCCCAACTGCCCCCCCTTCCTGAACCGTAACTGAACTGCCCCAACTCCCGTGTTCCCCCCCGTCCAGCCAAATAGTTCTGCCATCGCTGGCTTTTGGCCGAACCACCAGCCTGCCCACCTCGGCCAGGCAATCTGCGTAAGAAGCTCATCTCCTTGAGTCCCCAAAGACCCCCCCCCAGCTGTGACCCTTCTATGGACCCCACCTACTTGCTGATCATAGGGACGTTGTTAGTAGTGAATCCTCTGAGTCTGTGTCCCTCTGACCAGGGCACACCAGGGTGACCCCGTACTCAGTCCTCGGAGTCATTACGTTCTCCGTCCTTTGATGGGGAGGGGGTGTTCATTTTCCTGAATTTCCTCGCACCGGTGCGCCTTCTCCTCTCACCGGATGGACCAGAGCCACTGGCTCTGCCATCCTCCGGCCCCGACGGACCCCTCCGGGGCTTCGTATCCACTGTATACTCTTGTATGGCTCCCCTTATGTCTTCTTCCGTGATCAGACTCGATCGTTGGCCCATGTATTCAAAAGTCAGGGTGAAAGGGTAACCCCATCTGTAGCGCACACCATTTTCCTTAAGCACCTGTGTAAGAGGGCGGCACATTCTACGCCTGGCCAGAGTATAGGCAGAGAGGTCTTGGTATATGGAGACCTGGGCGTTGTTATAGGTGATTTCCCTAGCCTTTCTGGCTTCCTCCAGCACCTTCGTCTTCTCCGAGTAATAGTGGAACCGGACCAGAATCGACCGGGGGGCCCCGGCCCTGCCCCCCGCCCTGTGCACCCTGTCAAATGTGAGCTCAGTTGTCATCTCCTCCGTGAACAGGAGGGTGATGATATCTCGCACCGCTCGGGTGACGTCCCTCTCCGTTTCCCCTTCCATTTCGGGCACCCCAAAGATTCTGAGGTTGTTCCTCCTCGCTCTGTTTTCTAAATCGTCCATCTGCCGGGCCCTTTCCTCGTCCCTCTTCTCCAGGGCCTCCAGCCTCATGCTGTATTGTACGTCTTGGACTGCTGTTGACGATTGGTTGGACTCTACCTGTAGCAGTCTGTCCTCGATCTTATCCACCCTTTGGTCCATTTTCTCAAATTTCTGGGCAATGTCGGAGCGCATGTCCCTGATTTCCTGCAAGATCGAGGCGAAGCCCCTTTCCATTGCCGCCGAGGAGGGGGCTGCGTCCGCAGATTGGGCCATGGTCCATTTGCGGTTCGTGCCTTTGTCACTTCCCACAACCTCTTGGAAGCGGTATCTCTGTAAGGCTTCCCTCCAGCTCATGTGGTGCTTTCCTGTGCCCTGCCGTCCAGATCCCTGCGGTCCCGGCGGGGGGCGGAGGGTCCACTTTGGGCCAGTCCTCTGCTGTCTTCCCAGGGTGTTCTGACTGGGCCCGTGCTGGGGGGGAAAAGCAAGGCAAGGTCCCTCCTTGCTTGGGTTGTACGCTCCTCAGATGCCCAAAAGGGGGTGTCAAAGTCCGGGGGGGGCGGGCACACGCCGCACCTGTTCCCAGGCGGGGGCCTCTCACCCTGTCCAAGCTCCTCGTGGTAGGCGGGGGCCTCTTCTGGTCTCCCTGTGGAGGGGAGTTGGTGACTCAAGTGGGCCCCACTGTCCAGGCCAAAAGGGCCTTCCCCGCAGAGCTGGGGGGGGGAGGGCGCCGTGGCTCCCGCTCCAGGCCTCGTCTTGGGGGGGCACCTCTGGGTGGGCACATGCCCCACCAACAGCAGGCGGGGGCCTCGCACCCAGGTCGCCCCGCGTCCGGTTGCGCTGCCTCTGTGTCCCGAGGGGGGAGGACTGGAGCTCCCAGCTGGAATTCCACAACGTTTGCCCTCATGCTCCTGGGGCCCCTCTCCGTTCGAGCGGGGGTGCAGGGAAGCCCTCACCCCGTCGTCCGCTCACCCGTGGGGCGCGAATCCTGGGCCCTCCGTGATTCCGCTGACTCCACTGCTCTGGATTCCGGCAGGCCGTGGACTCTCACGATGAGGGTTCCCGGGGGGGCCAGCTCTGCTCCTTCCTCTCACTCCCGGGGGGGGCACTGGGTTCCGTGGTGGCGCAGTTCCAGGCCCCCGGCTGCCGGGCATGCACTCGCCTCCTGTCCGCACGGGAGATCTCGGCGTGTTGTGCTCTGGCTCAGGATGTGGGGGGAAAGGCGGAGGGAGCCATCCCCCGCTCCGCGGCCGCCCCTCCGAAGTCGTGGGGGCCCGGACCCCGACTGGGTCGCTCCCCGCACACAGAGGGGGGGGCTAGTCGCAGGGTGAGAGAAGGCTGGCCGGGCGGCGAGGCCATGCGTGCCCGGGGAGGGACCGCTTCTCATGCGGCTCCGACGCCGCTCAGGCCCTGCTGCGTCACCCGCCCGGGAGCCACGGGTTGCGATCTCCGGCTCCCTGGGGAGCTCAAGCCCCGCTCTTTCGCTCGTTGGGGACCCGGGGTGCGCCGAATCGATCCGCCAAGTTGGGCCTGCTGGAGGGTCTCGGGGGGGGGCTCAATCCCCTCGGATTCCCAGGCTTCGGCGGGAGCTGTGCACTCAGGCAGCCATTGCCTGTGCGCCCCCTGGTGGCCTTTTCATTGGTTACATTTCTAAAGCTGTGACCTCTTCGCATCAGCAGCAATATATGGCAGATTATGGAATAGTGTGTGTACATTTAATTGTCAACCTTTGGCTGCCAATGCAACAAAATTTAGCGTCTCATTGCTGGTTAAGCAGATTTAGTTGCAGGAATACTGACAAAGGTGATTTGAACTACCACCGGCGGTATTGCAGAAAATCCACCCAGTCTTGAGTTTACCCCTGCACCAGTCGAGCAACCACACCTGCTGTGTTGGTTTTTATCAGTGGCTTCTCCTTTTCTGTTGTATGTTTCCTGGTCCCTAATTTGATCTCCCTATGAATTCTGCCTCTTCAACCTTCCGTGTCTTTTCCTCTTGCATTCAGAAGGTTGGCCTATTCTAATTGGTCAGAAGAAATGGTCCCCATTCTCTCCATTTCCTACTGAATAATAAGTTAGAAGAAATGTTGTCTATAATCTCAATTAAGCGCAGTCTCACTGGTCAAAAGAGATTGATCCTGTTTTCTCAGTTCCATGTAATCTCACAGGTTGAAGGCAATGCTATCTGCTGGTTGTAGTACTATTGGTGAGGGGTAGTAAATGGAGTAGTAGTTCCTCAAGCAAAGGGCTATTTTGTCACACCTCAACCCTTATTTTGGACCTGATGGCTTGCACTAAAACAGTATACATTCGACATGAGTCAAGTATGCTCTGGTTTTTAATCAACTCTTAGGGCCTCATCACGAGTTTGGCGGTAATCCTTAAATGCGGCAGTAGCGCTATTACTGCCGCATTTAAGGGTCCGCCAGATCATGACCTTGGCGGATTTGCCGATTTTTGGCGCATTTACTGCCGGCGGGAAATCCGCTGGCGGTAATAGCGCACATTTTCCCCATTGGGCCCAATGTGGAATGAGGAATTCCTGAATGGCCCAATGGGAAATGGGCAATAACCGTTCCGCCAAACCCGTGATCCGGCGCTAATAGCGCCGGGGGGTTTGGCGGTAGGGCTATTAGCGCCGGCGTTACCACCCAACTTTTGATGAGGCCCTTACTCTGAAAGAACGCAAATGGAGAAAATCCAAAAACGCGTTGGATAGAAAAGATCTTCTGCCCAGCCAACTTCATTGCTCCTTTAAGATTAACTCAATCAAGAAGCTTCACCTCTCGTGACTCAGTGAAAAATCAACAAAGCAAAAAGGCTTTTCAAGATAGTTGCAAACTTTGATGCCCTGCAACGCATCGCTTCCCTCAACACACCCTCTCTATATTGGTATGTCACAATGCAGGATTTTCTTACTTCTAAATGC
Organism: Ambystoma mexicanum; assembly: GCF_040938575.1. Classification (NCBI taxonomy): domain Eukaryota; kingdom Metazoa; phylum Chordata; class Amphibia; order Caudata; family Ambystomatidae; genus Ambystoma; species Ambystoma mexicanum. The sequence goes on along the minus strand of NC_090931.1, from coordinate 563,750,993 downwards.
ACCACACCTAAGGACATTATTGGTCTTGACTCTTCCAAAAGAGACAAACCATTGGTTACACCTATATTGTCCCTCACCTTTTAACTTCATAGCTACCACTGCCATATCCACCCTACCTCCAATGTGCTCTACCAACTCATCTGACTCTCATTCTAACTTCTACTCTCTGTGCGTCTTCAAAGAAATGACATCTTTGCTTCCACCAACCATCTCACATCTCAGCTTCCCTCAAACCTTACTTCTGAGATCAACTGAAACTAGCATGAATTACACCAAGACTCAAGAAACTGACACTGAACACTAAAAACATTACAAATTGCTGGCCAGACGTTGTTCTCCCATTTGCAGTGTAAGTCATCAAATCAATCGCAACTCACCAGCGTCAAACCCACGTTGGCACCAACCATGTCCTTGGCGTTGTGCAGACAAGCTTTCAAGCAAAACCGTGAATCAAAATGGCCATGGTGACGGCGATGGATGGCCTTGGACTGGTGTCTGTATCTGTACCCATACAGTCCCCACCCACTTCTCTTCTGCACTTATCAGATATACCCTATCTGCTTAGCCTAGCACTTGCCACTTGCTGGCTGCACTGCCACCATTATTTATTTATCTATTTTACTTATTTATTTATTCTGTTCTCTCCTTTGTTCCGCACTTTCCACCTCTCCCCCCTTCCATGCACTTTCCCCCTTTCCCTTTCCCATGAACTTGCACGTTCTCAATGTCACTGGGCCTAGCAAGATCGCTGTTTTTATTCTCCGCTGTTCCGCTCCCTTTGCCTGGTCGCAATCTGAAACACTTGTGTACGAGCGCGATATAAATAAAATATTTCATTTAATTTTCATTTCATTTCACAGATCAAGGGGAATCCAGGCCCCGGGACAAAGGTGCCAGCGGGAGGCTCCCTAGCTCTGGAGCTGCAGACAGGACCAACGGCCAGGGGTCAGAACAACCGGTAGGGCCTGGACTGGGTGAGGGATTAGCACTGCGATTGACAGCTCTGGAGGAAAAGGAGGAGTACCCAGAAGAGGGAGCCAGGGCATACCACCTGCCAGATGGCCTCCTTCACTATGTCCTTCAAGAGCCCCTTCATCTGAGGGGAATGCATAAGGAAAAGGAAGCACTCAAAGAAGCGGTCCTCACAAGACGCTGAGTCCCTAAGGGCCTGGCCACCGAGACACTGGGCCTCCTTCCCTGGTCAAAGCACTGAGGTGCCTGGTGCCTCTAGCCATAGGGCTGTGATAGTAGATGTATCCCTGAGGGGACCAGCCTGCACCATAAGATCCGCTACCGCTTCCAGAGGGAAGAGGACTGGGATCATCTTTCTTGCACAGCTCATTCCATGAGTGAAAGCACTGGGGGGCCATGAGCCAGATCGAACACGGCCACTGGCCTGGTAAGCTCTGCCACATGCCTCTCTGCCATTTTGAAGCCTTGCACCATGCCCTGGGTGGGAGGGCACCAAGAAAGGCCTCAGACATGGAAGGATACAGTTTGGGTCTTGTACCCGAAGCAGAAGTGTCCACCTCAGAGATCAATCTGGTAGGTGCTGAGCCCTCAGCCGGATGGGCGGTAGTCATAACGCCCTAACTCACAACCTCAGAGTGAGCTCTGGTAGGCTGGACATCCTCTGCACCTTTACCGGTAGCCTCCACTGCGACAACAGATTCTTCAATGCCCTGTGACCGAGAGTGCTGCAAGCTGAACATTCGTCCCAGCGGTGGACGGGCCCTAAACACTGAAGACAGAGTGCATGGGGGTCCAAGGACGGGTTAACGATCGGTGGCATGAGGCACATCTCGTGAATCCTTCTGTGGCCGACATGCGCTGGGGGTGGCGAGGCAGCAAAAGGAATTTAAATAAGAATCAGAAAACGGGGAGCAAGTGTAAAGCTAAAATATTTTCTGCTTCAGCTGCCAGGTCCGACACCATCCGTGTGGAAAAAGGACTGAGGTGATGTGCCGGAGGGCGGGGCCTCAGTGGGACATTCCCACACCTGAGGCCACACCCCTATGGGCTACACTAAATTTAAAGGGGAAGCTCAATTTTTCTCTGCCAAAGGTTCCTGTAACATCCCCATGTTGGGGGCCACCCATAAGGATGGAGGAAAGGGGATGGGATGTATGAGTATGATTAGTTAGGCTTTTGAATACACCACCCTATCTTAAGGTCTAACCACGTGATGTGCACCTGGCCATCAACATGAGCTCGGAAGATAACTTTAAGGTCAGCCTGGTCCTTGCAAACAAAGCAACTCTTTTCTCATCCCAGACACGCAGGCAACCCATCATGCTTCCCAACCACAGTCTTATAAACATTGGCATCACCCTTTGCTCTCCGTGGTACAAATCACAGACCTTGTTGTTCTTTGTTCCCCCCTTTATCATGTACTCCTCCCAAGGGGTAGGCCTGGAGTTCCTGCATGCCTCACTGATCCATCTAACTCATGAAGGATTTAGGAGCTTTATCCATGGGTGTCTAGTAGTTCAAATGGGACCATCATCCTAGGGGGGCGCTGGTGTCCTAAATCTCAGCTCATGTTTTGGCAGCTCAGGACCTGTGCCCTGGCTCCCATGGGTATGGCCTTCACAATCGGCCGCAGCCCTACTCCTATTTGACTGCTCACATATCTTTCTAACTGTACAAAGTTCTAACTAGATACATTTGTATATGCATGTTCTCTGCCTTGCCTGAGGGTTGGGATGTGATAGTCAAGCAAGGGAAGAAGCCTTGTTCTGTGTTTTCAACACGGCCTGCGAGGATTCAGGCCTACCCTCGAATGCGGTGTTAGTTGGTTCATGTTATGAATATCATGCGCATGTAATATTCTATGTGACACTTCTGCAAAGCAAGTGGTTAGTTTCCCTTGAATATGTATGTGCTTCTACAATACACATGTCTCCCACCAGTCACCTCTACCCACAAGATTCCCCCTTCCTCCAATTGCCACCTCTATGCATTCCCCACATTTTAAATAAGAAGAATACAAGCCCTCCACCCCCAGGGAGGAAAAAAAAAAAATCTGTTAGGGGAAAGCATTACTTTAGTCTTGAAAACCTTTAACTCCACTCCCATTGAATAAACTATATGAAAGTGTCCGTCCCCTTAGACAAGGTCAGGGAAATGCACCGATTAGCTATAGATTTGAAGAATATAACATACTGAAGTTAACCCTTCGACTGGTCCCGGTCTTTGGAACTTGGCGTTTACAGATAAGGGCAACACAGGATACATTTATTAGGATATATATCTATATAAATATATCTATATAAATATATTTAAGGCAGCAGCTGCCGCATAGTTAAAATATTTGCTGGACCGATTAAGATGGCATTTTCGAAAACAATTGTCTGGCACAGGCCCGTCTAAATTGGACATTGTGGGAACAACTCATTAAGCAGTTTAAAAGTTATTAAGAAAATTAAAAAGGAATTTTTGGCATACCTGAAAGTAAAAGGTGCTTCCATTGAACAGCTGTAGCCCAAAAAACGACTGGACTGATTTGCACTAAATAGGAAACAAGTTGGGCACAAAGCTTTGCAGATATTCTTTTAGTTGGTTTGGTAGAAATCCGTCCAGTGGTTTGAAAAAAATAAAAAATGAATGCAGAAGGGGGTTTCCTGGTCCAAAAAACAATTCAGAAAACATGTATATATCTCCCATGGTGCATTGCAAGAGTGAGGCTTTTAAGAAAATAAAAGCTGCCATATTTATTTATTGAGTGCAATTGGTTATCATGGGAATCGGATGGCAAGCTGAATATACAAGTGCTCTCTAAAGGAGATTTTCAGTAGAGAAACACAAGTTTTCAAATTAGCGGAAAGCAGGGAAGGAGGAAAAAGGGCCACTTGTGTAGCTGGAGAGTTGTGGATGGGATGGTGAACCCTTTTTGTGGCAGAATGTTTTCGTCTTACCACGGGTATCCCACCTGATTTCCACGGGATTCTCATGGAATCAAAACAAAACTCACTGGAGAAGCAATGTTTTATAGGAACCAGCAAATGAAAAGGAATAGGAGATAATCAGGGAGGATTTTAACAGAGTGGTGCAGAAGGGGGGACCTAGAAAGGGGAGGCAATGGGCATGGAGAGTGGCACTACAGAAAAGGAAGACTTTTACACTGTTGATCATTTTCCCATTACTGCAGTAATCTGCAAATGATGCATTTGCGCTGGAATGATTACTGGGCATGATGTCTGTGGTAGGTTTCTGCAGGAATTTGCCTGGGGAAATTACCATGGAAATTAACAGAGTGGGAAAGAAAGAGGGCCTGGCCCAGTGGCCAGTGACTACATTATTTTCTGCCTAATTGTTTTAACGTGCGATAGTGAATACGGCCCCAGGTTGAAGGGCATGGCCAGTGGACCCTGTGGAAGCAACAGAATAGTGAAACCCTCGAAATTCAGTAATATAAACGAGTAAAGACAGACTGAAGATGATCTGATTCATCGCAACAAAAAGTGGACCATTTGGTGGGTGCGGGAAGTGATGTCCATCTTAACTCAATAGTCCCTCCCCATTGCTCAGACCATGTGCACATACATGAGATCACAGCAGAAATCAACAATGGCCAACGGCTATCCCCCAGGCAAAGTGCCCACCGGCAAAAGCAAAAGACCTTGGCCCGTGGCCCACAGACCTGCAAAGAGGGAAGTGCCCATTAAATCTGGCACAGGCAAGGCCCAGTGACTACCCAGGGTGGCTGGGTAGTGCCTGGGTCATGGCAGGAAGCAAAATGGCCACTAGCCATGGACGCAGGACAGGCCTGGTAGCCACTTTGGTTGCCTTAGTGGGCCTGGAGGCTTAGGTAAAAGCAACGCTCTGGGCAAAGCACCAACAGTTATAATATTGTATGTAATTATAAAAACACTGACATTTAGTAAAAAAACAAACTTTGGTAAAAGGAGTCGGCATGGTTAAATTTGCCTAATTATAAGATATGAAATGACAGTGACAATATTTTGTTAAAGGAACTCTATAATTAAGTTGATCCAATGAAAACCTATGAAATATCAGTGTAAATGTATATATCTCCCAAGTGGGCAGTGAAAGGGTTCACACAGTTTCCAAAGCATGCTCTAACCCCCCTTTCCTGGCTACTTGTACTTGGGTTCTTGGTGCGCATGCACATTTCACTATCCCATGAAACTCCACGTCTTACTTAGCTTGCATGGCGACTCTGAGGGCCATCTCATTGTGCTGGTCCTTCACGTTGAAGTCCGCTCCTTTCTTCAGAAGGTAGTGGACGCTCTCCAGATCTGACTCCGACGCCGCGATGTGGAGTGGCGTGCGGCCGTCGTAATCCACCAAGGTGGCATCCGCCCCCTGGAAATCATAGAAGACATCATATCATTGGCTGCCAGGATGCCCTTTGCCGAGAACAACCACACATTCATTTCCATAAAGAATAGCAGATTAAGGAATGCTGCAGAGGTGAAACGAAGGGCGCCTTATTCCATTGTGTGTATGATGCTGCGGGCTGTGGCAATTGCTTCTGTCACTGTGATGGGTGCTGGGACGCTGGTATAACTCAATTTCATGAAACTGTTATGTTGATTGTCTAAGTGTCTCTGAACTTTTGTCACGGTAAATTTTGTGAAATATAGAATAACACGTATTTAGCTTTGCCCTCCCTTCACCTCTCTTGCTTTCCCTGATAATTGAGCCAGTGGCTGTAGACATCAGAACATGAAAAGCAGAAACAAAATATTTTGCTATATACTGTGACAAAAGTAGGAACAGCTTTTCCTGAGAGGAAAGCTGTTGTGGCGGCCATCGCTCTGGTGGGATGTGCCCTGCGTCTATGCAGGAGTGGCCTAGAAAGCATTCCTTCCTTACAACAGAAGGACCAGATGTCACAAAGAGTTGTAAGGTCTTTTGGAAAGACTTTGGGCCTCATCACGAGTTGGGCGCTAACCCCGGCGGTATTACCGCCGGGGCTATTAGCCATACCGCCAAACCCCCAGGCGCTATTAGGTAGAGAAGTCCCCATTGCCCATTGGGCCCATTCAGGAATTTCCCATTCTCCATTGCGCCCAATGGGGAATGTTCAATGCTATAACCGCCAGCGGTAATAGCACCAAAAATCAGCAAAATCGCAGCAAATTTGACTCCAGCTCAGAGCTGGGGGTAAATCCGCCAAACCCGTGATATGGCAGACCCTTAAATGTGACAGTAATAGCGTTACCGCCACATTTAAGGGTTACTGTCAAACTCGTGATGAGGCGTTTGTGTTGGCGATTTAATACTTCAAAGCACGTACAAATGTAAAGATCGCTCTGCCTGATACCCCAGTGATCCGAAGAAGACAGGTAACCCCAAAGTTTCATTGAGGTGGAATGCTGACGGGACCTTGGGCACAAAGGAAGGATTAGTATGTAGGACCACCTTGGATTTGTGAAAGGTAAGGTAGGGTGTCTTGCAAGAGAAAGCTTGGATTTCGCCAACTCTGCGAGCCAAAGTGATGGCGACCAGGAAGGTAGTCTTCCAAAAGAGAAATTTGAGTGAAGCCTTGTGTAGCGGTTCAAATGGAGGTCACATTAGTCTCGACAGAACCACATTGAGCTCACAAACCGATGTTGGGCATTTGGTTGGCAGGAAAAAACGAAAGAGGCCCTTGAGGAACTCCTAGATAAACTGGTAAAACCAAGGGGAAGACGCATAAGAAGAAAGGATGTACTGGAACACCACTGCGAGATGCACCTTGATGGAGGAATGTGCCAAGCCCGTCTGGTCCAGAGATAGCAGGTAACATAAGATGTCCTTTGATTGAACGGCAAATGGGTCTAGACCCTGTGGGCCACAACAAATAGCAAAACATCTCCATTCGCTCCTGTAGCAGGCAAGGGTAGATGGGGCTCGGGCTTGGCTCACGCCAGAATGTCTATACAGTCTTGAGGCAGTGGGATGGAGCCGGATTCTAGAAGCCCATGAGACAGGGTGTCAGGTTGAGCGAGGCAAGGCCGTGATGGAGGACTGCACCCACGTTCCTGTCGTGCAGAGAGTCTCATTGGAGGGGCAGATAGTTTGGACAGGAGATGAGAGTACCAGAACTATCTTGGTGAGGCAGGGGCCACTAAGATCAGTCTGCACTGATGTTGTCTGACCATGCCTAATACTTGCGCCATCTAGGAGTAGAGGGGTGATGTGTACAGGAATGTTCCCCAACCTTATTGGTAAGTGGCCCCTTGCTTTGTACATGAACATGAAGGCATCCCCAGGGTATCCTGATGTGGGAACTTACTGGCAAAAACCAAGCCCTTCTTGTTCTCGTAGGTGGCAAAAAGTTCAATCTCCGGAGTACCCCAGCAATGGAAGATCCGGAGGAGCTGATACTCCTGCAGTTTCCACTCGTGAAAGGAGCTGAGTTTACCATGGTATTCTGAACACCTGGAAGGTGCAAAGGAATGAGGAACATGTGGTGTTTTAAGGCTCATAGCCACAAGGTATGTAGTTCTGCTGAAAGAACATGTGACCTGGTGCCTTCCTGCTTTCGTGCATACACATTGTGGTTATGTTGATGTTGTTGATTTGAGCACCCAAAAGACAGCATGGAGCTCCAGAAGGTTGGTATGGAGTGTTTTCTCTTCTTTTCTCCACAAGCACTTGGTTTCCTGTATGCGTGCCCAGCCTTCCACAGAGACATCTGTTGTGACAGCGACCCGGTGAGGGGGCAGGCAAGAAGGAGTGCCCTGAACCAGGAGAGATTGGGCTGACCACATTGCAGTGGCTTCTTGAAGTCCTATGTCAGTGAAATCCTGTCCTCCCGGGAACCTGACACTTGCCACCAGTGTGCATCGAGGAACTCCTGCAGCGGTCGCATGCAGAGCCTGCAGTGTTGCAGTATGGGGATGCAAGAGGCCATCATTCCCTGTGGGGACTTCTGGAGGTGGACAGATACGTTTGGTAAGTGTAAAGATCATTGGATGAAGGTAGCTGATCTTGGGAAATCTCCAGTGTCCTCCAAATAAACACTTCTTTTCTGAATCAGTGGTTGATAAACCAGGTGGTGGCTCCCAGAGACCTAAATAAACTCCCCTAGCTTGTTAAAAAAAATGTGGGCCCCAGCAAGGAAGTCTTTCCCTGAACAGAACCCAGCTGACATTCTAGGTGAGCTAGGAAATACTATTTTTTGTGGTACATCAGGGCCCAAGGAACTCTGTTCCTAAAAGGAATCCTTCACACATAGACTGTGAAATTCCTGCAATTGTAACGTTAACTGTGAGGAGGCACGGGAGATTCATGAAGCATGCACTTGTGTGGGAGCGCGGGGCCAGCAGACCCCTCTCTGCCTTCACTTCTCAGTACAAAACTCGGACCAAGTGCCTCAAGTAGCGGGTACGCCCCTCGCTCTTATGCAATGTTAACTTTGGGTGACATTCGCGTAGATGGGACCACTGAGCAGGACACAGGGCATCCATTTTTTTGTACCCCCTTTCGACTCCATCTTGGTGACCAGGCCTCACTGCGATAGTACAAAATGCTTCTCTCCCTTTCCTCGCAGCAGCTCAGAACACATGGCCCCCACCCTTGCTCCCACTCTGACTGGAAAACTCTGCAGCTCCATTCTCACGCTGAAGCCGAGGTGCTTGCAACAAATAATAAATGTAACACATCTCTTTTCCTCTGAGATCACTATCCTGCATGTGAACCAACTTGAGCTAAGCACATAGCTCGTCCATCTCCACAAAAGTGTCCTTGCCTCTGCACCCTCGCCAATGGAAACTTACTGCCATTCCGACCCTGTGTCCATGCAAGGTATTCCTTTCATGTGCCAGATCATTGACCATGCCATGATGCCCACCCATCAGACCCCCGATTAACACTAGACCTCTGCTGCAGTATATCGTGCCCAATACAAAAAAATGCCACATACCTGAGATTCTTGTAAGCATGAACCTACACTCCTGTATTAGAGTGGTCAAGACCCCTAACCTGTTACTTGTATAATCCAAGATTATAGATGACATAAGTACCTGTGTGATGTGACTTTTATAGAGACATGATAAACTACTGACAGTCCTTTTGAACCACTAATATTTAGTGCATGCATTATAGAGAATGAATTATATTAGCTTAGATAGTGACCACCGTGTTTCACAGCGACCTGACCTTCACCCATCCGGAGCACAGATGTCTGACGTCAATCCTCCTGCCAACCAAGCAACCAACCCGGAGGAAGAGATGCCCCCCACACCTGAGACAGCGCGCAACTGGCCAATCCGGAATCGACATAGTATCCTATGTTAATTGCGTCATACTACTGTATAAAAATGTAATGTAGCGACAATTTGTCAGAGCTCTCTCAGAGATCTAGATAAACTTTTCCTTGAACTCTCGCAGCCTGCTCTCTTTTGCCTTTACCGGGGATGTCTGTTTTATTTTCTTGCACCTGTGAGACATGGAGGGCACAAACATTTGGTGACCCCCTGCGACGTGATTCGTAGAGGTGCCTCGAGGCCGGCGCCGTGCGGCGAGATCAAGGACGCCCCCCAGCAAAACCATCACCTCCGCGGCCGACCAGCCTGTGCACACTACGAAGAAGGGTCAAGGGTTCCCGGTTGACGAATACCCAACTGAAAAGTTGCTCGCCGTGGCGGGCCACGGCTTGGTTGGGGTGCGGACCTGACTGGGGTCGGACCGCGAACGGTAACCCTCGGATTACCTGACTGAACACGTGAGTGCCGGTTGCGAAGGTTCCCAAGGAAAGGTAAGGAGGAATATAGGGGAAGAAGGGAACAAGTGACAGTGGGGTTTAGCCAAGAATAGGGTCTGTGTGAGTGATGACAAGGCTTTTCTGATCTATCCTTTATATGGCTATTAGGTTTTGTGAAAAGTGAGAAGAAAAAGAGAAGTGGTATCCTAGCCCGAACGGGGTAGAAGGCGGCGCCGCTTAGCATTGTCTCGTCCAGTGCAGAATAAATAAGTGAAGATAAGGAGAAAATAGTAGGAGTCTCGTATATTGAGTAGACTCGGAGTAGTTATTTAGAATATTCTTTTTCTGGGTACAAAAGAATTCTTGGAAAGGAGTAAGAGGGTGTAAGAGGTGGGGAGTGAATGAGAAGAGTAGGTGAAACGTGGAAGGGGTGGTAACAAGAACAAACAGGAAGTAAAAGCGCGCAGGTAGTGCATGTGTGTGATATGTGGTGTATGTTCTTTTGTGTTCTGTCTATTTTTGACAAGGATAGCCAAGCGTTGTAATTGCTTTGTTGGTAAAGTGGCAACATTTGCAAAAGTGAACTGTTGAATTTGAAAATGCAACAATCATAAGAATAACATTGAAAAGTGATCCATATCTATATTGATATATATATGCACATATAGCTACAAGTAATTGAGAAGTCAGTGGTACATTGTTGAACTAGAAGAAAGAAAGAGTGGGTGGGGAGGTGATAAGAGGGGAATAGAGATTTAAGCGCAAATACAGGCAAGGGGAAAAAAATCGTCATGGGGGGAGTAACACCATTAGCTCATATTTGTCAACACCTTCCACTAAAAAGTGAAAAGATACAAAAATACCACGATCAGTGGTTGACAGAGATAAAAGGAGACAGTGTGACGCCAATTTGGCCAGAAGGTGGGTCATTTGATAAGAGGGTGTTAGATTTAGTATCTACACACTTGTTGGCAAGGTGTAAGGGGAACCAGTTACAGAATAGAAGAGAAGTACTAGACCTGTGGAGAATGTTTGAAGAAGTTACGCCCACAGCAGAGGTAGGTTGTCATGATCTCTGCTTCTAAAAGATCAGGACTTGCCCGACTCCCTTGGAAGCAGACCCATAACCCTGGTTCCGAGTGCCAGCCAGTCCCAATTGGGACCTTTTGGACCCTGTCCTGGCGCCAGTGGCACCAGGCTCATAAAGATGCCCAGTCCCAGCGATGGAAGCGCCGGGCTCATAATGCTTGGGTGGACTTACCTGCAGCAGACCATGCTGCTTACTTACCTGCCAGTTGAACCCCGGATCCTCTTCTGTTTGGGACTACTTTTCCTGTTGGGTGGGGCAGGAGCCACTCCCTAGGTTCAGAACACTGGAACTCTTCTGGAAAGCAGGAACTCTTTTCTTACCTAGGCGTGGCTGTGGAAGGAGACACCTAAGCACTACAGGAGGCTATTTAAACCACACCCGATGGATGAATCTTGCTTTGTGTTATTCTGCATTCTCTGCAGCAGAACGCTCATCGTGTCTTCTGCTTCTGATCCTGGGCCTAAGGAAACAAAGGCTTACCATCCTGGAATCCAGTCTTCAGCAGCACCTGTAAAGACAAAGAAAGAACAGGTTAGCACTACGGTCTTCAGTGGCAGCGCATCTCTTACCTGGTCCATCGGCTGTCACCAACGCCTCGCGCTGCATTCCGGCATCTGAAAGACAAAGGCTTACCTACTCTTCGCATGTTCCGGAGGTCTTCGCACTGCATTCCGGCATCTGAAAGACAAAAGCTTACCAGCTCTTCGCACGCTCCGGAGGCCTTCGGCGCTGCATCCCGCATCTGAAAGACAAAAGAAGGTGCGTTTAAAGACATTGGGCAACTTTATTACTCACGTTCCATTACTCCTTCCCACGCCGAATCCAGTGGGTATTCCAGCACCCTTCAGCTTCTCTAAAGCTCCGAACTTGTACCTGCAAGATAAAAGGGACAGTTAGTGCGCATCGTGAAGCAGGCTACAAGCGCTTACCTACGTGCTTCCAGGCGCTTCTATTCCTCACGCGGGTTCGATCCTCAACTCTCATCAGCCCACCATCCGCCATCGCCGGAACTCTGCAAAACAAGAGATATCATTACAAAAGACTTTTAAGACATTTGAAGCGCCCAGAACTTACCGTTCGTGCAGTTAACGACGGACAGCAGTCCTCTGAGGTCAAGAGGCCTGCACCCTTATCCAGTGAAGGAACTGGTTACGGCACCCTGCCCCGAGGCAGATGGAGAGCTCAGCGTTCACTTACCTAAGGTGAGGGCGTTAACCCTTGGGGTTCTACAGGAGAAGAGAAAGGGAAGAGGAGAGAGGCACCCAATAACCCCAGTTCATTAATCCCATATTTTCTATCTGCAGACATCTTACTCTTCGAGTCAGACATACAGTGCACAGAGGTCCAGCCCAAAGAGCCAACCGTGTGTTACACATCACCTTTGAAGATACGCCATTCACCCAGTCAAGACCGGCGCCTCTGCGGGAATCAGGTGAGCGTTACAGAACACAAAGCCTACCGCAAAACTCCCACCCAGGCGCTATGGAAACCTCGGATACCGACCAACTAGCCCAGTTACTTGGGGAACTAAGAGCAGAAGTGCATGCAGCCCGTCAGGAAACGAATGCTCTAAGAAGGGAACTGATTATTTCCAAGGAACGAACAGACGATCTCGCTAGACAATTGCTACAGTCACAAGACGGACAAACTCCATTACCCGCATCAGGGGCAAATCTTCCTTCAACATCCTCTACGAACCCAGTGCAGATCAACCTACCTGGGAATGTACCTCTGGCTCCGCCCGAACGATTTTCTGGTGACCAAAAGAGGTTTGCAGTATTCTTTAATCAGTGCCGGTTGCACTTCTTATGCCGGCCAGCAGCCTTTCCAACTGATCAAGCTAAGGTAGCTTTCGTGCTTTCGTACCTTAGTGGCAATGCGGCAGACTGGTCGATCCCTCTAGTTAATCAAGATGATCCGGTTCTCCATGATTTTCAAGCTTTTCAGCTCAGTATGGAAAAACTGTTTGCAAGACATTCACAGGGGCAGGCCTTGGACAATGAGCTCCTTTCATTGCGACAGGGTAATCAAGACCTTTTGGCTTATATTGCGTCTTTCAACAGACTGATAGTGGAAACTCGATGGCCTGAGGACAAAAGGATTACGCTGTTTTATAGAGGTGTACGTGGAGAGCTCAAAGATGTGTTAGCCCAAGTAGTGAATCCCCCGCAAGACTGTTCGGACTATATTGACTTAGTCGTTCAAATTGACCACAGACTGCAGAACAGGAAGGCCGATCATTCCAAGTTTGATGCTCGAGTATTTTCCAAACCACCAACTCCTACCAAAGGAGTAGACTCCGGGGAACCCATGCAAATAGGGGGCCTGAAAGGACCACTAACACAAAAGGAGCGGGAAAGGAGAAAACAGCTGCAATTATGCCTCTATTGTGGAAACTCGGGGCACTTTCTTCGAGACTGTCCGGTGAAACCAGCCAAGAAGGCAGTAGGAGCTGCAGTTACCAGGGTCACAAACTCTGAGCAGGGAAACGACCTCGCCCGACAAGAATAGAGGTCCTCTTGCCGAGCGTTAAAACCAGTTCCGTGACCTCGCATTTCGTGATACCTATGGTCCTCATTAGCCCTGAACATCCGGATCGATTACATGTGATTGAAGCTTACGTCGACAGCGGTGCCATTGGCAATTATGTGGATCATGAAATGGTTTTGAGGATGAATCTGACTCTTTGTCCAAAGGCTGTAAAGGACGTCATTACTACGGTGGATGGTACGGAGATAGCCTCCGGACCAGTAACGCATACCACCCAAGAAGTGACGCTAGTAAGTCAAGATGGACACCATGAGAAGATCGTGTTCGATGTGATCAAGGCCCCTCAGTTCCAGATTATTCTAGGGATTCCTTGGTTAGAGAAGCACAATCCTCAGATCGATTGGCGAGCAAGAACGGTTCAGTTTCCAGAATGTGTCTCTACTTGTCACCCTCGACCTGGTGTTGCACTGGCAGCAATTTCCTCGGAGGCTCCCCAGTTACCTCCTGAATACCTAGAATTCCAAGATATTTTCCGGAAGGATCAGGCTAACTCTCTACCTCCTCATAGGTCTTATGACTGCCAGATAGACCTGATACCTGGATCTACTCCTCCTTGTAGTAGAATTTATGCCCTCACCGAGCCTGAGAATCTTCACCTCCGACAATACCTGGATCAATACCTAGCGAATGTGTTTATTCGTCCTTCCAAGTCCCCTGCTTCCTCAGCTTTGTTCTTCGTTCCAAAAAAAGAAGGGGACCTTAGAACTTGTATAGATTATCGCGCCCTGAACCAGATCACCGTTAAGAATAGATATCCGTTACCTTTGATCCCTGAACTCCTGGACCAAGTCAGAAAAGCATGCATATATACAAAGCTGGATCATAGAGGAGCCTACCACTTGGTACGAGTAAAAGAGGGCGATGAATGGAAGACGGCCTTCCGCACCAAGTATGGGCTATTTGAATATCAGGTCATGCCCTTCGGACTTTGCAATGCCCCGGCCGCCTTTCAATATTTTATGAACGATGTCCTCAGAGAGCTCATAGATGTGTGTGTTGTTGTTTACATTGACGACATCCTCGTTTATTCTTCATCGGAAACTGAACATCGGAAACACGTGAAAATGGTCCTCGAGAGATTGCGTCAACACAAACTTTTCGCTAAGTTTGAAAAATGTGTTTTCAACGTGACTGAAGTTGAATTCTTGGGATTCATATTATCACCTAGCGGAGTGCGTATGGATTCAAAGAAGGTCGATGCAATTCTGAAACGGCCATCGCCATCCTCCGTAAAAGGTGTTCAAAGCATGTTAGGCTTCGCTAACTTTTACTGCAGGTTTATCCCCGAATTCTCTCGAATAGTCCAGCCCATCACCGCCTTGTTAAAGAAAAACAAACGTTTTGAATGGTCTACCGAGGCGGAACAAGCTTTCCAGAATTTGAAGACTAGATTTATCTCTGCACCGATCTTAAAACATCCTCGCCCAGAACTCCCCTACATCGTTGAAACTGATGCTTCGAGCCTTGCCATGGGGGCAGTTCTATCACAAAAGGACCCAGTAACCAATCAGTTGCATCCCGTGGCATTTTGGTCCCGCAAATTCTCGCCTCCTGAAATCAATTACACTATTACTGATAAGGAACTTCTAGCTATCAAGTCCGCCTTTAAGGCTTGGCGGCATTATCTTCTGGGGGCCCGACACACCGTTACTGTGATTACAGATCACCGAAACCTGCAATATTTGAAAACCGCAAAAGCTCAGTCCTCTAGGCAACTCCGTTGGGCACTATTCTTTGCCGAGTTTGACTTCATAATTACCTATCGACCTGGTACAAAAAACGGTAAAGCTGATGCCCTTTCTCGGATGGGAGTGGAAGAACATTTGATCAATCCTAAACCTGTACCTATCATTCCCGAACAAAGAATTCTAGGTGTAATCGACACACAATCCATAGAGGAAGTTAAGGATAAAGCCAGGCTACTGGTAACTCCAGCAGACATACAGAATTGGCATCTGCAGGGAAAGGACTTTACGGTGAAGGACAACCTATTATATTTCCAAGAACGGTTATACCTGCCCAGCACAGATTTACAGAAAAAGGTAATCTCTTGTTATCACGATTCTTTAATGGAAGGACATCCCGGTATGACCAAGACCTCGGAAAAGATCAAGCGCTACTTCTGGTGGCCGTCTTGGAAAAAAGATATCAGAGACTTTATAATGTCCTGTGGAGTATGCGCCCAAAACAAGAGTCAAAAGGAAAAACCAGCCGGCCTCTTACGCCCTATTGACATCCCGCCTCGCCCTTGGCATACGCTTTCTATGGACTTCATCACCGATCTACCTCCATGCTCCGGATACAATACGATCCTAGTAATCGTGGACCTATTCTCCAAGATGGCGCATTTCATTCCACTCAAAGGCTTACCAACAGCAGCAACTCTGGCCCGAGAATTTCTCGAAAACATCGTCCGACTGCACGGTTTTCCTTCAGTTCTAATTTCGGATCGAGGTAGTCAATTTATTTCTCATTTTTGGCGAAGTTGCTGTCGGTCGGCTCAAATTGATGTGAGACTTTCGACCAGCCACCACCCTCAAACCGACGGACAAACCGAGAGGACCAATCAAACTCTGGAACAGTATTTGCGCTGCATGCTACAACAAACTGAAAAAACTTGGAAAGATATCCTTTGGATAGCCGAATATGCCTACAATAACTCTGTCCACTCGGGAACTGGGAAGACCCCGTTTTTTCTTTTATACGGTAGTCACCCTCGAACCTCGGAGTTGGATCCACTCCAAGATCTTGGAACACCAGCAGTAGACCACCTGCATTCTACAATCACCCAAGCCTTTAAGGAAGCCGTTTCTCACCTTCAAAGGGCTAAAGAACAATACAAGAAAGGAGCAGACCAACATCGGAAGGAAGCCCCCCAATATCAAGTAGGAGATCAAGTCTGGTTATCCACCAAATATCTACCTCTAAAAGGACCACGCACATTCAACCCAAGATACCTTGGTCCCTATTCCATCACTACCATAGTAAATCCAGTAGCGGTCAAGTTGGACTTGCCCCCTCACATGAAGATACATCCGGTCTTCCACGTCTCTCTATTAAAACCCGTACAACCTCAAACCCGACTAACTACATCTCCAAAACCTATTCTAGTTGATGGAGAACTCGAGTTTGAAGTCAAAAGCATCCTGGATTCCAAGATCTCCAAATCTAAACTATTTTACCTGATTGACTGGAAAGGCTACGGTCCCCAAGAAAGATCCTGGGAACCTGCAGAATATGTCCACGCGCCTCGTCTAATCAAAAGATTTCATCGAACATTTCCTAACAAGCCCAAACCCCCGGAGAAGCCCGGTTTGGGAGGGGCCTTGAGGGGGGGTGCTGTCATGATCTCTGCTTCCAAGAGATCAGGACTTGCCCGACTCCCTTGGAAGCAGACCCATAACCCCGGTTCCGAGTGCCAGCCAGTCTAAATTGGGACCTTTTGGACCCTGTCCTGGCGCCAGTGGCACCAGGCTCATAAAGATGCCCAGTCCCAGCGCTGGAAGCGCCGGGCTCATAATGCTTGGGTGGACTTACCTGCAGCAGACCATGCTGCTTACTTACCTGCCAGTTGAACCCCGGATCCTCTTCTGTTTGGGACTACTTTTCCTGTTGGGTGGGGCAGGAGCCACTCCCTAGGTTCAGAACACTGGAACTCTTCTGGAAAGCAGGAACTCTTTTCTTACCTAGGCGTGGCTGTGGAAGGAGACACCTAAGCACTACAGGAGGCTATTTAAACCACACCCGATGGATGAATCTTGCTTTGTGTTATTCTGCATTCTCTGCAGCAGAACGCTCATCGTGTCTTCTGCTTCTGATCCTGGGCCTAAGGAAACAAAGGCTTACCATCCTGGAATCCAGTCTTCAGCAGCACCTGTAAAGACAAAGAAAGAACAGGTTAGCACTACGGTCTTCAGTGGCAGCGCATCTCTTACCTGGTCCATCGGCTGGCACCAACGCCTCGCGCTGCATTCCGGCATCTGAAAGACAAAGGCTTACCTACTCTTCGCATGTTCTGGAGGTCTTCGCACTGCATTCCGGCATCTGAAAGACAAAAGCTTACCAGCTCTTCACACGCTCCGGAGGCCTTCGGCGCTGCATCCCGCATCTGAAAGACAAAAGAAGGTGCGTTTAAAGACATTGGGCAACTTTATTACTCACGTTCCATTACTCCTTCCCACGCCGAATCCAGTGGGTATTCCAGCACCCTTCAGCTTCTCTAAAGCTCCGAACTTGTGCCTGCAAGATAAAAGGGACAGTTAGTGCGCATCGTGAAGCAGGCTACAAGCGCTTACCTACGTGCTTCCAGGCGCTTCTATTCCTCACGCGGGTTCGATCCTCAACTCTCATCAGCCCGCCATCCGCCATCGCCGGAACTCTGCAAAACAAGAGATATCATTACAAAAGACTTTTAAGACATTTGAAGCGCCCAGAACTTACCGTTCGTGCAGTTAACGACGGACAGCAGTCCTCTGAGGTCAAGAGGCCTGCACCCTTATCCAGTGAAGGAACTGGTTACGGCACCCTGCCCCGAGGCAGATGGAGAGCTCGGCGTTCACTTACCTAAGGTGAGGGCGTTAACCTTTGGGGTTCTACAGGAGAAGAGGAAGGGAAGAGGAGAGAGGCACCCAATAACCCCAGTTCATTAATCCCATATTTTCTATCTGCAGACATCTTACTCTTCGAGTCAGACATACAGTGCACCGAGGTCCAGCCCAAAGAGCCAACCGTGTGTTACACATCACCTTTGAAGATACGGCATTCACCCAGTCAAGACCAGCGCCTCTGCGGGAATCAGGTGAGCGTTACATAGGTAAAGAAAGAACGAACGAAAACCAGAAAACGCAGGAAGAGATAAGCGGGACGCCAAAGGGCGAGTGCACAACCACTACAGCTGAGGGTGATACAACTAAAATATACCCCTTAATGTCAAGACCAGCAGTGGGATACAGTGAGCCCCTGTACATATCAGCATGTCCCACCCCCACACCCTCAAACGGAGCAGTCGCTACGGCACCACCGCCCTATGATAAAGGAGGTTTGTATGGCCCGACAGGTGCACCCCCTGTGAATTTGGCACACTTAAACGGAGAATTAGACCGCCAGCTAGCGCATGCACAGATGGAAATAACACGGCTAAGAGCACTGTGCGATAGAGGCCAAATGCTGCCAGGGGTAGGAGAGGTACCACCATTGCCCATGGCAGACCTCACCCCATCATTAAGCACAGCAGGGGAAGTAGCGCCAACAATCTCAGAGCCAGTGCGATCAATATCATCCCAGGGAACACGCACACTACAAGGGCGAGAAAAAGAGTGGCAGTCAGGGGAGTTCCTGTTCCATCTTAATGACAAACCTGTGAGGATTATACACCCACCCACCCCGGAAAGTGAGAAAGGGGAAGGACACTAAGAAAACAATGAACAAGAATCAGAAATAGAAGAAGTATGGAGTGACTTAGACAAATATGAAGAGGCAGCTACCGTGACAGGGTCCCCACTGCCAAACCGCCGTTACCCAGATACACCATCACCACCACTATGGCAGGGTAGATTAAGACAGCGAGGAGGGAATATGATGGTAAGTAAAATAAAAAAAGGTACGGTAAGTAAAGTAGGAAAGAAACACAAGTTACAAATGCCATTAATACATAAAGGAGCAGGTAGGCCACACTACATCCCGTGGGCACAGATGGATAAAAACAACTTGCTGAAAGTCCTCCCCCCACTATCGGGAGGGGCTGGGAAATTGATACATGCTTTTGAGAAGAACACGGCAGGAGTGCCACTAGCAATAGGGGATGTGAAAAGTTTATTAGTGTCAGCAATTGGTGACCAAGCAGACGCAGTGTGGGAAAAGGCCGGATTCCCCAAAGTAACGATGAGTTGTGACCGCCACGATGGGTCGGCGTTCAACAACGTTCGAGCACAAGTGTGGGATACATTGCAGCGCACATTTCCAGATATTCCAGATTTACATTCAGTGATGCAGTTTACAATGGAGGAGAATGAGGATCCTACGCAGTTCATACTACGGGTGCAGGATTTGTGGAGAAGCGAAAATGGCACGGCGTGGAACCAGTCCACCGCCTTGTTCTATTTCATCATCAAAAAAGGTCTCCCGAAGGAGGTACAGAAAGCCTTGGATAAAATAGCTGGGATAGATGCCAAGGGTTGGCCTGAAATTCAGAGTATAATTGTGCACCACTGCAGGAGGATCAAAGAGAGAGAAAAGGAGATAGCACAAAAAAGGCGGGCAGACGAGGCGAAGCTGGTACAGAACAAATTAGTGAAGGTCGCCGCCATCAACACCAGCGTAGCCACAGATAGAGAAAATGAGGGGGATGAAGGGGCGAGAAACAGACCAGTTACAATAGCAGCACTGCGGGCAACAGGAGGACAAGAGCCGTGGAACGGAGAAGAGCAATACGGCGGACAACAGTGGCAAGACAGACCGGCAAGAGGAAGCGGTGGGTACCGTGGCCAGAGAGGGGGGTTTGGAGGAATGGTGAGTACAGGATTTGGTGGGCAAGGAATGAGAGGCGGACCACAAGGGTCTTGTTGGAACTGTGGGAGATGGGGACACTATTCAAGAGATTGCAGAATGTGCCTTCAGGGTATTTCCAAGGGCAGCAGCCCATAGAGAACGAACAAGGATGGGGGTGCCCACACCCATGTAGCCCTTATGGACTACCGATGGGAGGAGGAAGACAGCAGGATCAGTGCTATAATGAACCTCAAATGCAGCAAAGACAGCAGCCACTGCCACAATCTATGGCAAGACAAAACACGGTAGGAATCACAAACAATAATTGTTTCACAAAGGCCGCAAATGGTGCACCCGCACCATTCCACGGCGTGACAGTGGTTGGAGACAATGTCTTTTCAGTACCAGGACAAGAAAGACACTCAGATTAGGACAGCCCACAGGGAACACTTGCGTGTCCAGTCCTATCCACCACCCTACATGCAGAAGAGGAACCACTAGTGGGGGCAGAGATAGGAAATAAGCACTTTAGCTTTATGGTAGAAAAATCATGTCTCATGGAAGGGCGGTTTCCTCTCTCAGGCAGGAATTTGGAAAACGCAGGGGTTCTCTGGGGCTATTTTAAAAGTTCCTTACACTAAAGATCTTGATATAACGGTGTGGGGAAAAACCGTGCGTGCACCCTTACTGTACCACGAAGACGCGCCAATCAATTTGCTGGGGGGAGATTTGTTAAGCAAGTTGAATATGACCATCTCGTTTACAGAACGAGGAATAGTATGTTCAACCCCGGGAGTGTACCCAGTACGAGCCATGTTGATGATCAGTACGTGATGAATGAAGTTGTGGTGCGAGGAATTCCCATTGACATAGACATGTTTATTTATGGCATCAAGGTATTAGCCAGAGAGGTACCAGAGATAACGAGAAAAGAATGGAGAACACCATCAGATTTCATATTCCGCCCAATTTCAAACACAGATGTTGTGCCAGGTACGATCATGTCCATAGACATCGAGGCAGTTCAGGTATCAAGCAGACGCATTGTGGTCATAGGATTGGCCGCGCATGGGTGTGAGTGGAGAACTGTGTTATGCATAGACCCAAACATAATGCTAAGAGACATAACAGACGAGGAATTATTCACTGATAATGAAGATGACAGAGAAATAATAATGGAAATAAGCATACCATACGAAATCATGATCCAGTACAGAGAGGTACACAACCCACTCATGGCTAGCGTCAATGCCCCACTGACTATATTTGAGGAAGACATGGCAAAGGTAGCACATAAATTTGGACTACAGGCCCCCACGATGTAGGATTACTGCATGAGGTGACACCAATAAAGATAAAGCTAAAACCAGGTGCCATACTGCCACAAGTCAAACAATACCCCATCTCCAGAGAAGCAGAAGAAGGGATTAGGGAAACAATAGATGCACTCCTAAAGAAAGGTATTATAGTACCATCAAACTTCCCCTGTAACACGGCTATCTTCCCGATCAAAAAAGCAAAGGGAGCGGCGTGGAGGATGATCCAAGATCTCCGCCCACTCAATGATGTCATTCAAAAAGAGTTCCCATTAGTGCCTAACTCGGCATCAATATTGTGCAGTATACCGAAAGAATGAACATGTTTTACTGTAATTGATTTGAGGAATGCTTTCTTCTCCATACCACTCGACCCAGGATCTCAATACCTGACAGCGTTCACATTAGGGAACAACAGGTATGAACATCGCAGACTACCACAAGGGTATTGCGAGAGCCCTAGCATTTTTAACAGAGTACTATGTGAAGACATTGGAAATATGGATGTAGAGAGCACCATTATTGAATACGTAGATGATCTACTGGTCTGCAGCCATACAGAAGAAAAATGCAAAGAAGATTCAATAGCACTGCTAAATGTGTTAGCTACCAAGGGGTACAAGGTGGACAAAGGAAAATTGCAATATTGCCGCGCTGAGGTTGTATACCTCGGACAGTTAATATCAAAAGATGGGAAACGAATACTCACAGACAGAGCAGCTGCCATACGCAACATAATCATCCCAAAAACAGTGAAGGACATGCAAAAGTTTCTTGGCATCTGTAACTATTGTTGAGCATGGATCCTCGATTACGCAGCATACACACGTCCATTGCTACAAGCATTAAAAGAAGTACAGAAAAATAGAGCCGCAATAAAATGGACACATGAAATGAAGACACAGGCCCTCATTAGGACCTTGGCGGAGGACCATGGCGCTATTTGCACCATGGTCCATGGCGCTAAGCTGCCAACTCCGCCATGGGGGTTGGCGGACTTACCGCCCCATTCCGAGGTTGGCGGGGCGGTAAGTCCCCAATCCCCATTTACCCTTCCCCATTCTCATTTCTGGCCCCATAGGGCATAATGGGAGTGGGGAAGGCGTTAATTACGCCACCGTAAATTACGGTGGCGTAATTAACAACAAGGTCCCTTAGCGCCATGGATTTTAACGCCTGCTAAAAGCAGGCGTTAAAATCACCATGGCGCTAGGGGAACTCGTACTCAGGCGGTAAGGTGCGCCATGGTTTACGCCGGCGTAAACCCCTTACCGCCTGGGTCCTAATGAGGGCCACAGTATTTTAAATTAAAAGACCTCATTGCTGATTCCCCAGTTCTCGCGAACACAGATTATGAGACGGAATTTTTCTTGTTTTCACACTGTAATGGAACACTGATGACGGCAGTACTGACACAATAAACATCACTAGGTCATAAACTGTTGACTTACTACAGCGGAACACTAGATCCCGTAATACAAGGGCACTTCCCGTGCGAACAGGCTCTCGCAGCTGCGGCCTTCGCGATTGAAAAGAGCGCCACCATTGTGATGGGTTGTTCAGTAACACTATATGCAGAACATTCCTTTTTTGCTATTCTTGAGCGATCAAAATCAACATTAACAACACAGAGAGCAACAGCATATGAGTTAATAATTTCGAGCCCCAACGTACACGTTGTCAGATGCAAAACAGTAAACCCAGCAACATTCATTACAGAACCATGCACTACAGAGGACATGCAAGAACACGATTGCGCCACCTATGAAGGGGAGGGCGATGACATTCCCAAAGCGAGCGAAAACACCCTGAAAGAAGGAGAGATATATTTCATAGATGGGTCAGGATCCATTAACCCTGAAACGGGGGAGAATCATGTAGGAATGGCTGTATTACGCATGGAGGAAGATGGCTATGAAACAATTGTCCAGAAGCGGCTTCCATCCCATTACTCTGCACAAGCAGCAGAACTAACTGCATTGATTGAGGCACTGCATACAGCCAAAGGCTGCACATTAACAATATACTCAGACTCAGCATACGCAACAACCACAGTGCATTCAGGCCTATCCCGCTGGCGTAGGAGGGGGTACAGGAGAGCAGATGGCTCACCAGTACAGCATGCCGCACTGTTGACTGAACTGATAGATGCATTAGCAGAACCATCGGTAGTGGCAGTGGTGAAATGCCCATACCAACAACACAGATGCAATCTCATTGGGAAACGTGGCAGCCGACGCAGAGGCGAAGGAGGCCTCGTATTTCAATACAACACGAGCAGTGGAGTGCGTTGTAAAATCAGCCATTACAGAGCCATTGGAAGAGGCGTACGGTAACACACCAATAGCGCAGATAATAGAACTACAAAGGAGAGCACCACAGGAGGAGCAAGAGTTGTGGGGCAAACGGGGGTGCAAACAATCAGCCACAGACCTGATTTGGAGACAAGAGACAACAAGAAAGGTAGTGATGCCAGTAGAATTACTAGAAGTAGCATTCCAACAGTTACACTTTCCAGGCCAAGTAGCAAAACAACACATTGCAGCCAACATCCAGGAACACTGGTTCGTCCCCAATCTACAGGAACACTTGTCAAAATTTGTAGTAGAATGCACGACATGCCAAACATACAATTGAGGAATGACATTTAGAACTCTGCGTGGCACCTTGCCATGGCCGGGTGGACCATTTAGAGAACTACACATAGATTACGCTGACATGGGAGAGCGATGTAACGGAGCAAGGTACTTGATTGTAGTGGTATGTCCCTTCTCATGATGGGTGGAAGCTGGTCCATGCCCCCACCCAGGCGCAAAGTGTGCAGCGAAATTCCTTGTTCGGGAAGTGTTCTCCCGATGGGGGATATGCGATGTGATAAGATCAGACAACGGCACACACTTTGTGAATGACCTCTTCAAGGAAGTGACGTCACTCTTGGGGGTAAAACACAAGCTATGTTCCATTTATCATCCAATGGCGAACGGGATGGTGGAAAAGATTAATGGATTACTAAAGAGTAAGCTATCAACATTGTGTAATACGCTGAAAAAGAATTGGGTGTATTGCTTACCCCTAGCACTGTTCCAACTCAGGACGCAGCCATGTAAGGACCACCATCTGAGCCCCCATGAAATTGTCACTGGGAGGCGAATACACACACCACTCTCCCCAATCAGGAGAGCATCCGATGCACACAGAGCTGCCACAGTACTGGGGGAGGAATTTAAGGAATACCTAACCCAGTTAACACGCGCAGTACGCAGCATAGCGTGACAAATAGCACCGCCTTTTACTGAAAACATGGCGACTGATACTACCACACCAGCCACAGACAGCCCAAGTGGGCCACTGATGCCAGGAGCACAAGTGTACGCTCGTAGCTTTGTAAGGAGGTAGAATTCACCTAGGTTTCATGGCCCTTACAAGGTCATATATAGTACACCCACTGCAGTGAAGGTGAAGGGATTGAAGTATTAGGTGCACTTATCAGATGTGAGGAGGGCACGTGATAGTACAATCCCCAAGGATGAGCAAGATGGTGCTACTAGCGCCACAAATGAGGTTGAAAAGGGATAACAAAATTGTCGGCAAACAGAACCTGCAGAGATAAAAGTTATGATATGCGTCTTGTTCTGCATGACTTATCTCCTACTTTCTTCTTTTCCGTTCCTCCTTTTTTGATTATTTAATATCCTCTCTGTATCTCTCTATTTTCTCTCTCTCTCACACAATCGCGGAGAACCGATTAATGCTAGATAGTGATATGGATGCCATTAGGGCTAATAGGTTCAGTAATGTTGAATGTGTTTTAAAATGTGCTGCAGTTCTGTTATCAGTAATGTTGTTCTTTATGGCCTGGTATTATACCATTCTTTCTTTGGTTAATGACATACACAAGGGGGGGAGCGGGGCTAATTTGATATGAGAAGGGTCGCACTTGATATGGACTGGGGTAAAGACGATGTGGAAAGAAAAATATTACATTAATTCCAATGGTACAATTGCAATACAACCTTCAGAACACGCCACCGCAGGCCCAACAAGTGTCTCCTTGCTATTTCCTAATATATATATATGATTAATGATTATGAACTTAATGAATACGATGGCAATTATTACTGGCCAAATGATTTAACTAACACTAGTACACGTTCACAGTCAACCATGCACCCTACCTCACACAACACTGCTGCTACTGATGAAGATATACATGCCATATTGAATAACAATGATACAACTTGGGATGGAATGTTTCCAATACATTACAAAAAGGTGAGAAACAATAACAAGGAAGGGAGAAGGAGGAGATAAAGGGGGGCGGGAGGGAAAAGACATGTATCATGACCTGGGGCTAGACGAAATAGAAGATCCCCGCCACCCTGATCAATCAAATAAATGGAATTCGGACATGAGTGCCACGGCGAAGCAAGCAACAAATGAAAGCTGCTACGTCTGTTCACTCATTCCGCATGCATCAGGAACACCGAAAATGTTAATACCCCAGGAAGTGCCCTTGTCGGAGGCCCAATGTTTAATTCATCTAGTTCTGAGCAGGATAAAAAGCACCTTCCAAGCGCACACAGTCACAATGGAAAAACTAGAAAATGACAGAACATGCACAAGCAGACGCCAAGGAGTAATTTGCCTTAAGGAACCATTCCTTGTTATTAAGGGGCCGAGATATGCAGAAAATAGATGGCACGAAGAAACTATCGAATGCAAAGCAGAAGCACTTCGAGGGCTATCCAATGACACCTTCCAATGGATAAAGGAGGTATGTGGCACCATCTGGTTGCAGCATGTCATGAAGCTAACGTGGGTCACAGCGTTGGAAAAACAAAGAAATACAACAAGACGGTAATAATACCTGACATGAAGAAAGGCACCGCTGCACTCATGGACATGTACTGGATTTGCGGCAAACAAGCCTATCTACACCTCCCAACAGTATGGAAAGGTACATGTGCCTTAGCCACCCTCCATACAGCCCTGATGGTAATACCTGAAAGCCATATCCAAGGGACAACGGGAAAATCGGCTGGCATATCGGTAGCAGGGCAATCGGCTGAACAATCGACAGCGCCCCAACAAATGCTAACAGAAGCTCCAACTTACGAACTATTGTCAGAATATGAACTGAAGAAAAGATTAGCACGAAGTAAAAGGTCCTCCAATTACATCTCATCCGAATCATGGAAACTCCTTGCTGAGATCCCACAGAAATATAAGCTCTTTTCATCAGCAGAGACATTTTTCGCCTCACTTCTTGTCCCGGGAGTCCAAGCACGAACGAACGCCAAATGGTTGCAGATAGTGCGCTGGGAGCTCATCCAACTGGCTAACGACAATGAAGAAGGGTTCAACGTTATAAAAATAGAGCTCCGCGCACTGCGCCTAATGACGATGCAAAACAGATATGTCCTAGATCTCCTCACGGTGATGGACGGTGGTGTTTGCCAAAAAATTGGGGGGGGCGTGTTGCACGTTCGTGCCAACTGAAGATGCTGATAATGGGACACTCTCACATGTGATAACAGCAGTACACAATCTAGGAGAGAGGATGAGAACAGAAGGAGGCGCAGAAGAAAGCACGTGGTTCGACAATCTATTCAGTTGGATACCGTCATGGGTAAATGTAGCAATGGAAATACTTATCCCCATCATCGTCTTTGTGCTCTTATTCTTCTGTGTGTGCCAACTGGGACTATGGTGTTGTGAAAAAAGCATGCCTACCTCAGCTATGATGATGGTAACAATGGGCCGACCGACAACGGTAGCTACCATGATAGATGCACAAATACAAACAGGGGAGTACACCACACCGCAATACAGGATGACAGCCATTTACAGGCAATATGGGGACAGGGTTGATAGTTTACACCACACAACAATAAAGGAACCAACGGAGTTTCAATGGTACAGAGAAGTATGGGTGGACTTAGATGGAGATGGTGGGATTTACTTAATGTGCACACCAGACGAATATGCCAGAAGAGGAAATAGCTTAAGAAGTGTGTGCAGGGCATGGATGCCAATAAAAGGCACCCCCGCATGGGATGAAGCTGTGGCAGAGGCTGAGTACTACCAAAGGGAGAATGAAAAAAAATATATATATTTGTTACTTTAGATGTAACGAAGGGGAGGAATGTGTGGGAGCGAGGGGCCAGCAGGCCCCTCTCTGCCTTCACTTCTCAGTACAAAACTCGGAACAAGTGCCTCCAGTAGTGGGTACGCCCCTCGCCCTTATGCAATGTTAACTTTGGGTGACATTCACGTAGATGGGACCACTGAGCAGGACACAGGGCATCCATTTTTGTACCCCCTTTCGACTCCATCTTGGTGACCAGGCCTCACTGCGATAGTACAAAATGCTTCTCTCCCTTTCCTCGCAGCAGCTCAGAACACATGGCCCCCACCCTTGCTCCCACTCTGACTGGAAAACTCCGCAGCTCCATTCTCACGCTGAAGCCGGAGGTGCTTGCAACAAATAATAAATGTAACACATCTCTTTTCCTCTGAGATCACTATCCTGCATGTGAACCAACATGAGCTAAGCACATAGCTCGTCCATCTCCACAAAAGTGTCCTTGCCCCCGCACCCTCGCCAATGGAAACGTACTGCCATTCCGAACCCTGTGTCCCTGCAAAGTATTCCTTTCATGTGCGAGATCATTGACCATGCCATGATGCCCACCCAGCAGACCCCTGATTAACAATAGACCTCTGCTGCAGTATATCGTGCCCAATACTAACAAATGCCACATACCTGAGATTCTTGTAAGCATGAACCTACACTGTGGTCATTGTATTAGAGTGGTCAAGACCCCTAACCTATTACTTGTATAATCCAAGATTATAGATGATATAAGTACCTGTGTGATGTGACTTTTATAGAGACATGATAAACTACTGACAGTCCTTTTGAACTACTAATATTTAGTGCATGCATTATAGAGAATGAATTATATTAGCTTAGATAGTGACCACTGTGTTTCACAGCGACCTGACCTTCACCCATCCGGAGCACAGATGTCTGACGTCAATCCTCCCGCCAACCAAGCAACCAACCCGGAGGAAGAGATGCCACCCACACCTGAGACAGCGTGCAACTGACCAATCCGGAATCAACATAGTATCCTATGTTAATTGCATCATACTACTGTATAAAAATGTAATGTAACAATAATTTGTCAGAGCGCTCGCAGAGATCTAGATAAACTTTTCCTTGAACTCTGGCAGCCTGCTCTCTTTTGCCTTATTCCCTGTCCGGGGAGTGTCTGTTTTTTTTTTCTTGCACGTGTGAGACAGGGAGGGCACAAACACACTCCAAAACCAGAAAATAACACTGGATTCTCACGGTGCAGGGTAGGTGAGAAAATTGCACAACCCCTGCAAAAAAGGAGAATTACACACAGCAGACTGTCTCCACTGCTTAACAAGAGATTTCCCACCAACAGAATCCCACAGTAGCGGAACGAAGACACTTAGATGCACACAGGCATTGACATTAGGACTCCCAGGCAAAGGGCGGGAAATTCCAGACATGCCAACAGCCTTTGTGAGATCTAGGATGATAGCAGGCCTTATTGTAAGTCTAGGCAAACACCCTTGGAAGTCACATGATCCCCAATATGGGAACCAATAGTATACAAGCATAACCTCACTGACCATGTGCCCTTAATCACAATAAATGTCACCACAGGGGAGGAGAGACTATGAAGCCAGCTCATTCTGACAGTGAGGGGATTTGAGTAGGAGGTGGAGAAAGGAATTTGTTGAGATTTGTAGAGAGAGATGTGTACTGAGAGGAGATAATGAGGAGGAGGGAGCTGTAGGTTTGGAGGAGGTTGAAACAGGAGAGAGGTGTCAAAGGTGTGTGGGAAGATAATGGAGGTTCGACAAGGTTGGATCATGAGAAGAGTACCATAGCAGAGGTGAGAGAAATGAGTGAGGGTGGATCGGGACATGGAAATCGGCATCCTTTAGGTCTAGGGATGCTAGAAAAACCCCCTCTGTTAACTGACACAGAACCTGCTGCAGCTGTACCATTCAGAAAGTTTGGGCATTCAAGAATTTGTTTAGTACTCAGAGATCTAGTGTGTGCCTCCAACCCCCTGACTTTTTTCGTATCAGGAAGAACCTTCAGTAGATGCATTGTCCTTGTTGGTCACACAGTACTTCCTCGATGGCACCCTTGGAAAACAGAGATTGAACTTCTTGCAGCAGCAGATGTATGTGCTTCTCCATCTTCTGCAGTGGAGGAATGCTGGGTGGCCGATTGGCAAACTCCAGCATGAGCCCTGCTGGAGAAGGAATAGCACCCCCTCTTCTGTGGTGATGTTCTGCCACTCATGGACGAATTACGAAAGTGGGTTCGCTGGTCCGGACGGGTCAGGTTTGTTTAGCTAGCTAACCCTCAGTGTGTGAAGGGCCATGTTGATGCTGGTTCCCCCTGTAGGCTGGAACCTCTAAGTGTCTTATTTTAAGTAAGACGGGGACTTGTATAATGGCAATGGAGACTGGTAGGAAGGCCGATACTCCAGTGTAGTTCTTGCGAAACGGGACTTCCCTGAGCTAAAGAACTGACGCCTCTGCTGTAATATGCCCCGGAGAACGTTTTTGAGTTGAATTGATTATTGACCCAAAAGAGGTTATTATTCAAAATCAACTTTACTGAGATAAAAATCCATATTTTATTCACCTTCACATAATCATTTCATACCTTCAACTCTCTCTTTCTAAATATCTTCCTTCCCAAGCCCTTCGCTCATCCGTCTCCAACTCCCTCAGGATCAGCCGCTTCTCGAAGCAACAAGCTGGGGGTAGATCCCTCTCTGCGGCAGGGGCCTCCCTCTGCAACAGCCTTCCTGCCTCCCTGAAACTTGAGGAGAACCATCTCCGGTTCCGGAAGCACCTCAAAACCTTCCTCTTTGCTTCTGCTTTCTCTCTCCCTCTCCCCTGCTAAATACTTCACTGAAACTGCACGGAATCTGCAACTGGGCCACCCTCACCGACCTCGGTCCTGGGCCCAGCCACTCTCCACTTGCACTGCCTCCCTGGCAACCCCTGCACTGCTGGACTGTCTCTGTATCCCTACAGCCCCCCCTTCCCAGCACTTGTCTGCACTTACCTTGCACTTGCCACCAGCTGGCCCTATTTATTTATTTTTTATTCCACTTACTTTGTACTGCACTTCCCCCTCCCCTTCCCCTTGCACTTTTTCCCTTCCCCCTACCCCTGCACTTGCGCGGTCTGAATGACACCTGGCCTAGTAAGATCGTTGTCTCTCTTCCCCTTGTTCCCCCCTCCCTGCCTCGTCGAGCCTTGAAACACTTGTGTATAGGCGCGTTACAAATGCCATATCATATCATATCATATCATATCAATAGAAACCATTAACGTGCTGTCAAACCTTCCTGATAAGAAATGAAGATGTAAAGATCATTGGATGAAGTTAGCTGATCTTGAGAAATCTCCAGTGTCCTTCAAATAAACACTTCTTTTCTGAATCAGTAGTTGGAAAACCAGGTAGTGGCTGCCAGAGACCTAAATAAGCTCCCTTAGCTTGTTAAAAATAAAACGTGGGCCCCAGCAAGGAAGTCTTTCCCTGAGCAGAACCTAGCTGACATTCTAGGTGAGCGAGGAAATACTCTTTTTTGTGGTACATCAGGGCCCAAGGAACTCTGTTCCTAAAAGGAATCCTTCACACATAGACTGTGAAATTCCTGCAGTTGTAACGTTAACTGTGAGGAGGCACAGGAGATGCATGAAGCATGCACCCCAAAACCAGAAAATAACACTGGATTCTCGTTGTGCAGGGTAGGTGAGAAAATTGCAGAACCCCTACGAAAAAGGAGAATTACACACAGCAGACTGTCTCCACTGCTTACCAAGAGATTTCCCACCAACAGAATCCCACAGTCGCGGAACGAAGACACTTAGATGCACACAGGCATTGACATTAGGACTCCCGGGGAAAGGGCGGGAAATTCCAGACATGCCAACAGCCTTTGTGAGATCTAGGATGATAGCAGGCCTTATTGTAAGTCTAGGCAAACACCCTTGGAAGCCACATGACCCCCAATCTGGGAACCAATAATATTGAAGCATAACCCTCAGTGACCATGTACCCCACAGGGGAGGAGAAACCATACTATCTAATGAAGCCAGCTCATTCTGACAGTGAGGGGGATTTGAGTAGGAGGTGGAGAAAGAAATTTGTAGAGATTTGTAGAGAGAGAGGCGTACTGAGAGGAGATAAGGAGGAGGAGGGAGCTGTAGGTTTGGAGGAGGTTGAAACAGAAGAGAGGTGTCAAAAGTGTGTGGGAAGATAATGGAGGTTCGACAAGGTTGGATCAGGAGAAGAGTTCCATAGCAGAGAGGAGAGAAAAGAGTGAGGGTGGGAGAAAGGGGTGTTTTCGAGGGAAGTGTAGGGAGTGGAGAAGATGAACCAACAGAGACAAAGAGAGAAAAGTTAAAGAGACAGTGATATTCTTAATGGGCAACAGAGCAGGGAGGTTCTGGTGGGTCAGGGCAGCCCAGGGCAGATCCTACTCGAAGCGTGAGCAGGACTAGCAGGTGTAATCTTTCTGAGGGCCGGGGAGCATTCCATAGAGAGGGTCATGCAGGAAGTGCCCCGGCGACCAAGACCCTAGTGCATGGTGGTGATTCTTCAGCAGCGGCCCCATCTGGACCAGTCCCGTACCCCAAGGGAGTGAGGCGCTACTGGAGAATTTGCCCCTTTCCTGGCCTTGCTGGAGGAGACCTGTAAGCTGGCCCATGTCCTAAGACCAAAGGTCACAGAAGGCCCAGACTGATGTACTGAATCAGCCATTATTCAGGAAACCAGTGAAACTCGTGATCCAATGACAAAGGCAAGGGTTATCATACAGACTAACCGGCAATGGTTGAAGGAGTTCCCCTTTGGAACTGTTGTAGGAGACTTTTAATTGCTAGCTCAACCAATACACTCCCGTTTCGTTGCTTTGTGTGTAAAGAGAATACAAAAGTGTTGCACACTGCAGCAAACCTGGTGTAAGCCCCTGAGGGAGTTCATCTTTTGTGGTGCCAAAGCTCCTGTAACAAAGTATCAGTGGTAGACTTGACTGATCTCTACAGGATACTTTCTATAGTGATGAGAAGCGATGGCTGTAGTTACAAAGTATGGCGTTGACTGCAGGAAACACATTTTTTAACTAAGGACTGCAATTATAGAATTCGAAGATCTACCAATTCACAAGTCGTACATGTGTAATGCTATTCTGCATTCATGTGTTACCCGTCTTTTCACCTATCTTTCCTGAACAAATGAAATTATTTAATTGTAGTAACATTGTAAATTGGCTCGTTTCAAAATGCTACAATGTTTATTTCTGATGATCATCCACAGAATATACTATAGTTATATTAGGAATGTTGCACTTGATTTACTGAGCAAAACATATGATAACCATGTTCATTATTTGCATTATTTCTGGTAGAAGGGTATCATTCCAAGATGGACATTCTGGCACTCATATTGTACTCCTTTGAAAGGCCCCAATGATAAAGAGGAAGAGAACAAATAGCACCAATGACGGTTCCTGGCAGCTTTTTATATAATCAAACAGCACGTTTGGAAAATAAGTATGACTGCAGAATAAAAAAATTGAAAAAGTAGGCCAGTGTTGAAAGGGTAACATATTTGAATCAATAAGAAGACTGGGCTTGATGTTCATTCATTTTTCACAACATTCTAACATTAAAGTGTTTGGAACCATGAGTGCCCACTTAAGTCAGAACTTAGGAATACCAACCATGGCCCTATGCACATACATTTATAGGGCTATATATCTAGGCCCAGTACAATTGACCTCTCCGCCACTTGTTTGACCTCTGCTACTATATACAGTGATGCCCTGCTCCTTGTGCGAGCCTATGCTAGACATGAAATGATAAAGAAAGAAAGAAAAGCTCTTGTCAGTGGGCGAGCGATCATCCTATACATCTGGCTTGACATTAACTTTCCTAATTTAAATGTGTGGACCAAGGATGTTTACACAGATAAATCGGTGACAAGATCAACAAAAAAACGAGATATTTAACGTTTGAAACCTTAAATTATATTTTTGAATCAGTTCAAAAACGTTCTCCCTTTTCTCATCATTCTTAATCTTCCCAGAGTCTTTTCCTCCCTTCTCTGCAATCTTATTTTGGCCCTTTTTAGTATTGGTTCATAGGTGGTGCTTTAATACCACTTTACTGGTTATATAACATCTCGCACCAGGGAAAATTGCTCCATACAGTGGGTTGGAAAACAAGCATTGGCAAAATTAACAGGGTTGGTTTTAGCATTCATGTGCAATGACAATGTTATATCTGGGCTTTGTGAATAAAGGGGATGCTGAATTTCTAAATTGTGTGTTTTATATACATTTTGAGGTGTTGGACAGAGGTAGAAAGACCTGTAACTTAACGTGCCTCATGGTATATAGAAACTAGCATGTAAGTTATTTTACAGTCATAGTTGAATTCACATTCCTGCTGTTGGTTGGTTGGTTTGTTTGTTTGTTTGTTTGTTTGTTTGTTTGTTTGTTCGTTCGTTCGTTCGTTCGTTCGTTCGTTCGTTCGTTCGTTCGTTCGTTCGTTTAGTTCCTTCATACTTTAATTCGCCAGAAAGTGCCATAAAAGTATGCAGATACAATACATGATCAACACATAAATACATACAACCATAAAAGTGACAATCGAATCAAACAATGGCAATTAAAATAAATATGTACTGAGATACTACAAAGGGTGCATCTAATAAAAAAACCTTGCCCATACAGTAAAAATAATCATAGCAGAACCTTTCTACAGCACCAAATGATATTACATTATACAGAAAACAGTGACTAGCTCACTTTAAGGGTAGTACAAGAGTAGAAAATATCTAAATAAATATATGAAAATTATTTAGGGCCTGATTCATGGATTTTTTTTTAACAGGAAATAGGGAACTGTGGCACCAAACTGCGTGCGAAATCCTGTTTGTCGATTCATGGAATCGATTGCGCTGGACTTCTCCAGGATTTTCGTGGAGTTCGCTCAGGCTCGGCACATGTCTGCGAGCTGTCGAACGCCTTGCATGAGACACCATGCAGAGCATGGGCGTGGCTTGCGCAGAGGGCTGGGAAGGGGGCGGAAAACAGAAAATGGGGAAGAACAAGTTCCAATCTAACGTAGAGGTGCGCATACGCAGTGTAGCGGGGTGCAGGAACAGTTTACAGGGGTTCGAACGCACATTTTCTGAGTTCAACCCGAGTTACGAATTTTGATACGCATGTTGTTGGGGTGCCGGGAACAGTTACAGGGGACCCTGCGCAGGGTCCCCAAGATGCAGGCCTGCCTGCAGGGGACTCCACGCCCTGTTTGAAGGGTGCATGTATTTGCACCAGGGGCAGCACACAAAGATAGCTGTTTTGCTGTGTATGCTTTGCATGAGGATGTTTCGGGAGCGTTCCGGGCACGACTTGGGAATACGGTTACTTTGGGCCTAACATTTCATGAATATCCGGGGCGCACATTTTCTATTCTGCCCGCAGGCTCGCACAGTGTCGTTCTTGGCACAATGCAATTGCAGGCGTATGCACACTTTTCCATGAATCAGGCCCTTAATATAAATCCTATTGCACAGGCCCTATTTCTTTTCCCCCATTCTATTAAATTGATCGGGGAGGAGTAGTATATCTCAAACACACCGGAGGGCACAAGCAGCCATCAATAGTCAACACACACTAGGGGATGTTTCGTCATGCCCTAAGTAGGGTATGCGTGGCTAAGGGATGCTTAGCAGCAAAACACAATATCATAGCCTCCCTAGTAGTTCTTACTCCTAATGCAATAAACAGGGATTTTAGAAGACTTCTTCTCAAATCTCTAAAAAAGGAGCAGAACAAAACAAAGTGAAGCAAGTCCTCAACGTGCTCAGTGTTTGTAGTTCTCTCTTTAAATGTTGGAACCCTGGCAATTTCATAGCACTGCTCTGGTATAGCACACCCTTTTCTGTTTGTCTACATATAAAAAGATTATCATTGGACCACAAGTGGGCCCAATAATACACTGGTTTAATTTTACAGACGTCAGTAATGGACTGCAAATCAGGTTCAAAGGAAAAAGAAAGAGTAGGTGCCCTTGAAGATAAGGCTAGTAGATCTTCCATAGCTGACAGGGCCAGAGTATTTGGCCGTCCCCCAAGCGCGGCAGCATAAAGAGCTGCCTCTCTGGCCTGCACCTTACAGGCCTCGAGGGTGGCCCTCACGAGGCCCCCTCCATGCTCTCTAGTGAACCTATTTGAGGCACCACTCTATCTGGTCAAGACAATCCTTGCCTTGTCTAACTGCTTGGCCCAAGTACCAT
This sequence comes from Ambystoma mexicanum, assembly GCF_040938575.1. Lineage (NCBI taxonomy): Eukaryota > Metazoa > Chordata > Amphibia > Caudata > Ambystomatidae > Ambystoma > Ambystoma mexicanum. Next base: position 563,715,514 of record NC_090931.1, on the reverse strand, counting down.
CTTCCTTGACTCTAACACCCAAATAGTCATAAGTCGAAACTTTCTCAATTGCACTGTCAGGGAGGACATGTTTTATTATGTGAGACTTGTTTCCCTTGCTCCCCCTGAAGACCATAGACTTCGTTTTTTGGGTATTAACGGAAAAAACCTATTTCATGACAAACGTTAGCAAATATTTCCAATTGTCGATGCCGCTCCCCTGGTGTAAGAGAAAGCAAGACTGCATCATCTGCAAACATAAAAATGGGTATCTTTTCACCAGCCAGTATAGGGGTGTCTGTCACGCCTTCAAATAGCTTGCAAATTACCCCATTAATGAATAAAGAGAAATGTGAGCAGGCCAGGGCACAACTTTGGGGCACCCCCATCTCTCTTTCCACTGCAGGGGATGTTGCTCCATCTAGCCCCACTGTATCACAGCACCATTGTTTGTGATGGCACTGTGTAGCTCTATGGAAATATCCAGATCCTCTAAAACCGCCCACAATCTCGCCCTCAGAACTGTGTCGAAGGTCGGTTTGATATATAGGAGGATGGCATAAGGAAACATTTTCCTCAGTGCAGTGTATTTGTCATATACGAAACGTAGCCTCAAGCATTGGTCCACTGCACTGATTCCCCTTTGAAAGCCAGCCTGTCAGTGGCTCAGTATTCCACCCTCACTGATTCATTCCTCAAGGTGCATCAGGATGACGTTGGCAAAATTCTTCCCCCTGTGTCAAGGAGAGAGATGGGCCTTTAGTTAGTCGGAAGGACCATATCTCCCTTCTTGAAAATGGGTATGATGAAAGCCTGTGTCCAGGAAAACGGGACCCTATTCAAACGCAAGACAGCAGTGAACAACCTTGTTAAGTACGGGACCCATACTGCCAGTTCATCAGCATACAAATCAACCGGTATCGCATCCAGTCCCAGAGCTTTTCCCTTCGTCTAACTCAGAAGTGCCTGTCTAACTTCCCCCTCATGTAAAATGAAGGGAGAAGACAATACCTTCCCTCGGGCCCTACTGGTGTCCCCAATGCCAATTGATCTTGTTTCTTTATACAGATTCCCCAAAAATGGTTGACCCATGCAGCTTCTGGTATAGCCTCCTGTAAATGACTAGTCTATGAGGGGCGGCCCTTACCCAACATTTGCCAGACATTGTTCAATTCTTATCATCAATTGCTTGTATCTGAATTGACTACAATGTAGTCTATCAAGCTGGAGAGGTTGGCTACATGAAAGGTGTTATGGAGCTGGAGAATCTCCCTGGAGCCTGCCATCGTAGGCCCTCAAGCTGGCTGTTGATTTATAACTCTTGTCTGATACTTTATTTTATGCAGATGGTCAGTAGACTGAACTGCACTGAAATCACCTGTTCCATGCAATGTGTAATCTGTACTCCGGTCTTACCCCATTTATAGGGAGATAGCTTGATAACATAGCAATTTTCAAAGAAACTTAAATGCACTTTTTTGTTAATCAAAACATAGAAAGCAAGAGAGATGGATGGAGTTTAAAAAATATGGGGCGGGTTTGTCGCTTTTTCACTAATTTTGTTTTTTAAGCAATAACAGATGCTCAATGCAAATGTAAATGGTTCTTAAGAAGACATGCCTGGGTTTTGTGACATCACACTGCGTGTTGGAAAATCCATTGGCAACCTTTGTATCGAGATCATTAAAATATATCTAAAAAGGCAAGGCCCAGACCCAGGGCTATGTCTAGTTTAAGAGAAAAGAACAGAACTAGAGAATAAAGAGAAAGGTTGCGTTATGGACACTGCCTGCTTAATGGAGGCTGTTCGCTCCCAAGACAATGGCGCACTCTACTGGACACCATTCACTGAATGGGGAGCAAATTCAATGACATAACACACACTAGGGGAAGAGTAGACTACCTCTTCAATGGAGCACTACCTCCTCAATGGAAGACCACTCACTAAAAGAAAGACCATTCAATCAAAAGAAGGCAAACCACTCAGTGGAGGTCAGTCCATGCAGCTAAAGACTGCTCAAAGACCACTCGCTCAGTGGAAGCCCTTATACTGAATGCTACTCCACTGAGTCAATGGAAAACATTCACCTTACCAAAGTGAATGGAAGGTATACAGTAAATAGAGTACCATTCACTCAATGGAACCCACTCACTTCATAAAACATCACTCACACAGTGGAAGATATCTACCTGAATAGAAGTCTGTTCATTCAATGTAGGACCAACCCACTCAATAAAAGGCCACCCAGTCATTGGATACATAGCACTTACTAAATAGATGCTCACTTACTTAATGTAAAACCACTCACTCGATGGGAGGAAACTTTATCCACTAATGACGACTGAAGCGATGAAACACCAGTGAATCTCTGGAAAATCTCCCACTCAATGGAGGCCCAGTCACTTTTCAGTACCCAGTGCAGGTGCAGCAGCCAATCAGGGTTCTCCAAACCCAAACTAAAACATATGTTCAAGCCCGGGTTCAGAACAAGTTGTGCGCTGCTCCACTTCTCTCGGCTTGCCACCTCCACCGCCCATCCTTGCTCTCACTCACATGTGGTTTTTGGTTTGGTGCCACCACCTCTGTGGCCCTCCTGGATCCCGGGCTGCCTTGGAAATGGAAGAGGAGCCCCAATTTCCATGGTGGTCATCTTGTGTAAGTATATGTTTGAATAAACTGCGAGTGTGCAACCCATTGATTCAACCAAATATATTGCTATCAGTACTCCAAGGGTGCTAATAGCAGTAATCACCCCCTGCTGGGCTTTACAGGCTGGTATTAGCACATTGGCACAGAGTTAGGGCTCTAATGTGAAACTATTCATTCAGCACAAGACTGATTGCATGATGGAACACCACGCAAAAGAAAGACCAGTCACTCAAAGACTGTGCAACCCATCGTGGCCTGATTCTGTTGCTGGTCCAAGAAATTCAGGCGCTCACCCTCCTGCCCACAGTGCTCACACTCGTACATAATGTTTTCAGCACTGGTTGCCCTTGAGCACTTGATGAGGAAACATGCAGCTTACATGTATGCAGTTTCTACAAAAGGAAACCCTGTCATCCTCAATGCTCACCTGTCCCATTTTGAGGGACTTCCACCACCTACCAGTGTACCAGACATGCCCAATCACATCACAGTCCGCGCTTGATACAGATATTACCATCTTGGTGGATACCAATGGTCCTGCTGTGCCAGACCCTATTTCTTGATTTAGGAAAGGGGCGCATGTCAACTTTGCCATTTCTCAGTGCTTACACCAAAAATGTCACAGCGTCTGTAGCATCGATCACCACGCGGGTCCTCCTGCGCATGAGAGATGCGTGAACGGCGAACGTAATGGGATGATGGTTAGGAGGACGATATTATAACGGCTTTACTGTGGACGCCGGACGCCTCTCTCCTCAACTCCTGTTACTAGTTAATAAAGTCAATTTACTTACCTTCAGGCTCCATCTTTCTTCACCACAAGTGGCGACGAGGATGGGACCACGGTACACGAGGATGGGACCACGGTACATGAGGATGGGACCATTGTACACGCGGGCAGAGGGAACTGAACAGTGCATCCAGGCACGTAGCTCTGCACGACGGAGTGTTGAAATTCTTCCCCCACATGGAGTTAGATACATAAAAATGCTGCTGGAAGATTAACCCTATGAGGCCTACAAACCAGGGATATCTAGAAGAAGGTCGGTAAGGAGCATTGAAGCAGGGAGAGAGGGCAGAAGGATTTGATGGAACAGCAGCAATGTTAAATGTGTGAGGAGTAAATGCTGCAAAAGTTAACAGGAAATAAGAGGAGCATGAAAGAAAAAGCAAAAGAGGAAAGGGGAAAGACATTTAAGGATACCAGACCTGCTTAATATACCATAAAGAAGAGGAACATGAGAATAGAGAGTATGTCAGGAAAAGTATGAGTTTGTCAGTTCCACCACCAGTTCCATTTTTATCGTCTCCAGGGAACCCCAGCATGAAATGGGAGTTATAGAGAGAACTATTTGAGGCATACTTAGATGCCCAAGATGGTGAAGAATTGAGAGCATCTTAGAAGTTGGCATTATTGAAAACTGCCATTGGGGTGGAAGCAGTAAGGCTTATGAAACATCTGTCCCTAAGCCAAGAGGAGGAAGATAGAGATCTGTTCATGATATGGATGACAAGATTGGAGGAGAGATTTGCAGAAAAAAAAATATTGTATTGGAACGATTCAATTTCTATTCCAGGAAACAAATGCCAGGAGAAGGCATTGATGACTACGTGGGAGCACTAAGATGTCTGGCATCAAAATGCGACTTTGAAAAGATAACACCTGACCGGGTGTAGCGAGATCAGGTTCTAATGAGTGCATTCAACAAGAAAATAAGGGAAAGGCTATGAACTGGAGCAAATCCAGATCCACTTTCAACAATCGAGATTGCTAGGAGTACTGAAGCCTCAGAACTAAGCATCAGGGAGAAAAAAAGGATTATCTGTATGCTATTTGGTCGGTCAAAAAGAAAATGCAAAGGGGAAGAAGAGAAATACAAGGGTCATACATACATCAACCTAGAGGTGACAAGAGACATTGTTTCAGATGTGGCAACGAAGATCATCTCGCGAATACTAGACAATGTCCAGCAGTAGAAAAAGATTGTTCAAATTGTTGATGGAGGGGACAATTGGACATTTTTCACAGATGTGCTATGTGAGGAATAAGAGCAGAGTACATTATATAGAGAGTAACGTGGATTGGAGGGATGAAAGTGAAGCATACTTTGGATTTATGATCAATGATGGACCGGAATTGAGTGAGCAAGAGAGACCCTGGTACACTGTATTTTTCAATGTTAAATGTTAAAGGTATTTATACCGCCCACCCTTCACCAACGGGATTGGTCCCCAGGCGCTCAGGCGGATCAGTAAAACAAGAAGGGGGGGTTAGGTTAGTCGGGTCAGGAAGGAGTAGGAAAGTGAGAGAAGTGGTGTGCTGTTGACGGCTTCAGTTCAGTTTTCATTGTGCGCTGAGCTTTGGTGTGAGTATTGGACCGATGCGAGACCTTGTGCGCTGTTGTTGCGGTTTATGTGTTGTTTGCTTGTTGTTGTTGGAGTGTGGTGAAGTGCATGCGGTTTGCTGGGAGCGAGATGGTTGTGTGGATTTTCGAGTGAGTTAGGTATGCAGAGGTTTGAGCTTGGGTTAGTAGTTTATATATCCTAGGTCATTGCAGGACATTTTCTATTTAACTGGTATTCCTTTAGGTAAGCTTGTTGCCACTTTCCTTTCTTGTCAATCTTGTGGTTGTGAGTGATGGCATGGCGCGTCCCCGGCTGTGTTGTGCTTGGAGTTAGTGTAATGGGACGGTTAGTGTCTCGACCCCCCTTCTAGTGTTGGTGCTGTAGATTAGCAGTCCCCTACTCCTTTGCTATCTATTTCTGTTGGTGGTCTGTCGGTGCAAGTGTCTAATTTGGGCCATGGTGCATTTGTGGTCGACCTTGTCCTGCCGTCCTGGTCTAGCTGTGTATTCAATCCTTTAGTTTTGTCCTGTCATAGCTATCTCTCAGTTGGTAAACTTGGTATGTTGTAGAATTTCTTTCTTAGATTCTCTTTGTAGTGATTGTTTAGTGGGATCCGGGATCAGTTTCTTCACTCATCAGTGTTTCAACTATGTATATGTCCCTGTGGGTGTTCTTCTAATTATGCAGTGAAGAGCTAGAGTTTTCTGAACAGTAGGTGATTTCTTGTGTTATGTATGTCCTTTGGTAAATCCTTCCAAGTTTTTGGTGCGAGGTGAGAGAAGGAAGATCCTCTGAGTTTTCTTTTGTCATAGGGTTTCGCTTCCAAGCGGATGTCGTCGCTTGATATGAGTGTCCTTGTTGGGTGATGTAGGCTTAATTTGTCTCTCAGGAACTCTGCGCCTTGGTTGTGGATTGCTCTGTGCGTGATGCACATTGATTTGAATTTGATTCGCTGTTTTATTGGTAGCCAATATAGTGTTTTTAGCGCTGGTGTGATGTGTTCTCTTCGGGGTAGTTTGAGGAGTAATCTGGCCGCCGCATTTTGTATGCATTGTATTTTTTTTAGGAGTCGTTCAGGCATACCCAGGTACAGGCGATTGGTGTAAGATGGGCACAAGAAGAGAGTAAAGGCAGATTCAAGTTCTAAATACACCATATTAGGTTTAGAGAACTTTAGAGAGGTATTTGGGGAATGCAAGGTGTACAAGCCTAATATTCAACTCGGGGGATATGGAGGTGGAAAGTGGAAAGATATGGAGATGGAGGTGGAAAGATTGACATTTTAGGTTATGTGTTTTGTGATATAGAATACAGAGGAAGATAAACACAGGCTAAGGTTTACATGGCAAGTAAGGGAATACCAATACTGGGGTGGATTCAACAGGGTGAATTGCATATGAAATTACAGCCGGGAGAGAAACAAAAGGTTCTGTATATAGAAGATCAAGTACCACAAGAAGTGATCAATGGTTATCCCAAAGTGGTTAGGAAGGAATTGGTTGTCTTTGGTAGGTTTGTGCATGAGATAATACTAAAAGATGGAGCAGTGCCGGTGAACAACAAGGTGCACAGGTCCAATTACAGTTCAAAGGGAATTGGATCAACTGTTACAAGAGATGGTGAAGAATGAGGTGATTGAACCTACAGAGAGTGTGGAATGGGTTTCCCCAGTTGTATTGACAAATAAATCAGATGGCAAGATAAGAATGTGTGTAGATTTAAAGAATCTTAATGCATTTTTGGTGGCTGATTGACACCCATTGCCACATTTACAAGAACTGTCAGCGTTATTAGGTGAGGTTCAGTACTTCTACCAGACTTTTTGATTTAAGAGGCCCTTGAGAATCAGGCCTTCAATGCATTCCTCAATGGTCTCAGCAATTGACACAGAGAGTATGGGTTGTGTACCCACCGCTTGGATGTGCTCCTCCAGAACCGCAATGTCTCCTTGCCTTGCTGCGATGCACATGAGCAATGGAAAGAGGCTTATCCTCGTGCCTTTGATTTCCTAAAAGAAAAAAACACAACACATAAAGTTACCTTGATGCTGACACTTGCCTTCTGAGAGCAGGGATCTCTAGTGCCGCCAACCAATGGGATCAGCTGCCAAGTGTCATTGTTTGGAAATAAGTGGGACCAGTCAAAAGATCAGAGGGATGTGCGTGTGTGTCCATGCATGAGCTCATAGGTGAGTGCACGTGCAAACATAGCGCCACCCTGACTGTGATGCAACCTGTGGAAAAGGGATATAGAGAAATATGACACAATAATATGAATACAGTTGGAAGGGAGAATATGAAATGTACAGTTGGAAGAATATGGAGAGGGGGAAAAAGAGAGCCAATCATCAAAGAAAGACAGTGACCAGTAATCTTTGCTGGCGTTTCCTTTACCTAAAATGCTGTGTCATCCATTTGCATCTAAACAAGGGTTTGGATTTTCATTTGCTGGTTGATAGCTAGCACACTGCTTCTGCCTGACCTCTTTGACTCATACCATCAACCTTTCTTTACTGATCAACTCTGCTGCTGGGCACAGTAATTCCCTGAAAAAATATCAAACTGATACGTGATACCCTACAGGGTTCAACACCATGGCTCTCATTAAAGCCACTGCGTTTTTTGGGCGGGTATGCATCCTGCAGGAATTACTGTTACCACTGGTTGTCATCTGAGGAGGCCCACCAAATTACAGGAATATTGTGTTAAAATATGCATAAGCACTGAAATATTGCTAGTTGTGCACCAGTAAATCTGCATGCACTATATACGTGTTATACCCTTGCTAGTGGATGGAAATGGATTTTGTACATGAGCAGATCATAGCGCTATTATACTTAGTTATAAGGCTGGGAACAGACATATGTCACCATTCCCTGATTTACATTGCAAAGGGACCCACTATTTTTTAAAATTGTATTTATTGTAATATAGTTTTTGAAAAATCTTTCACAACATTAACAAGAACGAGTTTAAAACACAAATATTGCACATCAATTACACGAATATTGCGCATCAATTATTTAACATATATAGCAATAAAATTCATAATGTGTTGGTTAGTACGTTCAAAATTCCTTGAGCATGAACCTCATATCACAGAACTGGAAGGTTCCCTCGGTTCCTACTAAACAGGATTGGATTCGGAAAGTATGGGAACTTGTAGCGCTGGAATGGGCTACGTATGCCTCGAACAACAACTTGCAACAATTTGCAGTGGACTGGGGACGCTCACCTTCTTGAAAGGCGATTTTACTGCGCAATGTTGCCCACAAAGACTTAAGCTATTGGACCTAAATTGACCAGGAAGTTTGAGGATCACTCCATGAAGAGAACAGAAGCAAGGGACTGCCTGTGGGGGTGGTCTGGGGTGGGGGGGGAGAACCATTCTGATTGGCCCTCGCCGGGGCATTACCCTGCCGGGAATCCCTCCGTCGGGATTCCATGGCCTTTGTCCCCGGCGGGGGGCATGGCAACCCCTCAGCCAATGAGGAGGCTCGAAGCAGGGCCATCCCAACTCCGAGCCTCCCCAAGGCTGAGAGGCTACCTTGGCCCCCCGCCGGGGACAGAGGTAAGGCTTTTTTTTTTCCTTCCCTCCCTCCTCCCACCTCCCTGCCCTCCCCACCCCACTTACCTTCTATGCCTTGGTCCCCGGCGGGGGACGATGAAAGCCTCCAGCCGTGTGAAGACTTGGAGCGGGGCCATCCCTGCTCCGAGCCTCCACACGGCTGGAGACTTCCATCGCCCCCCGCCGGGGACCCAGGTACTTTTTTTTTTTTTAGTTTTTCCTTTCCCCTCCCTTCCGCCCTCCCAACCCCACTTACCTTCTTTTTTTTCGGGAGCGGACGCGCTGGAAACGCTTCTGTTTCTAGCGCGTTTTCCCTTACCATGCAGCTTTTCGGGAAAAAAATAAAGCTTTTAGTGCCCCGGTCACTCAGTTTCTGTGGGTGGGCTACTAATAGCTATATGCCCCTCGCGGCGGGGACATTACCAACTCTGGTAATGCCCTGGGGCCTTCGTTAAGGCCCTCACTTCGCTTGGGGCCTATAACTATGGGCCCCAGGGCATTACCTGAGTCAGATATGACCCAGCCGCTCGGGGCATATTGCTAAAGTAACAGCTATTTCAGCAGTAATCACTATATGAAGTGTACAAACTAGGTCAATGATAAAAACCTCTTAGCTGTTAGTTAAAGTTTATCCCCTCGATTAATCAACAAACAATACCACAATCTTTTCCCAATCAACCAAAATGTCTGACCTCCAACCATCTAGAGCGACATTCAGTGAAAGCAGAGCATGCTGTCATTAAGGGGTAATTCATAGAATTTAGCGCACAAGTGGCGCACGCGGCTGGTGCACAGTGTGCGCGTGCGATTGTCTGCGCCAGCCGCGTGTGCTAAAATCCATTTCCGCGCACAGCGTATTCATGGATTTTAGCTACCAAAACCAGCCGTAGCGCACAGTCGTGCAGCGAACCTGCAGCAGCGCCAGTTACACCCCCAAGAACGCCCCTAGCGCAGGGAAAAGCCATCAAAATCCCCAATCCAGCGCAAAGGGCTGCACTAACCCTGTACCAGTATACATGGCCGCAACACAGCACACAGCAAGCATGGAACGCGTATTACTGGGGTGCGCGGGAAGTTTCACACGCGATTGGCCCTGTGCTAGTGGGGTACGTGTATTACTGGGTTCGCGGGAAGTTTTACACGCGAAAGGGCCCTGTGCGAGTGGGGTACGTGTATTACTGGGGTTCGCTCTAAGTTTTACACGCGAAAGGGCCCTGTGCAAGTGGGGTACATGTATTACTGGGGTTCGCGGGAAGTTTCACACACGATTTGCCCAGTGCGAGTGGGGTACGTGTATTACTGGGGTTCGCGGGAAGTTTTACACGCGAAAGGGCCCTGTGTGAGTGGGGTACGTGTATTACTGGGGTTCGCGGGAAGATTTACACGCGAAAGGGCCCTGTGCGAGTGGGGTACGTGTATTACTGGGGTTCGCGGGAAGTTTCACACGCGATTGGCCCAGTGCGAGCGGGGTACGTGTATAACTGGGGTTCGCGTGAAGTCTCACACGCGATTTGAGCAGGGTACGTGTATTTCGGGGGGTGCGTGGGAAGTTTCACACGCGATTGGCCCTGTGCGAGCGGGGTACGTGTATAACTGGGGTTCGCGTGAAGTCTCACACGCGATTTGAGCAGGGTACGTGTATTTCGGGGGTGCGCGGGGAGTCCTACACGTGAATTGGCAGTGTGGGTCCTCCCAGGTGTTCCCTCTACACCCTCCACGGCCCCTGCAGGCAGCCCACACCACAGGGGAATACCCTGCACCCCTGGTCATGTCCTGCAGGCAGCCCATCCAACATGGGCATGCCCCCCTGCCAAGCCACATGTCAGCTTGCACTACTGATCACCAACTCATGTCCTCCAGCACCCCCACGCCCCAGTAGTGCAGGGCACCTGCCAGCAGGCACCCACTCATGTCCCACTCATGTCCCCCTGCATCCCCACCCCCAGCAGTGCAGGGCACCTGTCAGCAGGCCCCCTCTCATGTCCCACTCATGTCCCCCTGCACCCCTACCCCCCAGCAGTGCAGGGCACCTGCCAGCAGGCCCCCACTCATGTCCCCCTGCACCCCCACCCCCCAGCAGTGCAGGGCACCTGCCAGCAGGCCCCCACTCATGTCCCCCTGCACCCCCACCCGCAGCAGTACAGGGCACCTGCCAGCAGGCCCCCACTCATGTCCCACTCATGTCTCCCTGCCCCCACGTCATGACGATCCTCAATCATAGCCCTTATGGCCAGCCTCCCCAGCCCAAAGACCCAACCAAGTATTGCATCCACCCACATAGAAAAGGCAATTACATGATACAACCCCAAAGGCAAGTATGTAAATGAACACATGTCCGTCACACACACACAATGGGTGCAAGTGAATGTGAAAACCCATATCATGACATGCATGAAACCAATGAGATAATACCACACATCGAAGTATGAAGAAAAAAATGTATTTGAATCAACATGAATGTAATTAAAAGAAAACACACAACAATGGGAATAATTAAAGAAAGGCTGCATGTCCGTAAAAGAATAAAAAACAAGAAATCATAATCCAAAGAAATCAAAAAGAAATGGTGTCCAAAGTCACAGTCCAACAAAGCAAATCCAAGGGAAAAAAGAAAGTGAAATCCATTGCTCCATGGTGAAAATTAAAAAAAATGAGAATAATCCAATGGTGAACTATGTACAAATGAACAATCCAGGGTCCATGAGCCCAACTGATGAAATGAAACCTACCAAAAATACTACCTAATAAAAAACTATATACAAAAACGTGGTGCATTGTCCAAGCGCAACCAAAATAAAAAAAAAGGAAAGGAAACCTAACACTATCCAACTATATACAATGGCGGCGGGCAAGTCCTGCGGCTCACTCTGTGGTGTCCCGGGCCAGGGCATTATCGAACTCCATGTCGATGTCCCGGAGGCGGGCCTCTGCCCTGGCCCCGAGGTCTCGCAGGGAGGCACTCATGGCCTGTTCCAACTCCCTGCGAGTCGCCTCGAGGCAATGTGCCCGCCTCAACGCCCGACGCATGGAGAACTCCGCCCTGACAATGGTGAGCCCCGCCTCTTCCGCCCGCCGCCGCTCCACACCTATACGCTGGCCCAACCGTAGCCACACCGAAGACACATCCATTCCAGGGTCCTCCTGCCCTCTGGCTGATGCCTGCCCCCCTGATGTCGGTGGCCCTGAGCCATCATTGCTCCCACCTAGAGCCTGCTCCTGCTGCTCCTGCTGCTGCTGCTGCTGCTGTCCATCTGCCCTGTCCGATAATGCCTGCACATCCTCCATCAGCTGGTCTCCAGTTGTGGTATCCACCCCTGCTGGACCGCCGACTCCCGACTGTGGCAGGGATGGGATCTCCACCAAGCTGGCTGTGTTGGTCAGGCCAGGTCGACAGGGGGCCCTGGTGGAATCTGGGCCGGAAGACGGCAGGGAGAACGACTGGCGCATAGTCTCCACAGAGGAGGAGAGGTCCGCCAGAGTGCGCGTCACATGTAGGAACCCACCAACCAGGGCCCCTCCCAACAGTGCCACGTTGCGACGCTGCTCTTCGTGATGGCGTGCATTCTCTGCCCAGGAAGAACGCACGTCATCACGAATGTCACGCGTGCTCAATGCGACACCAATCAGGACGGAGCCCATACGTTCATGGGACCCCTCATCCGCAGGTAGTGGAGAGGCAGATAACATGGCACTCTCCCCTACCTGCGGACGGGCCTGGGACGGGGCCTCCCTGCTGGTGCATGGTGGTGCAGTCACAGGGTCAAGGACAGGGACATGCACAGGCCGCTCCGCGGTGACCTGTGCTGCCTCCTGACCCTGGCCTTGGACTGCACCACTTGCACCAGTGGTACTACCCCCACCAGGCCCCATGTGCGGCTCAGTAGCGGGCTCCTCCTCCTCTGTGGAGACCACCAACCTGGATGTCTCTGTACCGTCTTCCGCCATTGCAAGCCCCTGTGGGGGCTCACCCGGCCCTTCCGCCACAGCCGTAGTGGCAGACGCGACACCAGCCCCCTCGCTCCCGGATAATGGCAAGTCCTGGGAGGGTGGCTGGGCCTTACGTCGCCGCCCAGTGGAGGCATCCCCGCTGCTTGGCTCCACAGCACCGTCTCCACCCTCTTCTTCACTTGACGCTGCGTAGAGGGAGACATAGAACACAAGCATCAGGGTAGAGTACAATATTCCCCTAGACAGGAAGCAATAATACATGAGTGGCAGTGCCTAACGTCACTTCCATCCTGTCTCTCCACAACACATGGGTGAATGCACGCAACACACATGCATAAACAGGCATGGCGCCTGCAATCAACATCAGCATCCATGTACAAGGGCCTCTATTAATCAAAATGTTGCCTTCAAACTCACATGCATCCTGGCTCACACTGATCCCATGCACACACATCACCGGAGGGTCATGCATCATGCCTTGTACACCACAGACACAGTGGATAGACACAGTGCATACAACGGTGACCGCACTGCATGAGTGAATCTACACATCATCACGGACATGTGTCATGAATCCATGGCATATCGAAGTCACAGACACACTTCTCAGACACACACAGATGTGCACCATACATGTACATGACAGCAGCACCCATCCCTCACACCCCCACCATGTGCAAGAACAGACACTGGCATGCTTTCATGTGTGCATTTGCCATACATCTCCCCATGTAGCATTGGAACTCATGCACCAACCATGTGGTTCGCACATTACTGGTCTCACATGCATGACCATGATGTCCCTGCACACACACATCCATACATGGCCCATGTCACACATACAGTCTGATATCAGACTACCAGCACACTGCAACATGCCCTGTCTCGCACACCAATGCTTGGCCACTTACCGCTCAACTGCAGACGGGTCTTCCTCTGAAGGATCTGGGCGTGGAGCACTGGGCATACGTGTTCCAGGACCCTCATCTGGATGTCACTCATGCTGACCCGGCCCCCCTCCACGAGGCGCCGGGCCTTGTGGAGGGTCCTGGACCTGAAGTCCTCCCAGCGCTTCTTGACGTGCTTGATGTCACGGGTTGCCACCCCCTCCGCGTTGATGGCAACCACTACGTCGTCCCAGATCCTCTCCCGTCCTTCCTTGTTGGCGCGTGATGTTCCGAAGAGGGCATCATAATGCTCCACCAGGACACCAACATCCTTCACACTGAAGCTGGTGGCCCTCTGCCTCTCTGGCTGGGGGTCGCCAGTGGTCTCAGATGGTGTTTGCCCCGACATGACGACCCCCGAGGCAGGCGTGGGTGGGCAACTGGGTCCTGGGGCTGGGCTGTGGAGCGATGGTATCCCAGTTGGGAGTCTTCTGTGACAGCAGGGGTGGACACAGCAACTGGAACCCTGGCTGACGTGCAGGCACCAAATAGCAGGGCACTTGGGCAGCAGGCAGTCAGGCAGCAGCAGATGGCAGGTGGGAGCGTGCTCGGGGATCTGGGGGGCAGGAAAATGGCCTTCAGGGCAGGAGCGTGGTCTTCCGTGTGTGTACGCATGGCCAGCTTGATACGGAGTGAATTGGCACGTGAAAAAAGTGCACGTCAGTGTGAAATCCGAGGAAAGGCCCTTAGCGCGTTAGCGCGTCAGCACACGTACGCAATTTCATTGGACCAAAGGCCCTTAGCGCGTAAGTGCGTCTGTGACGTATCGCGCACGGGCGTTGCCCTGGCACGGGTTGAAGATCCCACGTAGCTTTCCATTGCTCTGTACGTGCTTTTCGTGGGGTGCGGGCGTGTGTTTTCCAGCCGTTGGGGTTCACACGCTATTACTTCACAGCGGGTGGGTGTTGGCTACGCATTCTTCTACACACAAGGCAGACGGTGAGTGGTACCCAACTCGCACAGGGCCAATAGCGTGTAAAACTTCCCGCGCACCCCAGTAATACACGTACCCCACTCGCACAGGGCCAATCGCGTGTGAAACTTCCCGCGAACCCCAGGAATACACGTATCCCCCTCGCACAGGGCCAATCGCGTGTAAAACTTCCCGCGCACCACAGTAATACACGTACCCCACTTGCACAGGGCCCTTTCGCGTGTAAAACTTCCCGCAAACCCCAGTAATACACGTACCCCACTCACACAGGGCCTATCGCATGTGAAACTTCCCGCTCACCCCCGAAATACACGCACACGCTTTTTTTCACACAGCGGGTGTCCCTGTTTGTCGCGTACCCCTTTTTTTTACGGCCATACTGGCCTGCCTGTTGATCGCATACATTTTTTTTTGGGCTGCTGGCTGCCACACCGTACTATGTGTGTCATTTTTGCATGCACGTGGGCTACTGGGAGGCGCTTGTCTCTTTTTCTTCTTTTTATGGGGTGCCTGTGTGTTGCGTGCACGTCATTTATCCTAGGGGGCTACAGTATGGGACATTCATCATAGCTGTATATACGTGCTTTTTGTTTGCGCACACTTTTGTAATGCGCAGGGATGCTACCGCCTGCCTTCGTGTGGCGGACGTGTTTAGGCCTGTGCGTGTCTTTGCCCGTGTGTGGGTTTGCCCTATTCGATTCCATGAATACGTGTGGTTCGCGTGTGTGTGGGCGTTCTGTGTACTTCCCAGCAGTACTTCCTCAGTTACACCTTCTTTTTCACGCGTTGTTCCCCATTACGCGTGTTACGCCCCGTGTCCCGCCCCCTTTTTGGTGTGTGCACGGAAATGGTGCGCTTTCCCTGTTCGCGTCGCGCACAGCATTTGAGCTGTTGCAATGACGTGTGCGCCACGCTCGGGTTTGGCGCACACCCCAAGGAAAACACGCGCAGGGACTTCCATGAATCGCATGCGTGCGCCTGTTTTTTCATGCTTGCGCCTGCTTGTGCCATGAATCGGCCCCTAAGTGGTTTAGCGTTTCAATGTCCCGAGTGCAATACCGGCACAATCTCTCATGACTTGGAATTTTAATTTTGGCCCCCAATACATCTAAGGTAGGGAACAAAGTTCAACTTTTTTTTTAGCATGACCCTCCGGCACACTCTTGAAGGATGTTTTTCTAGGTATGGCGGTACAGGGACACCCAGCACCTTCTTTCCGATGCGAGCCTCCAACCTTGCCCAATTCCAGCCATCCCCCAGGATCTTGGCCCCATGTATTATTCTCGGCACCATTTTTTTATTATACATTATTAATGCTGGCTTCAACGAGAATCTACCAAATTTTCTGTCTAGTGTCTTCATTTGAGCCGCTGTACTTCCCGTTAGGGATTTCAACAATGCCACTCGAGAGGCCTGAGAGATCTTATCGCGCAGAAGAAACCCCAGGCATTTACCACATCAAGGGACTGATCGTCAATGTTCCAATTATACCGTGACCTTGCTGTCCCTTTCCCTGAATTCAACATCAAAACCTTTGATTTGGGGATGTTAATGTCCAAATCCAAACCTTTAAAGTACCTACTGACCACCTCCAATGAGCATTGCCGCCCAATTGGAGTATAGTCAATAAGCACAAGGTCATCAGCCTATAGAAGATAATGAACCCTATAGGTACCCAGTCTGGGGAGATTTGCTCTAACCTCCCTCAAGGATTACCCAATATCTCCAATATACATATTAAACAGGAACAGAGCCATAACGTTCCCCTTGTGTAATCCTCGTCCTGTTTGAAACCAGCTCGAAAGTATTGCACCTTGGTCTAGTTTTATTCGAACCCTTGTGCGTGACTGCAACACCGCCAGCATGAGGGGGCATCCCTTTTCACACATTTTGCTCCATACTTTATTCCTGTTGACACAATCAAAGGCTTTCCTTATGTCTAAAAAAGCAAAGTACAACTTTCTCTTACACTCTGCCGCCTGATCAACTAAATCGCTCAGCACCAGGCAGTTCAGTGATGTATTGGAACCTTGTCTAAATCCTGACTTATAAGGGTCTAAGCAACCTACTTCCTTTGCCCAAAAATGAAGTGCCCTCTGCAAGAATTTTGAAAAAATCTGATGCGAGGCACCCAACAACGAGATCGGCCGACAGTTATTCGGATTTAGCCGGTCTCCTGCTTTACATATAACCACTGCAATTGCATCCAACCATGAAAGGGGGAAAATCCACATTCTCGTGATATTCTTAAATAGATCAAGCAGGACCCTTGCCCACAGTGAGGGATTATATTTCAGGGTCATGTTTGAAAGACCATACGGCCTGGGGCATTAGAACTTTTAACTTTTATAATTGCACCGTAAATGTCTTTCTCATCTATATCCAAAGTGTTCCAAGAAACCAAGTCTCTGTATAGAGGTTCGAGTCGGGTCCTACGATTTGGTGCGTTTCTGTCTTGGTATAGATCCATTAAAAAGGCCTTCCTGAACCAATCCCGATATAGGGTGTACCTGCAATGCTTGTTGATGGTCTAGTGATTTTAATAATGACCAGAATCGCGTCACCACACCAGGATGCAACACATCTAGCATTGATTCAGCATCTCTTTGACACATTGGGCCTCATTACACGGTAGGCGGTGAGCCATGGCGCTAATAGCGCCATGGCTCATGCCGGTAAAATACCGGCACCGCCTTGGCGGAAAGGGGATTTACCGCCCCATTCCAAGGTTGGAGGGGCGGTAAATCCCCCTTCCGCCATTGCCCTTCCCCATTCCCATTTCTGCCCCATAGGGCTCTATGGGAATGGGGAAGGCGCTAATTACGGCACCGCAATTTTGCGGTGCTGTAATTAGCTCCGAGGTCCCTTAGCGGGTTGGATTTTAACGCCTGCAAAAAGCAGGCGTTAAATCCCCCAACCCGCAAAGGGACCTCGTAGTAAGGCGGTAGGGATTTACCGGTACCGGTATTTTACCGGTACCGGTAAATCCCTAACGCCATCCGTGTAATGAGGCCCATTATGTGCCAAAAGGTTTTCAGTCAATTTCTGTATGCTTGTTTCAATGTTTTAATTTCCAATATACAGTTCCTGTGTTGCTTAATAGCTAGTCGGATTTTGGATCGGAGTTCTCTCTTCTTTGACCTTAATGTCAGATTAAATGTATGCAAGTGATTTCCTGAAACCAGGGCCGTATCCACATTTTTAACAGATGCTAAACCTCTCAATAGATCTTAAATTGAAGATACAAAAGTAAGAGGATCAACCTTACAGATAAGCCCTCCTCGTACCAGTCATTGAACCTAATAGACAAAGAGGGACTGCGTGAACTCTGCCCCTTATTTCTAGACTGACATAGTGGGTTT
The DNA here is from genome assembly GCF_040938575.1 of Ambystoma mexicanum. Classification (NCBI taxonomy): domain Eukaryota; kingdom Metazoa; phylum Chordata; class Amphibia; order Caudata; family Ambystomatidae; genus Ambystoma; species Ambystoma mexicanum. The sequence continues at coordinate 563,697,781 of NC_090931.1, read as the reverse complement.
CTCTCAGATTTGGCATAATCATAGGTGCAAGTTTAATATAACTTGACAATGGTCACTACCTTCTCTAGAGGCAATCAAGAAATTCCCACATTTCGCTACCAAATCATTGGAAATAAAAATATAATCCAACGTTGATTCCCCCGTTGAGTTAGCCAAGGCATATTGTGTTGGAATGTCATCGTTTTGATTACCATTTAGTAAATCCATTTCCCACATTTCTAATATAGACCTAATAATTGGCCCTTTTTCTTGTAAGATTTTTGCGGCCTTCCTTCCATTAGTTTCATAATAGTGCTGGTACAAGCATTCACTATTAAAGTCACCAAGTATTAATACAATAGTTCTTGAGGCAACTACAAGGTTCTCTAAATACTCAGAAATAAGGTCCATAAATATCTGCACAGAAATTACTGCTGGATTGTAATACACATTGAAGACAAGACATGTCCGATGAAGCATTGATTCTTCCTCCACCCAATCAAGATTAACACCCAGAATGTCATCTCTCCGCAGATTCAAATTAGTCATGTTAATACCAGTGGCATGTCAGAGAGCACACACCAACCCACCATAGGGACGTCCCCTGGGAACCTTATGTGCTGGTTCAAAACAGATATCAAACCCGTCAATAATGGGAGTATCCATAAGTAACATCTCTTCGAGACCAATGAAATCTGCAGTATTCCTCAAAGGGTAGTTTGACATCAGATGTTTAAAGCCTTGTGTATTCCATGCAAGCTCTATTGTGTGCTGATTTCATTTACTTCCTTGGCTAGTGTCCCCCCTTACATGCAATGAGCTTAATAATATGGGCCCAATCATAGGAAACCTTCCCTTTTTGCTGTCCCCTCCCTTGATGAGACGGCCCATTGGCTGTATCAGAGCATACAGTACCCACCAAGGGTTCACCCACAAATGATTGATTAAGGCCCATAGTCAGTTTTGGTAAGGTCAGAGCATCTGGTGAAACTACAAAATCTGTAATCAGATAGCCAAGTTGCCATTTACTATGCACAGACGTTCAAGTGTGGCATAGATCAAATCAGCCCCCCTTTCGTCCCCCACCATTGATTCAATACCATTAACCTTAGGCCTCACAGGCAAATCGTCCATGCGGGGTTATTTAAAAGTACTAGGTGTTTAGTAATCTTGTTGGGCTACATTTGCCCCCCCACCCCCGCCTACTTTAACTTTTGGAGCTAACTCTTTTAAGGTTTTCTTCCTTCGATGTTCCACTGACATGAACATTGGGAACACGTTTTCGGAGGGGCATTAAATTAGACTTAAACAGTGGAGAACCTGATAACTGGGCCTTGGGTTTCTTTGCCACAGGATCCAATCCTGCTCTGGTTTCGTTATAATCAGGCTCCAGATGCTTAATTAAGTATTCTAACTCCTCTTCCTCAGCTGTATACTGGTCCAAAATAGACATCAGGACCATTTGGGTAAACTTGAGAAAGCTAATAATAAGACCATCAGGTTGTTTATTAATTATGTTTTTTGACTTCATTGGCTTCCCCACTTGGCGATCCTGATACTGGGATATTTGGGGTAAAGATACAATACTAGGGCCAGCCTCTTCCCCTGTTCTAACTGAAAAGACTTTCGAACCCAATGTTAATGCTACAGTGGGTTCCACCACTGATCCCGCCACACAATTAAGTGAACGGAGGAACATCCAAGAGCCCTTTTTGTTATTTTTCTGTTGGACATTATTAATATTCTTAGATTTGTTTTCCCTCCCTTTTTGTTGCTAAAATGGATCATAAATTGGTGCTTCACCCACCACTATGACCAGTTCTCTAGAGCAAACTTCCTCAGCCACACCCATTACAAAGACAGGGCCTATAGCATCAACAACAATTTCTAAATACATATTCTCAGTCTATAAATCATTAAGATCTTGAATCGCTGGAACACACTCTGGCAACACTTGTCCTTGTGTCCAATAGAGTGTCTCCAGCCGAGGCCACTACACCAGGCTGTAATGTGTCTGCAGATTTTGTAAGCAATTGACCACTTGCCATCACATACCCCTCAATGAAGTTCATTTTAGCACAGAGTTCCTGCTGCACCATCCGTATTTCCCTTAGTTCATTCTGGACCGAGTCATGGCCTTTCTCCATAGAATTCAAAATCCTTGAAAGGACAGGAAACGAGAAAGCATCTATGATCGCCAGGTTGGCTATGATCCTGAAAAGTCTGCCTCTCTTCCCCTCCCATCCGAGTAGGTGAGGATTCTGTGGTAGGAAAGAATTCTGGAGCACCTGTTTTCCCGAATAAGGATGGGGAGAAATGTATGGGCCTCTTTGTTGCCGGTCTATGCAGTGAGACTCCTTCACGAGTGTCCCACACCGGACGATTCGACAGACGCGGCCCCGAAGACAGACGTGCTTGTTTCGCGAGTTCATGTGACACTGTGGGGGCAAGGATTGAAAGATCTGAAATCAGATCCACGGTTCTACGCGAGTTTAGATGAGCATGATGCACCACTATCATCGGATTTCAACTGCGGGGAGCCAATTGCATCTATCTCCTGTGCAGCAATCTGCTCTGGCAAGTTAGTTATCTGTGTGTGGTGCACTTCCAATGAGTTTTCCTCTCCATGTGTAGGGTGATTCCCTCCAAGCCCCAAAAGCACATCTGCCATTCTTCTTTTCCTTGCATAGTTTTCAACAAATGCACAGGTTTTGGGGGATAATACACTGCCGATTTTTTTTTTCTCCCCATTTTAGTGATAAATTGAGACTTACGCAATAAGGCTGCACTATGGCTTCTATACACACACTTAGACAACGGTCTGTGAGTCAACTGCACTGGTCAGAGATGTCATTCCTGCAGCTGTGTGTAGGTGTAATGACGTTAATTGAAGGTGGTTTATCTGGAATTGTACAAAAATGTCGACCTGGGAATTACGACGGCCGAAAATACCGACTTTTTTTTTTTAACTCCCCCTTACACCAACTATATATGTGGGGGGGTGGTTTAGAGTATAATAATAATATGGGGGGCAGGTTACGGGCCCCCCCCCACATATATATGGAGTGTAAAGGGTTAAAAAAAAAGTCGCCATGTTCGGCCTTCGCAATAATCGCATAGATCCGCTTTATTTTACCTTGCTGCCGGACTGCCAGACTGCACCTTAGCTCACTCTGCCTCACTCCACCAAAGTCCACGCACGGGCGCACTATGCGCTGCGCCTTCCTTCTTGTACTGTGAAAACCAATTACACAGAGTAGCTGCAGCTCGACCCAGGAGGTAAAAGTAATTAGCCCAGGGACAGTGACTCAGTAGAAACAGCAGGGTCCAGATGGCAACCTCCGCTGGTTCACAGCTGATCAAAATGCCAGTTTCACTCTGAGCTGATCAGCAAAGAAGCGCTGTATTCCTTTGGAGTTTGAAACTCAAGTCTTTGTGTATACTGAAGTCCAAACTAAAGCAGAGCACACCGAATCAATAACATGGAAGTGCCAGACTCCACCTTAGCTCACTCTGGCTCACTCCGCCAAAGTCCACCTGCTCCCTCTATTACTGTAACTAGGGCCTGGGAGGAATTGCCATCTAGCAATGGTGCAAAGCCCTGGCTTTTTTGATTTTGATTAGTACATAAAATGATGCAGCTGATTCCCTCTCCAAAGGGGTAATCTGCTAACCAGAGCCCCCTTTGTCGCAACCCATGCCAAAAGCATAGTGCACTTGTGCCCTGCTGCACCAGTAGCCTGATCCGCAACACCCGCTCTGCTTGTTGGCGCAGAGCAGGTACAAAGGTCACAAGATGCCCACTTGACAGTTGCAGCGACAGCAAAGTCACTGCAGCACAGGGGCAACATGTAAGTTATGCTGCCTGTGCTCAAACTGCGATGATCATCAGTACCCCATGCTGGTGGTTGGGTAATCTCTAAGGATAAGCTATGCCTGAGCTTAGGTGTAGTGATACTTATGATCATGGCCGCCACACTGCGTCAGCTCTGCTGTGGAAGGGAATGTGTATTCAGGGCAGACAGGCCTATACTGTCTCACAGCAGTTCAGATAGCTAGAGGATACAGCCTCTCTTTGATTCCCTTTGGGAAGGCTGGTAACCCCCTCCCCCAGAGACAGCCGCACAACAGGCAGCTGTCCAGGCCCAAGTATCAAATGAGCACACCCGTTCAGGAGAAGTAGCCTCACACTAGGGTCCTGCAAAGCCAAAGGTCTTTGTTCTCAGTAGGCGCGAAGGGGGTGTGAGTAGGATAGGCAGGAGTGCCCTGGCCACAGGAAGAAGCCTTCCACCATCTTGTTTCTCACTTCCCTCTTTCCCATTCCTATCTCCGTCACTTCTGTTGGAGCAAAGCACTTTGGGTGCAAGATGAATAGGGCAAGGTCCACTCCAGCCAGGAGCAGGGATTAGTCCCCTAACGCAGGCTAGCTTTAGACCAGTCGCCTGAGGACCTGTGGTGCCTTTAAAAGAAGGAGTCTCCCACCCTTCAGCTGAATTCCCTCAGTTCCTCAAGGATCTTTTAAGACCGAAAAAGATTTCTGTATATTCTCTCCTGGACTTTCTTTGGGAAGGTTGCATTGTCCAAAGCCCTCTGCCAGAGGTAAAGAAGGAGCCATCCAAGACAGAAGGAAGATCTGTCCCCTACCACTCCCAGGGAATATCAGGAGTGACCAGTGCTGTGGACCAGGACCAAACAATATGCCACGGATCTTCTGTGCCAGATGAGCAGACCCTGAATTGGAGCATCCATTCCTTGAGTCCTTTGTGAAGGCATCACAGCAACTGGAGGGTCAAACCCGCTGAAGCTCCAGGTTCTGCCCACGCTGAACAATAGGGAAGGCGCTAGAGCTGGTGTCTGTGTTCCTCCAACCAGTCGAACTATTGCACTACATCTAAACCAGTTCAACACACGTCTGCTCAACTCCTGGACCTAATCTCTGGAGGGTCACTTGCTGACTCCAACTGGGGGTTACAACCACGGCTCAGCGCAGCTAGCACAAGAACCGCTGCCTCATTGATTGCACCTCAATGCACCCTTGATCACCACTTCCACGAGCGTCACCCGCTGATTTAAACTGCTGTAGCATCACTCGGCGACCTCTCTGACCGCCCAAAGCCCGACTCGGCCTGGCTAACTGTGAAGAATTCTTGGGACCACCCCAACCCTCATCATTGAATCACTGCCGTTTGACTGCACAGAGCACGCGCTTTCAACCCTACTCAATGCCAGCTTGATGCCAAGGCCTCAACGATCCATGTGCCTAACTGAGCCTGAGTAGCTCGCACCATCGGGTCTGATGCGTCATCCCACACAGAACTGACTCCAGGTACTGTGACACTGAACTGCCCCCACGGTCCACTGGGTCCCTAGAGACTGATCAGGTCATGATTGCTCCTGCTTTCAACTCAATGGGCCTCATTACGACCCAGGCGGTAAGTTACCGCCTGGGCCGTGACTTTACCACCATGGCGTAAACTACGTTTACGCCATGGTGGTTGGCGGACTTACCGCCCCATTCCGAGGTTGGCGGGGCGGTAAGTCCCCAATCCCCATTTACCCTTCCCCATTCCCATTTTTGCCCCATAGGGCATAATGGGAGTGGGGAAGGCGTTAATTACGCCACCGTAAATTACGGTGGCGTAATTAACTCCATGGTCCCTTAGCGCCATGGATTTTAACACCTGCTAAAAGCAGGTGTTAAAAGTGCCATGGCGCTAAGGGACCTCGTACTCAGGCGGTAAGGGTCGGCGCTGTTAACGCTGCCGTAAACCCCTTACCGCCTGGGTCGTAATGAGGCCCAATAACCTTTTTACGTTAGTACCTTGACTACCACCCCTGGAACTACGCTCAGAGTGCTACTTTCTCCAATCTGTTTCATCTTCTCTGTTCTTTCCTTTGGGGTGGGATTTTGTGTAAGTAATCTCTTTTCCTTCTACGTGGAGATGGTGAGTTTTATTAAAGTGTTTATTTTGGTATGGTATTTTGGTATGGAACCTTAACTGGACATTCCATTTATACCGTGTTGTTTGGGCCACTACTGGTTCAACGTCACACCCATCTTGAGAGCTTAGCCTTCCCTCGACCCACATAACTGCAAAGGCGAAGGAGACATATTGCTTGATTGTCCCTATTTTACCTTTATGATTGTTGTTGTAGAAGGGCCAATGTAGTGAAATGCCAAGTCAAACAAAATGAAAGCTCCTGTGGGGGTGGTAGTTTCAAAGAGGCTGCATGTGACCATCAACAACTGAGGGCCCCGATCGAAGGGTGCCAGCACCAGTAATAACAGGCAGTATTTGCAAAAACTGTTTTACCAACCATTAAATTATTTTAAAAAGGTGTATTCATTGGAATACCATGTACAATAAATGCCGCCTGATTATGAGGTCAATAAAAACTCCTCCAATTGTTCCCTCCATTCATGGAGGAAAAGATTATAAAAGCCCACTGACAGTTTCTAAAATTCTTTCCCCCTTAGGGTCTCACCCTAAGTTACGAGGGGAATCCAGGCGTGGGCCCCTTGCTCACTACTCTTAGAGAGGCACAGCTCCTCCCTACTGATGAGGTCCAAACAGACTGAAACACGTGTTTGGGAATGCTGTTGGTACTCTTGTTCAGAGGAGAATTGCCTAGCATTTCAGTGCTGGACTGCCCCAGGGCAGGACAAACACTGATATGTTTGGGAATTTTCTTCTCTGTGAAAGATAGTGAGCTAAAGACTCTGGGTAAGTCTCTCTTAACCAGGACTAATGTCTGGCAGAGGGACTCCCAGGACCCCCCTTGTTAATTTGTATATTCAAGTAACTTTGGGTCTCACCCTAAATTACTAAGGGAATCCAGACGTGGACCCCTTGCTCACTACTCTTAGAGAGGCACAGCTCCTCCCTACTGATGAGGTCCAACCAGACCGAATCACGTGTCTGGGAATGCTGTTGGTACTCTTGTTCAAAGAATTGCCTAGCATTTTGGTGCTGGACTGCCCCAGGGCAGGACAAAGATTGATATGTTTGGGATATTTCTTCTCTGTGAAAGATAGTGAGCTAAAGACTCTGGGTAAGTCTCTCATAACCAGGACTAATATCTGGCAGAGGGACTCCCAGGACCCCCCTTGTTAATTTGCATATTCAAGTAACGTTGGGTCTCACCTTAAGTTACTAGGGGAATCCAGACGTGGACCCCTTGCTCACTACTCTTAGAGAGACACAGCTCCTCCCTACTGATGAGGTCCAACCAGACCAAAACATGTGTCTGGGGATGCTGTTTGTACTCTTGTTCAGAGGAGAATTGCCTAGCATTTTGGTGCTGGAGTGCCCTATGGCAGGACAAAGATTGATATGTTTGGGATATTTCTTCTCTGTGAAAGATAGTGAGCTAAAGACTCTGGGTAAGTCTCTCGTAACCAAGACTAATGTCTGGCAGAGGGACTCCCAGGACCCCCCTTGTTAATTTGCTAGAAGCAAAGCTCCTATTTCTGGTCTCGAGACATAAGCCTTTAAACAGTTGGTGTAAAAGACTCTGGTAGCCTCCTTACGTCTGCCTATGTCCACCAAATAGTTCACCTCTCCAGGTTTGCCCACAACCTTGAAGGGTCCTATCCATTTGTCCTGCAAGGCCCTCTACCTTGTTGGCACCAAAACTAAGACAAGCTGGTCTTGAGTAAACTCAACCATGCGGGCCTTCTGGTCATGCCAATGTTTGACCAGAGCATGACCTACTTTTAAGTTATCACTTGCCTTTGCCATCATGTGTGACATTCTCCTCCGGAGACCTATCACATAGTCAGTCACTCTGACTGGCTTGGGGGAAGGAGCACTCTCCAACCCCTTCTTGATAAGGGCCAATGGACCTCTGACTGGATTGCCATAGAGACGTTCAAAGGGACTGTAACCAAATCCCTCCTGAGGGACTTCTCTATATACAAAGAGAAGGCATGGCAGTAGAAGGTCCCACTTTTTCTTAAGGGGTTCTTCTAAGGCACCTTCATGCTCTTCAAAGTACGATTAAACCTCTCTACCACTCCATTTGTCTGTGGATGGTAGGCTGTAGAGAACTTGTACGTGACACCACAGTTTTTCCAGATGGCTTGCATGTAGTGGGACATAAAATAAAATTGGATCCCCTGTCAGATATCACTTCCTCAGGAAACCCTACTCTGGTAAAAATACCAAGTAGAGCCTTAGCCACAGCCTGAGCCGTAACAGTTCTCATAGGTATGGCTTCTGGGTATCTTGTAGCATGGTCTACTACAACCAGGATAAACCTGTTCCCTGAAGATGTGGGAGGGTCAAGGGGACCGACAATGTCAATGCCTACCCTCTCAAAAGGAACTCCCACCACTGGAAGAGGCACCAAGGGTGCCACATTCTTGGCTCCACTCTTTCCAGAGGTTTGGCAAGTGTGACAGCTCCTACAGAATTTGTCAACTTCTGAACCCATCTTAGGCCAGTAAAAGTAAATAGAGAGCCTTTCCTTGGTCTTTTTGAAATTCAAGTGACCAGCCAAAGGTATCTCATGGGCTAACTGTAGGAACTGGAGTCTGTTAGCAAGGGGCACTACAATTATTTTGCAGTCCCCAGGGGTAGACTCAGTCGGTTCACTGTAGAAGAGGCCATCTTCCCAGCTTTACCTGTGCTTCCCAACTTCTTGCCCATCAAGTTGGTTAGCAGCCTGTTGCCGAAGACCTTCGAGAGTAGGACACTCCCTCTGTCCTCTGCTGAAGTCTGCCCTGTTGTGTCCACCTTCTGCCAGTAAAGACTGCAGCTCAGGATGGTAAAGAAGGTCAAGATCTCCAACAGTGTCTTCTTACAGATCTGATTCTTCAGAAACTGGTTCAACCACACAAGGTTGCACCTCACACTCTGCCTCAGCAGGTGGAGGGATCACAGGTGTGATCTTGAACAATATCGCTGATGTCCTTGTTGATAGCATAGGGGTGCTGTCTATCTTTTTCCTGGAGGTCTTGGGTTTCCCCTTTGCCTCTGTTTTCCTAGAAATAGCAGTGAGCAACTCCTGTGGAGTGGGAGTGATAGTTTCCTCTATCAACTCCTCTGGAGAGCCTCTCAAGGTTCTATCCCTTGCAGACCTAGTAAGATCTGATTTCCTTTTACTGGGAGGCCTCGGGGTGCTTAACACAACTCCAAGAGTTTTCAGGTCATTACCCACCATGACTCTCCCAGGTACTTCACTCTGTACACTAACAGGTATTTTGACAGTCATATCATTACACTGGATGAGAGCTGGTAACTGGGGAAGCATTTGCACAGGGCCACCATGCTAACTTAGTGAGGCGTTTGGGTGCCTTAGCAACATCCTCCACCTTGAAAAATGATTCATCCACCACAGTTATGCTGGCTCCAGTGTCTCTGGTGGCAGGGGTTTCCCGACCATTCACAAGAACACTGTCTTTATAATACTCTTTAGTATTATCTCGGATGGAATTATAGACATCTAAATTCTGTTGTTCCCACAAGCCCAGGGACACTAAAGAAACACTAGCTGAGACTCTCATGGGTTTATCAGCCAGTAGGTGAAAGCTTCCACCTGCCATAGGTACGTTTTCCTCTGGGGAGAAGGCTAAGGAGACATTGTGGACCCCTAAAGGTTTACCCTTACATCTGGGATCCCCTATCACATGGTCAGTGGACCTACAAACATAACATTTCCCAAATGTTTTGATGAATGTGGGTTTGTTCTGACCTCCATCTGGTTTGGGTCCAGATGGTGCACTAGCCTGATTTGGTTTCCCTTGTGGCTTACCCTTATTTTGTTCTTTGGGGCCCTCTTTTGGATTGGAGGTATTAGAATTCTCTTTGTTATCCTTCTTTGGCTGTTTCCCCTCATCCTTCTTCTGAGTAGCCCCAGAATCCTTGTGAGTAGCCCTGCTGGCAACCCACAAGTCAGCAGCCTTAGCTAGCATCTTTGGATCTATCTCCTTAGAATCAGCCAAGTGCTGTCTGAGCTCAGGAGAGCAGACATCAAAAATCGACTCCAACATAACAAGATTTTTCATTCCTTCAAAAGTGTTTACTCTGTAACCCTTAATCCAACCATCTACGTTTTTCAAACATTCACATACCCAGGTAGCCCAAGGGGTACCATCATGTTTTTTGAGAGTCCTAAACCTCTTAAGGTACTGGGAAGGGGTCTTCCCAAATCTAGCAATTAAAGCTAGCTTCCCACACTCATAATCCATCCTATCCACCTCCCCAACTCCATCACAACATCAGATGCAACAGTGGGTAGCCTAGAGAAGAGCCAGGGAAGCAATTGATTCCCTGTAAGACCTTGAATACCATGGTTATATTCAAACATTGCCAACCAATCCAAAATATCAAGCTTAACCTCATACATAACCACAATCTCTTTAGGCATACAGGGTCTCTTAGGACTCGAAGACCTAGAAGACTCTGGGAGAGAAGCATTTTCAAGAGATCCCCTTTTCAGTTCTAGTTCATGATTCAACTCCATTTCTCTGAGTTCCAGTTCTTGATTTTTGTGTTCAGTTTGAGCATTTAAACGTTTGAATTCCAGTTCAAGCCTCATTTTTACTAGAGCAATGAATTCGGGGCTGAGTGTAGGACCTGTGGGGGTCCCAGTGGACAAGGGTTGAGGTTGCTGAGAAGGCAAGGGAGCAGAGAGACCTACATTGGGAAACACATCTGCCTCTTCCAACTCATCAGTAACAGACATATTATCTTCCTCAATACTTTCCACATTTGCTAAGGAGTCAGGCATTTCAAACCCACTCCCTAGACTTGGATTCTTTAACAACTTTTCAATCAATTCAGAGTTTTTGCCTTTGGCAGAGAGTTTTCTTTCTTTACACATGTTTCTTAAATAATCAGCAGTGTAACTCAGGAGGGTCTCCTGACTGTGGCTTTCCATATCAGACATGATCAATATTGCTTTTAGTGATGTTAGCCTTGTGGTTAGTTGATCCAAGGTAATAGCAGCACTCTAAGTGTAATTACTATACTTTGATCCCACTCTGCCACCAGTGTTAGGCAGAATTATATTCAGTACCCTTTGGGAACACCACACACAATTAAGACTATCAGTGACAGTACAAATTCACCTTTGGTACAAGCCTGTACTACACAGTTACAGTGGTAGCAGTGGCTGAGCAGCCAGATTTATCTCAAGAGCAAGTGAGCAGTATCAAACAGTTACACAAAGGACAGCAATTACTATGATTCAGGCAAACACTGACTCAAGGTTTTCAAGTAAAGGAATATACATTTATTTTACTCTTCAGCTGTATAACATTTCACTATTCTAAGCAGTTTAAAAATCGCACTCTTAATACACCACACAACTCCCAATAAGTTCCAGACAAGTTAAGCTCACAAAATGAAGTGGGAGCAAAATGTCACTCCAGCAATTTAAAAGGGAGGGAAAGACAAAGTTAATAGAAAATGAACCACACCGATAGATAAGTACTCAGGATAGTTGAACAAAAGGAACTACAATGATAGAATCAGGTTGAAAAGGCTTAGGGCCAAAGTCAATAGGACAAAAGTCTTTAGCTAAAGATCACACGGTTCAGTGTAGTTTGCGGTAAAGTTTGTGTCATGGATTCTGGACGAGGTTGGTTGGCAGAAAAGTTAGTTCACAGATAGGAGAAGGACAAGCCCTCAGATTGGAGAAAGATTTCAAACACTTTCACCGCGGTTGAACGGAACGAACAACTGGATTTGCACAGTACCTTAAAACGGAGAAGAAGTTGTAGCTGAGGCGGACGTTCCTGGTAGTTCCCGCAGGCTCAGGGTTCCTGTAGAAACCAGCAGCAGATCGAAACAACGAATAAAAGGTGCGCTCCTTAAAATCCAAGCAGGGTCTGACCTTCCTGGCTATCCGGCCCACTGTAGCTCTCTACAGTGAATTCGACCAGAGGAGGGGTCCTGGCTTGCAGTTTGGGCGAACTGGTTGGTCCCACCAGCTCAAGGGAAGAGGTTTCCAGGAGGACCTTCTCTGTCGTCGGATTCTGAAGATTCGGACTTGCAGCAGGGCTTCACCGGGCGGTTCAGTCGTGGTAGGGGTCCTCTTACATCAGCTCCTTGTTGGTTCTTTCGTTCCAGTGGCGACTCTGCCTTTCCAGTCCCATAGACCTGCTTTTTATACAGTTTCCCCCATTCACACAGCCTGGCTGTCAATCACACAGCAGGGTGGCTGTCCTGGCAAGGACAGTGACTCAGCCAATCAAACAGGAGTGCGACTTGGGTTACCAAGGGAACCCATGGCAGGAGTCCTAAAACCCCTCCCTCACATCCTGCCTACCCAGACTTTCAGGCGCCTTAAAGAGGGCTTCTGCGCAGAAGCCCGCGAAAAGACGGTGAACAAAGGGACCAAACATGGTTTGGCACGCAGAGTAAAACACAAGAAAGACATTTACAAAAAGAAAAGGCAAATAAACCCAGCCGGAACCGTAATAAAATATATATGGTCAAGCGGGTTTATGTTTGAGGCTAATATAATAGCCTAAAACAATACCATGGTTATTTTAAGTGAACCGCGGTATAAAAAATAGGGTAGATACCATTGCCACCAGCCAAGTCTTGATGTAAAGGGAGCGAAACAATGCTCAAGAGAGACACAAACAAAAAGGGATAAGAATTAACCTTTTCCAATACTCCGTGTAAGATGGGGTGTACTCGGTCTGTGGTTTAAAGTGACTATTATAAAGTTAATGGCAACTTATCTTTTCTGGGGGACAGTAGTCAGCCCCAGAAAATGGAGTTGGTGGGAAGTCTCAAAGACAACCCCGTGTCACTGCACTGAAGGTGCTGTGCAACACACATGAAAAAATGATGCAATGGAGTAGGTGAGGCTCCATTGCCCAAGATCACACAAAAAGTAGGAATACACTCAGCAAAACAAATGTACGAGTGGGAAAAAGGCTCACACACACAAAAATAAACCCTGGAAATCCAGCAAAGCTGCTGAGGGACTCATTAGGTAAGGGAAATCAGCCATTTTTGAGAATTCTCCCTAACAGCACTACACTAGCAGAGGTGGGTGAGATAGAAGCCCGCAAGAGTGACTATTCTCAAGTCAAGTCAAAAAGTGTATTTCGGTAATACAAGACATACCATAAAGACAACAACAATGTTCAACAATATTACAGTCAGTAATAAAAATAATAAAAATACCAACAACATTAAAACTCTAAGAACATTGCCAAAATACTCAGGTTTAAAAAAACATTAATAAAAATGTCCTCAGAGACAATGCACGCTGTAAAAAGGACAAAGGAGTCCACCCCGCGTGAACGGTATCTGCCCCATAACAAATAACGCAAAGCACGCTCATAGCAACAAACTCCTTGACCCCGCCAAAGGATTCTGAGCCCAACACAGATACGCCTGGGGACCTGGGGCCATAATAATCACATGTTTCCTGTTTGCAGGCCTCATGACTATTTATTGTATGGCACAAACTGCCTTCCCTATTCACCTGTCCCGGAAATAAAGCAAAACCATCTGTCCATCTGTCCGCTGCAGCCTTGATCAACTTCAACCAAAGTCTGCTGGTGCTCAACTTAGCGGAGTGTTGGAAAAAGTTGAGAGAAGGACAGTGGCAACCAGAGCCTGGCCCACCCCCCGCCAAGCCTTCATAGAGTCTAGTTGCCTCAAATAGTTCCATGCTTCCACATCTGACTGCAACTTCCTGGTTGTTCTGGATCCCTCCCCTTGACTTTACCTTATCTTTTCCCCATTTTATGGTGGCGTCCGGCACGGCTCTGCATGTGCGGCCGCTATTAGGGGCTGCCACGTGGGCCAACTATGGCGGCAGCTGGGGCGTTTGGGTTTGATGGGCCACAGAGAAAACACCTATGGGGCAAGGTGGCACCCGTGAGGGCGCAAAACTGAGGTGCACCGCCTGAAAATGGGAACATACCTGTTTTCTGGCATCCACACTTTAAAGAAGGGGGCACCCTGGCACCTCCCTCTCTTTCCTAGCTGCACCCACCGGATGATTGCTTGTTAGATGTAGCAATGTGAAGTTTTGCGTAAAAATGTTGTGCAATAAAATGCGGCCTGTTTATCTCCAAGTGGCCGTAACAATGGTTCCTTATTCTTGTTGGTCTACTTGAAGCCATGACATGGACATACATAAGTGCACCTCCTCTTGCAAAGGCTTCACTTTTGGGGATTCCCAGTGAACGTTCTGCTCTATATTCAAAAAAGCACGAATCGTGGTTCTTTGCATGGAGATTTTCAGAACATTTGAACTTTTCAATGGCCTGCCAAGGTCACAAATATGTTTATTATAAAGCATACATTTAATATAAGTTCTTGGGGATACCTGAACATTAGGTTAGGTTTTTTTGCACTGTGCAAAGTTTAGATTTATTTAAACTTCTTTTGAATTTATTGAAACTTTTCTGTGCGTTACATTGTGAAGGGGTGAGAATGTGGGTATCGGTTTATCCCCTGAGAGGATCATCACAACATTAATTTATCCCCTGAGAGAATCATCACAACATTAAATTATCCCTTGAGAGGATCATCACAACATTAATTTATCCCCCGAGAGAATCATCACAACATTAAATTATCCCCTGAGAGGATCATCACAACATTAATTTATCCCCCGAGAGAATCATCACAACATTAAATTATCCCCTGAGAGGATCATCACAACATTAATTTAACCCCTGAGAGGATCATCACAACATTAAATTATCCCCTGAGAGGATCATCACAACATTGTGGATTTGCAAATTCCAGATTGTGCTCCTCATATTTTACTGCATACAAGCGTGACTTGGGGTGTCCCTTCCTACCACAGTGGCGCAAAGTGTTTCCTACTTTTCTAGGGGTGACAAGATGTCCCAGTTTTGCCTCGACTGTTCCGGAGTTGGGTCCTCCATCTCGAGAGTTTTTAAAATTTAAAATCCCTGTCCCGGTTTTGGAAAAGTGGCAGAGATACAACAATTCAAGATCATATGTGTGCATAATAAACATTAGAACCATTCACATTATCAATTTATCAGATTTGTGCTATCCCTGGGTAGGCTCGAACCCCTAACCTTTCTGTTTTCTTTCACAAGCATTTACTGATTTCACCAAGGAGACAGGCTAGGCAGTGCTTAATTTGTAAAAAAAATAAGTGCCAGTGCCCAGAAAATATTGGCCTCATAATGCTGGGCGCGGCGCCGCCCCGCAGTGCGGCTTCGCGCCCCGCACCAGTTCAGTGCGAGACCTACATAGATCGGCCCACCAGCAGCCCATCACACTGCTGCTGCTTCATGTCACATGTTTGGCGCTGCAGCAACTGCTGGCACAGGCTAGTAGTGAGATGGATGGGGAAGGGCACACATGGGTTGAGAAAGTATAATGCTTTAAAGTTTACCCAAGCTCTAACTTAAAATTAATGGGGGTGGGGGTGAGGGGTTGGGGAAAGGCAGCCAACCATTCTCCATTGCAAATTGTAATGGGGTGGCTCTCCCTGCTCAAATGTAATTGTTCTGTTTTATTGTTTGCCCCACTACAGTGTTTGCTGGCATTTTTTGCAACCAAGCCAAACCACTCTTCAAATAGTTAATTACGTTCACCCTTGTGAACTGGATGAAAGAAATGTTCTCCATGTGGGTGGAAATACCAACCAACTTTTATTGGCAGATGCCAGTGCTAAACCCGCTGAGCTATCTTGCTAGCCCAGCACACCTGGTCCCTCAGTAAACCTGGCCGAGGTCTTAATTTGCCTGGAGCTATGCACCCACACAGCCGCCTAACTGCTACACACAATCAGGCGCGGACACATTTGGAGCCAGATGCACACATCTTTATTCTTAAAGTGCTAGATCATAACTGCTGTTACTTCCCCGAAAGCAACAGTGGATGTGGGCAGCATATTAGATTGCTAATATCTAATTAAGAAAAGAGATGTGCCGTGGGGTGGGCTTGTCACAGCCCAGGTGTGGGGAACGCACGCAACAGGCAAGTTCCATTTCAAACTACTGCTAGCCTTAAAGTGGCAATACTAGAAAAGATCATGTGTGAGCGTTTCTATTTATATTTTCCATTCGTAGTATGGACATAGGGGTGGTGGCAATACAACATGGCCGTCCAAGTGACCCACTCTTTACAGTGCTTTACTCGAAGCGATTAACCATGTGGTGGTGTGCTAGCCCTATTCCTCCACCCTTCACCAAAATGTCTGAGGAGTGGAGTCAGTATTTATTTGGATATCAATATAATATCACATTTTGTGAGCAAAATTCAGATATGGGAGTTCGGGGGCAGTGTTTTGAAGCAGGTGCGCTTCCTTCTTAACCTTCCATCTGCAAGCAGGTCCACTTTGTGAATCAAGAGTCCTGCGTGGTGGTCCGGTTGGTCCCAGGATTCGATGAGCAGTATGATCATTGAATTGAGTGTTTGGCTGCAGTTTTCATAAAATATGCCCTTGCAATTCTACTACATTTATGGACAGAAAATAAAGCAACAATACCACTTGATTTAGAACCTTCATGAGATAATTATCTGTTTACCAATTACAGTCTTGATGGTCTGATAAATACCTGCTGCCAGATATTTCTTAAGGTATAAACAAACACATTTGAACACAGTTCTCCAAACTCTAGTACTAAAACACCATCTGGATTCATCGAAATATACGAATGGAAGCACACATCTACATTAATAACTAAGGGCTGGAAGACCACTGATGCTATGGTTGATGTCTGTTTTGACAGATAATCTGTTGTACTGGCTTAAAAGAAGGATGCTCTTCAAAATATTGTAGCATTATGGCTTTGCGAAGTTATCATGTAAGCCTGTCAACCAACTGATCACGTATAACCTATAGGAAACATTAATAACCAGAATATAACAACGCTCTCCACTCTTGCTTAATGTAATAACCTAATAACTATTATAGATTGATCCTATTAATGTAAGTTAATTTATGCAGCAATCATCAAATAATCACAAACAGTTGCACAATCACTCCACACGTATTTTCCCAAAGTGATATTTAATACATTTTCTGGACCCATATTAGGTAAACATACAATGCAAATTGTGTACTCTGACAACTATATACAACATTGAAGTTTGTGCTGGATGGAAATGTAAGTCCCCCTCACAATGGTGGAGGTGTGGTAATAGGAGGTTGGTGCAGCCTCCACCTATACATATTGCTTCATATCCCAATGTTACCCACATAGCACCAGCTTGACTGTGCATTTGGTTGGACTGCTGATCAGATGGCTCTGCTGAGCCTCTCAAAGTCGAGCACACTTGTTTAAAGCATTGCAGTTTCCCAAGAGGGAAAAGACCAAGGCTGCCGCGGGGGCGGGGCGCTTTCTGCACTTCTTCACGCTCGGCTTGTTATTGCGGGCAGCGGCTGGCAGCCCCACTGGCTATGGGATCATCTGCATCATCAATATTGATGCATGCAGATCATGATCCCATTAGCCAGTGCCGCCGCCGCCACTGGCCCGCTCGCATTCTCCTTGCGGGCTGCAGCCTGCTCGCATTTGCCTCACGGGCCGCGGCCTGCTGCTGAGTCGGACTCTGGCGTTCGGGCTAGGCGCCAGCCCCGCTGCGGAGCAGGCAGGGTGGCCACGGGGTGGGCCATGGCTGCGGCGGCAGTGGCACACACACTGCTGCGCCTGCAATGCATGCAACATGCTGCATTGCATTTCACGACACCGGCGGCCAGGGTCAAAGTTGGGGGGGCAGGTGTGCGGGGGGGTCGCACTGCACTCCCCGTCATATGGATGGCAGACGCGCGCGCGCAGGACTCGCCACCGTGGATGTCACAGAACTGAGCATCATGTACATTCACGGTGGCGAGCGGAGATGCAGCGGCACTGCAGGCCTGAACAGATAGAAAAAAAGACAGTCTGAGTCAACAAGTTAACTTTCTTCACTTACCTTACCGCCAGCGGCGCTGAGTTGTTCAGCAAGCGCGGCGCGGCCTGGCCTGCCCCTGAGGAACTCAAGTAGGCCTGAGCACAAACAGAACACGAGTCTCACCCTCACCACGCCTTAACAAGTGTGCTCCTGCCTCTGCTCAACAACAGACCCACGTGACACCCACCCCCACACACTCACGTCATCATCTCATTTCACTGGCTGGAGCCTGGAGTCAACAAGTTAACAACACAGCCAATGAAAACTGTGCATTCTGTGTTACTATACAGAATGTATCAGATACTGCATAGTAACAACAGAATGTTGGTTTTCATTGGGTGTTGTTGTTGTTGTACTCTGTAGGCCCAGACAGCCAGGAGCCAGCCATGTCTATGCAAGGAGAGCAGCAGCAGAATGATTTATGATGATCATAAAACTAGGTTAAGTGTGCAAACAAAGGAATTACACGTGCGGCAGCCGCCCAATGATGTTCCGGTCCCCAAAAAAGAGTGCCGGTGTTGGGGGCCGGCAACCACCCCCACAAATTAAGCACTGAGGCTAGGAAACAAACCTAACAGCCAGCACAAAATCTCCTTTTTATACCATGCTTACTGTTGGAGTCGTGTCTACAATTTATATACAGGAGCAGTGCTGGAAATATTTCATTTAATGTGGGCCCCCCTCTCTCAGCGGTGTGTATAGAGGAGGGTTGTGATGCACAGAGGAGAGTTTGAATCGGCTGGGCGCAAGTCCTACTTTTATGTTTATGGCCAGCCCCGCTTTTTCATTTTCAAAATCTGCTCACCCTATACTTTTCCTAACTGGTTTACCTGACTTTTCTCATGATGAGTAGTCCTGCGAGACATTAAGAGAGTCAGAGTAATCAGGCACTAGGATTTCCCATGCAAGTACTGCTTGTATTGCTGGCTTTCTTGGCTGAACTGGTTGATGACAGCTTTTGAAGGATCCTCGTAAGGAGGGTAAAATGCAGTGCTGAGTCAAAGATCCGGATATCCCTCCCAAACCCAAGTGAGTGAGAGTGATAGGGATGGGTCCACACATAGATACAGCTAATGTCTGACCTGGAGAAGGAGGGATACAGTTGCCAATAGAGAAGCCTGAATTCACACATATTCCCTGAAAAGAAGCTTGCAGAAGTAACATTTTGTAATTGTAATTGATAATTTATAACGCGCTTAATACCCAGAGGTTTCTAAGTGAGGACCGGGGGATGGAACCTGTGTTGGTCTGTGTCGGCTTGTTTGCAAGGCAACCACGTTGCCCCTGAGCTTTCTTCCCGAGACAAATGAGAACCCCTACTGATTGGTCAGCAGCCAGAATGTTTGAATGGATGCCTGATTGGGGCCTGGGTTCCCTGCCTAACCCACGCACCTCATGAAAGAGGAGGGTCCGCTGGCTTGACACTTTACCCCTGGGAACTAGTGCTGAAGCAAAGAGAAAGACACCAAATTGGTGACAGTGATGAGGCCCTTTCTGATGTCAAAGCTTGTCCTGGCATGCCCTGTGTCTGCCTTCCAGTTACCAAGGGAGACTGAGGGGGGAAGCTGTCGTCCCTTGACTGGCACAACCAGCTGAGCCCCAAGCCACTGAACCGTGTGCCATAGGGATGCCTAGCTTATCACAGCCACTGCTTTGACTCCGACTGGCAAGTGGATATTTAGCAAGACGCCCTGCAACTAACATAGTCTGAGGCCTGATATTGCCAAGCGCGACACAGGGTAAAAACCAGCGAAGAATTCAGGACTGATGCCTGACCTCCCCGTCCACACAACCCTGTGTGCCATCTGCTGCTCCCACCGTGGTGAGGGCACTTTGCACTCTGCAGTGTGCATCTACATTCAGTTCATCCCAGCTAATACTGTCCACATTATATTCATGAATAGAGCTGGGGCTCCGCTGTGCAGAGCACCACAACAATGATAAACACTTTCCTCCACCACCATCTCGAAATCAAGAACCCAGCTCGCCAGCCAAACGCAAGCCCACAGGTCTCCAATACCACCATTACTGCGTCCTCAACCTCAACCTGTATGTCTTTGAGTCATCACCAGTAGGCTTCCTGCACTGGCCCTACGAAGTTACTGCAGCAAACACTTTTCCATTAAACAGGTGTTTCTGTACATAAAATCTGCCTTGCACTCTATAAGTTTACTGCACCATCCTTAAACAAGCACTGGCTGGCTGGTGGCACAGCGGCACAGCGAGTAGAGCGCTCGCTTTGACATCCGTGCCGAGCCTGTTAACGAAGGTTCGAATCCCGGCAGGGCCAAACTCAGCCTTTCATCCTTCCGAGGTCGATAAATGAGCGCCACACACCGTGGGTAATAATAAGCAGCGCTCAGATACCTCAGGGTTCGTAGCACTATATAAGTGCCAATTATTATTATTATTACTGCCAGTGCCAACACGTTGGGCATTTGCGTAGGCATGGGAAAGGCACTTGCCAGGCACTGCCTGAGTGGTCTTAATTGGCTATTGATGATAGCAGGTGCAAAAATGGTGCGAGTACCTGGGCATCTACTAGCAGTGCCTGGCAAATGCCTAATACATATACACAAGCCAAAACTGTTGGCTTTGTCAGTGCTTATTTTTAACAGGACTTCAGTGAACGACAAGCATAGTGCTTATAAATCGAGGGGCTGAAGGTAGAACTAGGTAAGACACAACTCCAATTAAGTCATTGGGGGTCATTAGAAGTTTTGCAGAAGTTTTGCCGTGCGGGAAAAGTGCTGGTAAAAGTGGCGGTAATTCCGAGCTGACACTTTTCCCACACCTCAAAACTTCAGGTTTACTGGTGGTGGTGACTGATTTACCTCCAGCCAAGAGCTGGAGGTAAATCAGCCCCCCACCGGCAAAATAATTCCAGTATTACCAGTGCCGATAATACCAGCAATCCCCTCCATGGAGTCCTATGAAACGCCATGGAATGGGGAAGGACCGCAGTTGATGGCACCTGGAATATCCCGTTAATACCGGGATATTAGGCGCCGGTAACAGTAGGTGAGTTTGCAGGTATCCCAGCGGAATTACTGGCGGCATACAGGCAAAGTTCTAATGAACCCATTAACTCGCAGAAGACTTCTTTGATAAAACACTGACAGGCATTTTGACTGCAATGTTTGATGGTAAGTCTGGATTAAAGCAAGCGGAAAGTGTTCCCAGGAGGAGGTGTTTTGAGTGGAGAGGCAGGTGGTGGGTGGGAATGGTCATAGGGATTAGCATGGCTGTGGGCAGTCAATGGGTGGGTAAATACCCAAACAGCTACGCGATGTGTGCCCCTCCTCATATGCCATGTCTCCCTATCTGTACTCTAATGCAAAAGTTTCGGCTTTTAGGTGGCTCTTAATAGGCAAACTAAAAAGCGATATGAAGTATTTAAATAATGCCTCGTTGTGGCATGCTATTTCATTCGAGGTGATAGCCGTGTTAAACCTATTGAACAAAACTCTTGTTTCTAAATCTTGTATCTGATATGTTGCAAGCAAAACAGTTCAAGATCATATCTTGTACATGCAATCAATTATAATCATGAATTTACTATTTACTACTTACTATTTGTCATCGACTTTTGTCATGACTCCTTGGGTTGATCAGTTTCTTGGGAGGATAGCTCAGGGGCAACGTGCTCGCCTTGGAAGCAAGACGACACGGAGCACCACAGGTTCGATCCCCAGGTCCGCGCTCAGAAACCTCTGAGGATTAAGCGCGTTATAAATAACCAATCATATCATATCAATAGGATATCCTCATCAGCCAGCAGGCCTTTAGATGCAGCATGGCACCCGGTGCTGGATGGCGTTCTGCAGATGAGCACGTGGCCACCGCTAGCAAAAGGCGAGCCAGGGAAGATGGAAGAAATCCCTGTTTGCCTCTGCTGGGGCCTACACTAGGCCCTAACCAAGGATCCTGACAACAACTCCAGGGCAGGCGCCTTTCCCTTCCCTACCCATTTTGCAATTCAATCTTCATACTTTGTGTGGGACTACTTTGATGGAACACATGATATCTGCCAGAGCGCTTCCTAGTGAGTACATTGTGGTAACATACACTGGCACCTGAGGTCCTTTATGGAGTGTGGTTAGCGCTGCACTGGAAGTACTGAAGTACTGCGCTATGAGCACAGCAGAGTACTGGCAGTTGATAGCATTCAGTAGATGCCCATCAGGAACATCAGGCAACAGATGGCTTCTCAATGCTCAGGGTTAGCCAGGCTTTAGCGATGAATAGCCGGCTTGGCATCCATAGCAATTGTGTAACCTAATGGGCACAGCTAATAATTGACCTGGCACTGAACTACATATTGTGTGAAGCTTGGTCTCCCTTTTGGGAAAATATCTTTTACTTTTCTGTGCAGAGCTCTGACACCTCTGGGGAGAGCTACTCCATAGACAACCCCCAAATGAAAGAAATTAAGATCCTCTGGGGAACAGCAGGTGGCGGCAAGGTTGACCAGAGTAGCTGTTACACAATGGGCCTCATTACGACCCTGGCGGAATTCGGAAAACGATGGCGGAAATGCAATACCGCCATCGAATAGCGCTCGGTGCGACTATGACCCGTCACCGCAAAGTACGAAGCCATTAGCGACACCGTAGTGAACGCCAACGCTAACTGCACCAAGCACGCGCGCGCGCCATGCCAAACCGTAAACACCACCATGGCGCAAGGGTACGCTAATTCCGACCCTAGCGGACATGTACCTAACGCCATCAAGCATGGCGGAATGTACCATTCCGCCATGGTGAGAAGTACGGCATCGCGAATCAACCGTAAACGGCCCCACTGAGTGCCTGTACACCGCTCCCTGCCCACAAAGTACAACTCCCCGTAGGTGCAATGAAGTCACAATGCAACCATTGAAATGTACAAGTCACCCATGCATGCCAACGAACAAATGAAACACAAGAGGGGCCAATGGGAGCTGCAGGGCACAGATGGCACGAATACAGAAGCCATCCCAATGGACATGACCACAGTCCCCCACCAAGAAACGCACGCAAACACAGGCACCTGTGACCAGCAATATTCCGAAATTCACATCATTCCACCAGTCCACCTGGCTGACCGGCATCTGTTACACAAAACCCAATCCCCCGCCCCTGAGCATGACAACATTCAAACAGTCATATTGGCAGCCCCCATCCCTGACCTCACGGGCTTCGTAGGCAAACGCGCCCAGCACAGTACCACGCAACTAAACTCCGAAGCTGGAACCCAATGCAGATCTCCTCACAATACATCGCTCCCCAAATAGGAATATGCCACATCACTAGCAAAGAAGAACGCTACACGGGCCAAATCAGAATAGAAATTTAATGCACAACAAAATCACCAAGGCCATACAGCCATCAGGCCATGAACTCCAAAACACATTTCACCATTGTGGGCTGCATCCGCAAGAAATGACCAGCCACTACTTGTGTGACGCCCTGTTCCATCATGTTACACAGAGCCACATTCACGTACGAAAAGGCAACATGGAAGCGCACAGAACCGCAGGGCCGTCCCAATGGGGAGGTACTAGTCCAGCTGAAAGGCCGAAATGTTGCTCCGAGCCACTAGTACTGCGTAAGGGCATGTGGCCCATTGGCGATCGTCCCATAAGATCGTAATGCTGCTCCACTGATTAACACGAAGCAGCAGGTGTCGGGAGTAAAAGCCATCTGCAGGAGTGGCATACAGATGGCAGTGGCAAAAGGGGAGGAGATACCTGTCAACCAAAAGAAAAGAAAAAGAACAGAATGGCCATCAGAACTACATCCGAACAACTCACTTCAATGATCACACAGAATCCACAGCCATATGCATGCTAGCCCACTCCAAAGGATCATCACCACCCCAAAACCATTTGCGACTCATAACCATCTATATCGAGGTGTAAACACCATCACAAACGAGTGTACCTGTGCATGCGTCTGTCAAAACAGAATCCATCTGATGGGATTGTTAACGTGCATGGACACAAGTGTCTGAAGGCGCGTCGAGAAAGGGAGGGCTCAACAAGGCCAGATAGACGATGGTCCCACTATGGCAGCCCTGCATCACATAGCGCAGGGGAGGCGGATAGATTCCAAGAAGCCCTGAACATGGCAAACTCTGTATCAAATCATCTGCCCATGCATCCATTCATCATTCCCTCATCCCGGTATAAAAACGCCAGAACATTTACTCACATGACATTAGAAATATCCATTGAGTCTGTGCGTTATGCAGCCTGCAAAATCCACAGTGCCCCAGCCCGTTATTCCAGTGTTGTGAAGTAACATGTATTTGGGAACGTCCGGCCTCATCGCCCACGTCGCTATTGCGCATCCCAAACTATTCATATCAATCATTGCTTCCTCGCCATGGCCCCTGTCTCAAGGACATTGAACAATAGAACGTTATATTTGCAGTCAGACCTGTGGGCATCTCCTCGCCGCGAGCTGAAAACCGAAAGCGCCGGCCTTCGAATTCCTCATTTGCAACATCACGTCGAAAAGGCATCTGTGGCCGTTTGAAATCACAAATTAATCCATCTAGTGCGGCTGTGTGTGAAAATGGCAACTGCCTTCACCCACTAATGGGACGCCCCGCCCGTCGGTGCAACTCGGTACAGTGATGCATGAGGGCCCACCGTTACTCGAGTACTACGTTCCACTGACCCTTCACAAGTCTGTTCGCGACGGCAAAGATTGTATGTGAAACAATGGGACCATAGCCGAATGTACATATCAACAAATGTTACACGGCCATCGGGTACAAATACATGATTGCAATAGCAAGATGCCATTACCGAATTGCAGCGTTGTGTGCGGGACGTGCTCGGCCAAAGGGGAGAGCAGCTTGCACAGGTGGAATGAATCACCACAGGTGGAGGCCATACAGCCTGAAAACACATAAATTGCACACCCAGTCTCCTCCCACAACCACACACACTCCGAAATGCTACCGGCAGGACTCGCGATGTTGGCCCTGGGGGACCTGATAGCACTGCAAGTACTCCAACTCCAAGAAGAAGACGAACACCAACTACAACCGGCCGCACGGAGGAGACGCAGGAGGAGGAGGAGGGCAAGGCAGGGCCAGCAAGGGCCGCCAGCACAGCCACTACCACCACGCAGGCAGGCCGCAATCCCACGCCTCCGAGCACATCCGTTCAACCTCACTGATGAGCAGATCCACACCCTCTACCGTTTGGACCGGGACACCATAGCCGCCATTGTGGACATGACACAGGCTGACCTTGTCAGCATGATAGATAGCCCAACCGCCATCCCACCCCTACTGAAGGTGGTGTCTGTACTCCACTTCCTGGCCACAGGCACCTACCAGCACACAGTCGGACAGTTGCATGGCATTTCTCAGCCACTGTTCTCACGGACACTATTGCAAGTGCTCGATGCCCTCCTGCAGCACGCAGACGACTACATCTCCCTACCACGCTCGGAGCAGGAAATTACTAACACGAAAGTGGGATTCCATGCACTTGGCGGCATACCGGGTTGCATTGGTGCCATCGACTGCACCCATGTTGAATTGGTCGTCCCACATGCCATGGAGGCCCAGTACCGCAACCGAAAACAATTTCATTCCCTGAATGTACAAATGGTGTGTGACTCCAACAGGATCATCACACATTGTTGTGCCCGATTCCCTGGATCAACCCATGATTCTATGGTCTTGAGGAACTCTACAATACCACGCTACATGGAGCGACACGCAGGGAACAGATCCTGGCTACTCGGTGAGTCTCATTACATGCATGATAATGTGGGGTATGTGATTCGGCAATGACCTGGCAGGAAGGGGGGGGGGGGTGGTGTGCGTACGTAGCAATGGCATTCCACATAATCCGTTTATCGTCCACATACAGGTGATGCTGGATATCCACTGAAGAGATGGCTCCTCACACCAGTCCGGAACCCACGGGACCAGCATGAGGAGGACTACAACCATGCCCACTCACGTACCCGTGTAGTCATTGAACAGGCGTTCGGCCTACTGAAGACTCGTTTCCGCTGCCTCAGCAGGTCTGGCGGGGCACTCCTGTACCGCCATGAGAAGGTTGCAAAGATGGTGATGGCATGTGTCATGCTCCACAACATGTGCGTACGTAGAAATGTGCCCATGCCCCCTGACGCAGAACTGCAAGCACCTGATGATGGTCATGATGAGGGTGGGGATGTGGCAGCACCTCAAGGAGTCTGCGAGGCACCGGAGGGCCGTGACATTCGTCAGCATCTCATTGATGCATGCTTCTAGCACTCACGCCTGGTGGCTGATACATGGACACGGTACTCGTGGCACTGTGTGTGTCTGGTACATGCACAATATGGACTGTACGCCTATGATGGCCTAGTACACAATGATCATTGTCCACACATCACATTGGTTGATCGTGCACTGTTTATGGCATATGTGATATCATATTGAACACCCTATCGACCCGCCACCCAAGTGAGCCCAACACACCCCCTCCACCCTCCTACCTCCCCCCCGAACACCAGTGTCCAAAGATGCTCATTGTCAGTGGGCTGTCGCTATTGCAAGCCCCCTCTGCGGGTATCAGGGGCACCCCTGACTGTGGAGCGCAGGTTCCTCCCAGATCTACGTTGGGGGCTGCCCTGGACGGAACTTGCAACGGATGATGTCTCTGCCTGCTCACGTCCATGCATGTCCCTAAGGGTTTGTGAGAGCTCAGTGAGCACACGGCGCACTGCGGCAAGTTCGGCACATACGTCTGTGGACGTCGCATGCAGTTCCCCCTCAGGCTCTCGGTGCTTCTCTCCATTTGGACTCTCAGGCTCTCGGTGCCACTCTCCATTTGGACTCTCAGGCTCTCGGTGCTAGTCTCCATTTGGACTCTCAGGCTCTCGGTGCTACTCTCCATTTGTGCCCTTAGTGTCTCTGTACTTCTCACCATTTCTGCCCTAAGTGTCTCAGTTGATGTTTCTATGTCTGCCTTAGTGCCCCCACATTCATCGGCATGGTCCTTGAGGAGCGTGGCCAGTTGCTGCTGTTGCACGATTAACTGGTCGAGGGACTGTTGCCTCTGCTGGGCTATGGCCATTTGCGGGGGTGTCACAGAGGGGCTGTTGACCTGATATTGCCTTGCCACAGGGCTTGTGGGGGATGGCCAGTCGTCGTCTTGTGGGTGCCCCTGCGTGGTATCCTCATGGTGTACGGGATGGGACAGACAGGGGGATTGGGACAGGTCATGGATGGATCTGACTTCGACATCCCCGTCTTCTGTGTCGGAGCATGCTGCCATCAATGGGGTGTCACCTATGGTGCTGCTGCCACCAGAGGCAGTGCCTTCTGTGGCATCCGTTGGGGGGACCTGTGGTGGTGGTGTTGTGGGCATGCTGGCTGCTGGGGTGCCTGTTGATGTTCCCTCCTCTGTGCTGCCACCTGATTTGTGCTGCTGCCGTGTCTTGATGCGTGCAGCTGAGGTGGAGGGTCTTTGGCCGTTGGTCTTGGCCCTCTTTGCAGGTGTGCTGGTAGGGGTGTCCTGATGCTCGTCGTTTGGATCGGACCCTGTGGTGGAGTAAAGGAGGGCGAGGGTTATTAATGGGTCTGTGGGTATTGGAATGGCATTGTATCACATGCATTGGGGTGGTACCTGAGGGTGATTTGGGTCGGGGCCTTGGAGGTGCTTTCATTTGTGTGTGGAGTGAGGGTGCAGTTGTTTGGCAGCCTGCAGTTAGGGTGTGCCTGCTGCACGTGTAGTGGGTGTTTTAGGGGTTTATAATTATTTATGTATTTATTGTGAGTTTTAAAGTGCGCTATCAGGCCGATGTGTGTGGAGGTTCTCCTGGACATGTGTTTCTGTTGCACTATGTGGACACATGGTACTTCACATGATTGGACATTGTGGATTTAGCATTGTTTTATTTGGCCCACCTACCTGAATCTTCGGATGTCTGCACTCCTTTCTCCATCCCTCCGACTCCCTCTATGCTCTCCATTCCGATGGTGGAGGCACAGATTTCTTCCCAGGGGGTCAACTTGATGGGTGATTCAGGACCTCCCCCGGTGGCTGTGGCAATGTTGCGGTTGGCAGAGAGTATGCTGCGGACGCGTATCCGCAGGTCGTCCCATCGCTTTCGGCATTGCTGTGGGGTGCGGGGTGCGGTCCCCACCGCACTTACCCGCTGTGCCACCAGAGCCCATATGGCCTTCTTGTTTGCAAGTGCCGTCCTGGTCATTTGCGTGGAGAAGACGACGGCAGCATTCTCCTGGAGGGTCTCTGTTAGCACGGTGAGTTCCTCACGGGAGAAGTGGACCTGCCGCTTGCGGTCGCACGCTTTCTTCGCTACTTTTCCCATTTTTCTTGGTTTCGCTAGGGTGGATGACGGGTTGGGGTGTGTCTCAGGGTAGTGTTTTTAGTGGTTGTGTGGTTTTAGTGGTTTTATAGGTGTACGGCGGGATGTTTCCCGTTCCGGGCCCATGTTTTTACTTCCGTTTCCGTATATTTCTGGTCACCGTACTTTCCGGTAGGCGCACACTGCGGTGTCCGCTGTGATGGGTGGCGGTATTGCACCTAGGGCGCCGTACGGCGGCGGTGTGGGCCGTTTTGGGGTCATTTCCACCATCGCGGACTTTGCACTTCCGCCATGCCGTGGTGCTCGTGCCCGATGGGTCGGAATGGGCCGCACTTTGCTCCTTCGTGCAATGGCGGAAACGCTATTTACGCTGTGGCGGTCCGGTCAGTCACTTTCCGCCAGGGTCGTAATGAGGGCCAATGACAGTTAGGGCCTTGTTTAGAGTAGGGGGGGTTGTACATTTTGACATTTTTCTGCCATCAGCAACAACACTATTATAAGTTAACACTACATCAGCTTTGTACACAAAATCCACCGGTGGAAAGCTGGTCTAAAATCTGCTGGTCTAGTGGTGACCAGCGGTATTTACGCCCACTTTCCGCTGGCAGAATCTTGGTGTAAAGCCAGTGCAGTCTTAAAACAGGGTTGTTTTCACCAGCAGAAAAACGATGGATTTTGCAATCCGCCATACTCTAAGATTACAGCTGCAGGGGAGGAGCCACAAGGAGTTTTGGCAGTTGGCCCTGATTTATTTTCATACCTCCAATGTTCAATTCTCTCCTAGAGAAATACCACAGTGGCACAGGTCTGCAGTCCGGTTAGTGATTTGAAGGCATTGTGGAAAGAAGGGACGGACAATACCTTTGGGTAGCGGGGAAAATCTGAATGTTCCTCTATAACTGTACTCTCCTCCCTTAGTAATAAAGAAATCTCATTCATCAGGTAGCCTGCGCAACCCATTTATATCTGTTGCGTTCCTACCTATATAGCTTGCTGATTAAAGTATCTGCTGCTGGTCGCAGGTTCGAATTAGTCAGGTCGACTCGGTCTTTCATCCTTTGGAGGTCAGTACAATGAGTAACAACTATGGGCCTGATTTGTGGAAAAGTGCGCGAGATCCCGCAAATCCAGCACACCGAGAACGACTATGCGCGAGCCTGTGCACAGAGGTTTTTCTGCGCTCTCTGCCTATACAAGGAATTGTTTGTGCAAAGTAACCGTATATGCAAGTTGTCTCCAGGAGCCCCCCGACACGCCACACGCAAAGCAAAAAAAAACCAGAAACAGCTACATTTCCGTGCTCCCCGGGCGCAAATGCATGCACCCTTAAAACAGTGTGTGGGGTTCCCCGCAAGCAGGCCTGCATCTCAGGGACCCTTTACGGGGTCCCCTGTAACTGTTACTGGCACCCCGAGAACATGCGTACAATTTATCGTAAATCGGGTAAAACTCGGAAAATGTGCATGCAAACCCGTCGTAAACCATTCATGTTACCCGCTACATGGCATACGTGCACCCCTAAGTTAGATCAGAACACCGGCTGCGTACACGCACCCCTAAATCCGAGACCTGATCTTACCTATGCACAGTCAATCCTATGCGCAAGTCTCTGTACGCCTGACTTCGGGTGACGGATATTATGAGGACTTTGCATGGCCATTTACCTGCCAAGAGGTTGCACGGATGGATCCATGAATGCGTATCGTTCCACGCAATAGTGGACGTGTGATGGACTGCCTATGGACCGTTCCTCTTAATGTCCAAATTTTGCCTTGTTCTTCCTCATTTTACAGGTTCCACCCCCTTCCCTGCCCTCTACGCGAGCCACACCCACGCTCTGCCACTTCGGCTGCTCGCAGAGACGTGCCGAGCCTGCGCGAAGTCCCCGCATAGTATGAATAAGTGCTACGCAGTCGATTCCATGAATTGACAAACAGGATTTTGCATGCAGTTTGGCATATGTCATTAAATATTACTCATGTTAATTCCATTCCATACCTCCTTCTCAAAATGTTCGTTTTGCACAAAACATCAAACTTGGCATCCCTAAACTGCTCTGTAGTATACTAAAAACGTACACTCCAAGATGGCTGCTTAGTTATGTACCTTGCTGAACTTATATATGCGTCCAGTTGCTTAGTCACCACAGTATGGGGAGTGTAGATGTTTGAACTGTTAACTTGCAAATCAAAGTAGCCTTGGGAGTTCGTTTTGAACCCCTCCACAAGAACAGTTATGACCTAAAGTGGCGTATAATGACCTCCAATTAAAACAAAATAATAATAATATGGACAGTTATGCAAATTATAATTTTACAACGTAACCAAGGAATGCTTGAATGCTATTTTTTTAGTTACTGAACTCTCCCCCTATTATGGCCTCCAATTGAAATTCTCAAATTGACAGAGTACAAAATAAAACACAAGTGTACATGTCCATTTCAGAAATTGTGTAACAGGGAGGAGCAAAGTGACCCACTGTCAAGGGATCTTGCTTAAGGAAGGCTATCACTGGACACTAACTGTAGCCATCATACCATTGCTGTGGAATGTAGCCTTCCTATTGGCCACTTTGGTAAAGCCCTCCCTGCCAACCTAAAATATCTATGTTTGAGGGAAGCTTTGCCACTAGCTCTCCAGGTGGTTTTCAAAGCCGTCTGTTGCCAAACTAACAGGGTTATGTTAACAGTGTATCTATATTAATATATGGAATAAAGTAACGTTGTGATTTCCTAATATGCTCAATGACTGAGCTACACACAATAGGTAGTGAGTTTATTGAGGGAAACAGCATTTGTTGTAAGGAAAATGCATGCCCTCTGTGAGCACCTAAAATGCAAAGAGACCTTCAAGACTGGTAAGTGGTGATTTGTACAGGGCCACTAATGTACAATTGCCCCCGCTTGAAATGCAATGTTGGCGCAACAGTATGGGGAGGCTGAATGATTCCCCAAAAATGGCTGACTCTCCAGTGTCTCCAGCAGTAGCATATCTAGGTGCTGCTTTTCTCCCATCTGTAACAGCAACCGCCCTACAATTAAAAGTAACCCTAATACATTTTACTTAAAGGCATCTGTTGTAAGACTGCGGGGCGGGGGGGATTGAAAGTACTGTTAAGCAATAAGTATGCAAGAAGCTCGTCCAGCAGTGGCATACTGTGGGGAGAAGGGCGGGGGGGTTCAACTTGAAGTTCTGGATCAATACCTTCAGGTCAGCCACCAAAGCCCTAGAGAGCAGGTGGCAGGGGTGATGTGAGGAATTGTCATCTGGCAAGCCCTGTTTTGGAAATATTTGTGCTAGCTAATAAAAACGATGTGGGTTATTCCATTTCTTGAAGGGAAATCTGCTGATCAGATTTCCCTTTTTATAAGCTGCATGCCAAAAGTATACTGTACACTTGTGCCCGGCTGCATACGTAGCCTGATCTGCAGTGTCTGATCTTCAGTGGCCAAGAGAAGGTTCAGGGATCACAGGAGCCCTCTTAACAGCTGCAGTGACAGCCAAGTCCATGCAGCGTAGGGGCTGCATTTAAGATAAGCACCCCTGTTACCAAACTACATAACTAACTATGAGGATGCTGTCCTTGTGGCACACAAAACTGTAAATGTAAGCCATACCTGAGTTTAGGGAATGGTGGCCAGCATCTCTCATAGCTTTCAATGTCACATCAGTTTGATATCACACATGTCTGCCATGTGAGCCCAGTTCAAAAGTGGAAGCATTATGTGTATTCTACCTAGACATGCTGTCCTTGCGGCTGCTAGCATGACTATAGAATTGGGGGTTGCCTCTCTTTGTTCCTTTGCTAGAGCAAGTTACACCCTTTCCAAAGAGACAGCCACTCCACCGGAAGCTGTCCTGGGAGCAGGAATCAAAGGGCACACCCATCAGGGTGCTGCATACCAGAAGGCCTTTAATTCTATTTGCGAAGGGAAGGGGTAGGGTAACTGTTGACAGAGGGAGGTCTTTACAGCTGAAGGAAGGTCACACCATCTTGTTTCTCTATACCTCTATCTTTCCTTCCTGTCCACTCGACTTCCTGTAATGCAAAGCACTTTGGGTATGATGTCAGAAGGCAAAGTCCACTTGTTCCAAGGGCAGGGATTGGACCTGTAAAGCAGGCTCGCTTTTGCCCAATCACCTGTAGAGATTTGCTTTTTTCAAGAAGAGGTCTCCCAACACTTCTCTGAATTATCTCTGGACTTCAAATCTTCAAGAAGATTATGTTGAACCCTGTTGGGTGAGCAGACCTTTCCAAATCACTCCAGTTGTGATGTGAAAGCAGGTGTTCCAAGGCAGAGGCAAGCTCTTCCCCCAAACCATCCCCAGAAGCAATTGAGGTGAACTGCTGCTGGGAAAAGACCTGCATCACTGCCGGCCACAATGTTGCCCAGGACCTTATTGTGATGAAGATCCCCTGAAGTTGTGTGCCAGCCTCTGACATGTTTGGGAGCCTGAGGAAATAACTAATCTTGTCCCTAAGACTCTTCAGTGTGACTCACAGCTCCTGAGAGCCAAAACAGCTTGGATTCTTGCAATTTTTCCATTGAACCGCTGCAAGCCATGATTCGAGCATGCTCTACAAAGAATGAACTAAGAAGACCCTGCGGAGCTGCCTTTGGCACTCCCTGATCTTTGAACCACTGTCCTGCACATTCAAACCCATTCACCATTGCAGTGCACCATCTGCAAGTGCATTGTTGCCTCGGCTCGAACGAGGAAGTGCCACTGTACCTTCACTGCTCGAACCGCTGTTCGGGCCTCCCTCTTCACCATCACCATTGAACCAACCCTGAAGTTCTTCCCTGGTATCCTTTGAGCCCGTGCAGCAAGCCGACTTGCCTGATCATCCCGTCATCAAACTTCGACTGCCGACTCAAACATGGCAGCCTGCATGATCTGCATCACTTGAGTAATGTTTTGAACCTCATTGAACTGCCAAACAGCACAGAGAAGCCTGGTGCACCTTTGTCGATCCACCAAGACACTGCAAAGGTATTATTGACGAATAACTGCCTCCTGGTCCCATTGGGGCCCCAGAGTGTGGTTAGGTCACATTAATCCTTTTTAGCAACTCAAAAACATTTCCTTTTTGAACATTTTGTTTTTCATTGCCTTTTCTTCCCCTTTCTCATTACCCAGAAGGCTGCATCTTGATGTTTTGCATATTCTCTGGTCTTTCTACAGGGGT
The DNA here is from genome assembly GCF_040938575.1 of Ambystoma mexicanum. Classification (NCBI taxonomy): domain Eukaryota; kingdom Metazoa; phylum Chordata; class Amphibia; order Caudata; family Ambystomatidae; genus Ambystoma; species Ambystoma mexicanum. The sequence goes on along the minus strand of NC_090931.1, from coordinate 563,664,423 downwards.
GTTTTTTAAAATGTTTTTTATTTAGTTATTGTTGCATTTGGTGTGTTTAATTAAAGTATATATATTTGTATAGAACCTTGATGGGATATTCCTTTATTTTGGGTTAAGCTGTTTGGGTTGCAACTGAACCACATTCACACCCCTCTTGAAAGTGTAGCCTTCCCTCAGCCTGCGTTTACCACGAAAGGCAAAGGACATATATCTCTTAACTGTGCCCGATTTACCTTTACGATTCGGTTGGACCTTTGTTTGCAGAAGTGTGGAGTTGCATAGGCGCTTTGGCCTCTGCTCATCCTTGTACTCCTAGAGGGCAGAAGTCAATTCGTCACAGATAAAAACGAATTGACTGAGTTACTGTACAGGAGTCACAGGAAAGGACGTGTATCTTGTGAAAGGCTTGAACTTTGACATTTCTATCATGCAACTCATTTTTGTTATTCTTCTTTGTGGTTGCGGTATGCTGTGGGAGTTTTTTGGGTTAAATAAATGAAGCGCCATTGTTGAGGTCAATAATGATACTGTTTTCATTTAAACTAACAAAAGACTACTAGTTCCATAATGCATTTGTTGAAGAAATGAAAACACAGCTCCCTGTGGTAAATGTGTACAAGATCCACTGCCAAATACTCCATATTGCTTTTGCCAGACGGTTCTAGGTTCTATCATCCCCAGTTATTTTCCGTGCAGAGGGGAGATTGCCTAGCAGTTCGGGCTGGACTGCTCCCATTGGTGGCAGTGCCTGACTGATTTGCATATGGATGGACCTCTTTTGCAATGGCGCAAGTTTGGATAAAAAAACGGTGGTGTAGAATGTTGCCCAGAGCAGTGCCAGTGGATCAGATTAATTCAAAACCTTCATCCCATCCATTTTTTGGTTTCAGGAGTTGAGTGAACCATAACATAATGTCACCATCTTCTGGAGAAGGCTGTGTAAAAACATACGTCAAGGAGCGAGTTTCAGTCGATTTTTGTTTTAGGAAAGGAAATGAAAGCCCAGGTTGTTTTGCTGCTTGCGTGGGTCCATTAGCAGCGCCTTGCAGCACCACTGACAGTTACGTTCTATTTCTATATTCAAACAAATGTTAGGAGGTGAGGGACTATCAATATAAAGCAACCATTTACAGGAGAACTCTGTCCAAAAAAAGAACAGTGTATACAGACTCAACCGACTACTTTGAAAATATATTTTGGGACGAACACTGCCCCGAATAAAAAATCAGGAAATAAAGAGAGTACGTCGACCACAGGGGACCGATCAAGGGACATAAGGAGCCAGAGGCGTTGCTAGGGGGGGCAAAAGGGGCTATAGCCCCTGGTCTTTTGGTTGTAGCCCCAGATAGAATCTTAGTAGCTACAACCAAAAGGCTAGCTAGCCCCCAGTCCCGACAGTTCCGACATTAGCGTAGCCCCACGTCTTTTCCAGACCTAGCAACACCCCTGTATGGAGCATTGTGACTGATGTTGGTGCCCTCCTGTGGTGCAAGTCATCTAGAAGAATTGGTTGTCAGAAAGGGATCAAAATGGGAATCATTGTAATTCCGCCTCAAGAGGACATTTTTGGGACAGAACCAATTCCCCTCAGCCAATCATGTTCAGCTTGAACATACTGTCAGGCATTAAGTGCCCGATTCAAGGAATTTTTTGTACAGTTCAAAGTGACTTTGCACTGCCGACACACACCCTGATTCATGGAACTGTCCAAAGTGTATTTCTGCAGTGCAAAGTTAGTGCCAAGGCATTTTTGCAGCACAACATGAACTTTACACTGCAAAAATACACTTCGCACAGTTCCATGAATCAGGGTTTGCGTCGGCAGTGCAAGGTCACTTTGAACCGTGCAAAATATCCCATGAATCGTGCCCAAGGTACCCAGTGTCTCGCATATGTTTTTTGATGATTACATGATTTTATGCTGTCTGAGCCAGTCAACTGGCCAGACTAAAGAAGACTTAATTGACAGCCTCAGAGATGAGGATTTTGATCCCTTATTGTAATGCAATTTAAAAGTAATTGAATGTAAAGTGAACGCAATATAAATGGTGTTGATAGAGCACCCATGTGCTCTTGAAGAGGTTTGTTGGTGCTGCGAGGAATTGCAAATAGGAGGAAAGGTTCCATGCAATGATACTGATAACAGACAGAAAACAGAGCAGGAATGAAAGATTATGGCAGAATGATGAGCAAGTCGCCAACGGGCTTTGAAGACTCAATTCCCACTAGAAGAGTGAACATTCAAAACTAAACAAAATGGGGCATAAGCAACCTTCTACTGCTTGATGATATGATATGATATGGCATTTATAACGCGCCTATACACAAGTGTTTCAAGGCGCAACGAGGCAAGGGAGGGGGAACAGAGGGAAAACAGACAACGATCCTACTAGGCCAGGTGTCATTCAGATCGCGCAAGTGGGTGTGAAGGGGGAGGGGACAGTGCAGTACATGGGAAAAATAGAATAAATATCAGTAAGTAAATGTAAGGCCAGCAGGAGGCAAGTGAAGGGGTAAGTGCAGGCATCAGGTGTCAAGTGCTGGTAGTGGGACTGTAGGGATACAGAAAGCAGTCCCCAAGTGCGGGGGTTGCCAGGAAGGCAATGCAGGTGTGCGACTGGCAGGGGAGGGGACCTGGGCACCGAGTTCAGAGGGTGGCCAGGTAACCAGTGCAGTTTCAGCTAGGAAGTCAGCAGGGAAGAAGGGGAGAAAAACCAGAAGCAAAGAGAAAGGTTTTAGGTGCTTCTGGAACCGGAGATGATTATCCTCAAGTTTCAGGGAGGCAGGAAGGCTGTTCCAGAGGGAGGCCCCAGCTGAGGAAAGAGATCTCCCACCAACTCGTTGCTTAGAGAAGCGACTGACCCTGAGGGAGTTGCAGGCGGATGAGCAAAGTGCTCGAGAAGGAAGATATTTAGGAAGAGAAAGTTGAAGTTATTGAGCTCCCAAGCCCCAGAAGCCCTCCAGCCAGGTGATAATGCTGCAGAGCACAATACATGGGCCAAGGTCTGTCACATTGCCCGATGGCCACAAAGAGCCCTGCTAAAGTGAGGTGGGCCTAATGGTGGTGCTACCGCTGGGAGAATGTAGTCCCCCTCCAAGCCCTACCTTACCCATTGATGTTCCAGGTTGATGCTGCACTCCAGTGCCCCAACAATACAGCACCACAGAAATGTCATTCCAAGCCGCGCAGTGGCTCTGTTCTGCACTTCCATCTCTGGTCCTACAGTGTTATGGACCCTTCGCAAAGGCATCAGCAACCACCAGCCATACATTGCCTACCTTGAGCTACTGTGCTGCCAGTCCGGAGGCATTGAGCACATCTGCTTCCTACTCTTTCAGCTGTCACAGCTCCAACCTCAGGGTAGAACCCCCAGGAAGGACTGGTTTGGAGCAGCCTGGGTGGAATCAGGTGATCATTGGCCCCCAGCACATCAATCAGCAGTGCGCTGAGTGCGGCGAGGTGCAGCCAGAGTGCGCCACATCCATGGCGTTGAGTGTCTTCCTTCTCCCCTCCTTTCCCCACAATCTGTCCAAACTGCAGGTCTGTGCACTGTGTGTATATTACTAAGATGTATTACTAATAGGAAATGAGCAGAATAAAATAAAATATACCTCAGTAAGTGATTTTGGTGAATGGTTGGAATGAAAAATGTAATGCAGCGCATCAGTGATGAGGCTCAAAGCCCAACACTCTTGGCTGCATGCTTCCGACTGGTCTATGCACACAAATGCTCTGGCTAAGAACCGTCCCAGAATGCTTGCCTGAGAGCGTTGCCGCCTTATGAATTGTGGACAGAACATGCATGCACATGTGCTTTTATTATTATTATTATTATGATGGTATTTATTGAGCGCTGACCTAGCTTCGAGAAGCAACAGAGCGCTGTACAGAGGTATGCAACAGAACCACGCTCTGTTGCATAACAGAGCCCTTCTCAGAGGTAACAACAGAACAGATATACAGCGGGGGTAGGATACAGAGGGGCACAGAGGAAGGGTACAGCTGTACAGGGTGGTGAACCGGGGAGGGCCGGGCGGTTTCTAGCAAGTCAGGTGGCCTGGGAGCGTCGTGATGGCCTTGGTGTTGAGGAGGAGAGACTCCTTGAAGAGGTGGGTCTTGAATTTTTTTCTGAATTGTAGGACCATGGGGTCAAGTACGTTGCTGACGGGCAGTGCTTCAACTGCTGCTGAATGGCAAGGAGATATCTACTGTCGGAACAATAGACAACCATCAGTCGTGTATCAATGATATTTTGGGGCTAAAACAGTAGTGAGATGTGTGAATAAAATGACAATTTCAGGCAATAAAAAAGAGTGATAATGTATGTTGAAATGCTGCTGTCAAGTACAGTATGTCAATAAACTGAGCAGAATGTTTGCCAAAGGCTCAAGAGGATCCCTCTGACGAGATCTTAATGTCAAGGACTATTCCCACTAGCAGACGATAATCCAAACGAGTCCACTTGAAACTGTGAAGTAATCAAGAGGCACACTCCTCACACACGGAAATATCACAAAATCACCACCCACTGAGCTCTCAACGCGGACACCAAAAGGCCTTTCAAATACTTCCCATGGAAAAGAGAAAGAATGGAAAAGGGATCATATGTCAAAGGAGACATGCGGGGGTCATTACAACATTGGAGGTAACCATGCCGCCATTTGTGGCATGGCTACCCCCATTCCGGGTACCCGGTCGGGGTTCCCTGAATGGGGAAATACCGGGCCATTCCGACCTTGGAGGGCCCAGTATTTCCCCATTCAGGGAACCCAGACCCTGTGCATCCCCATTCCGATTGAGCCCCAATAGGGCTCAATGGGGCTCAATGGGAATGGGGAGCATGCTAACAAGGAGCCGTTAATGACGGTCCCATTGTTAGCATGCTGGACCGCTCGCGGGACCCGCTAAGGACGCCTGGTTTAACCAGGGGTCCTAAGTGGGTCCCGCGAGCGGACCTCGTAATGAGGCGGTAGGGGGTTAACGGAGCAGGCAGCTCTACCGGCCCTGTTAACCCCCTACTGCCAGGGTTGTAATGACCCCCATGGCCTTTTTATCATACCAGGATTGAAACAAGGCTCAGTGTCAATTATCAACCTTAAGTGTTGATAATCTTCTAGACTGCTGAATAGCTGCTGCAAATTCCTCAGTCAGACCCAATTTCGTGAGTCCCCTCCACTGAACTTCCAAATCGAGAGTCAGAGGCATGTTGAACTCAATTCCAGATGAGTGGGGACTGCAGAGGTCCAAATGGTCATATGTGAAGAATCCATTCCAAGCCCAACCCTGCCATTTCCAGAGGTAGAAATCTAGAATGTCTTGCCTAAAACAGGAGCAACATCAGGAGGGAGCAGGTCCCCCGCTTTCCTAATCATCAACAGTACTGCCTGAATTGGTGTAGAGGAAGGGGTGGCAAGGAATAGCCCACAGACTCTTCCAGTGGATTGGTGACCGACTTTTAATGGCAATCAGCAAGGCCAGCAAACACAGAACAACAGCAACCGAACAACAAAACGAGATTCGGCGCAGCAACCCCCCACCCCTCCAGGCACTGAGCTTTATACAGGAGAGCACCCATGCATTTCAATGGCAAGGAAGGTTTCAGACATAGCATGATATCGTTATGCAAAAATGATTCAGGTGAATGAACAGTGACTCAGCATATGAGTCTCAGGCAGAGGATGCGTTCTCACTCTCAGGAAACATAATCAGGATGGAAGAGGCAAACAGTGATACATGTCTAGCCTTGCTGTGCAAGCTACTTCTACAGTTGGCACACGGCTCAGGGCATGTATACTGCATGACAACGTACGCCTGCTAAAGCTGCCTTGTCTAGGAGAGCAGGACGCTAATAAACACTTCTATATACCACAGGGGAAACACATCTGAGGCAAGAACTGTGGAAGCAAGCACAGCTAGGCACTAGGCGGTAAAGGCATCAAGGTTAGGACATGCTCATTAGAGCAAAGTGCTCACACAACTAGGGCAATAAGGCACTTGTTAAACATGGCAGTTAGCATTGGCTGAGCATTATTATGAAGCAGCAAAGTAATGAAGGCGTTCATTAAAAATGTCAAAACACAGTTTTTCCTCCACAACTGTATTATTAATTAATACCCGGCGAGGGTCAATTAGCTTGTAACAAGCAAGTTCATTGGCCCTCTCCAGGTCGTTACCAACCGACAAAGCCTTTGTCAGGCCGGCCACACCCGTGTCCGGGCTGCCATTGAAAGGAAGAAGGGACTACGTGTAGCCCCTTCTTCCCGTTGCCTAGCGGCCATCTTTTTTGTTTACTTTTTTCAATGGCTGCCATGGAAAGGGAGAAGGGACTACATGTGTTTTTTTCTCCCCCTTCCATGGGGGGCATGTTTTTTGTTTACTTTTTAATAGTTTTTTCAATAGCCACCATGGAAAGGGAGAGGGGACTGCATACAGTCCCTTCTCTCTGTTCCATGGTGGCAATTAATTTATTTTTTTGTCTTTCTTTCAGTTGCGAAACGTCAAAGGCATCACGCAACTTAAAACAAGTAACTATTAATACCCCACAGCTCGGGGCTTATTGCTTAATTAATTATGGCAAAATGAAAAGCCAGCGTGCTTGAATGACTTAATGCTCCCTCCAAAAAGAGAACTCTATTTGCTACTACTGCCACATAAGAGTCCCAAGCCAAGGAACTTATTTAGATCGAGGGGCCGATTCATGGAACAAATGTGCGCCAAAATTTGTGGCGCAAGCTGGTGCAAGTGTGAAAAAGCAAGCGCACGGGCACGCATGCTATTCATGGAAGGCCCTGCGCGTGTTTTCCCCGGGATGTGCGCCAAATCCGCGCGTGGCGCACACGGGCGCACACGTCACTGCAACATCCTGAACGCTGTGCACGACGTGCACAGCGAAAGCGCACAACTTTAGAAAACACAACAAATAGGGGGCGGAACACAGGGCAGAACACGGGGTGGAACACGCGGAATGGGGAACAACGCGTGAAAATAAGGGTGTAACTGGGGAAGTACTGCTGGGAAGTACACGGAACGCCCACACGCACGCGAACTACACGTATTCATGGAATCGAATAGGAGAAACCTGCACACGGCAAAAGACACGCACAGGCATAAACACGTCCGCCACACGAAGGCAGGCGGTAGCGTCCCTGCACATTATAAAAATGCGCGCAAACAACAAACACGTATATAAAGCTACGATGAATGTACCATTTCTCGCAGCACTGATCTTGGGACACCGCAGGAGGAGGAGAATAGACAGGGCCCGCATTTTCTTGTCAGGCTTGACCCAAATGGATGGTGTATGTGTTACAATGCATCATGCAGAGCTGCATGCGGAATGCACACATGTATGCATGCCTGTTTCTGTACTTGGACATGTTTGGGGTGTGAGAGATGGGTGCTGCTGTCATGGACATGCATGGTGTACATGTCCATGTGTCTGAGCAGTGTGTGAGTGACTGGTCAACACCATGGATGCATGACACATGTCCGTGACGATGGGTTGATTCACTGATACAGCCTAGTCATCCTTGTATCCACTGTGTCTGGGGGTATACGGGCCAGATGCATGACCCTCCAGTGATGTGTGTGCATGTGATCAGCATGTCCCATGATGCATGTGACTTTCAGCCCACCATTGGATGTTTATACAGTGACTTCGACATGGGTGCAAATGTTTGTTGCATGTGCCATGCCTGTTCCTGCATGTGTGTTGCCTGCACTGAACCATGTGTTGTGGAGGGACATGATGGAAGTGACGTTTGACAGTGCCACTCATGTTCTATTGCTTTCTGTCTAGGGGACTATTGTACAGTACCCTGATGCTTGTGTTCAATGTCTCCCTTTACACAGCAGCGAGTGAAGAAGAGGGCGGAGACGGTGCTGTGGAGGAAAGCAGCAGGGATACATCCACCGGCCGGCGACACAAGGCCCAGTCACGCTCCATCATCTGGGAGAGAGGGAACTGGTGCTGAGTCCGCCACTACGGCTGCAGCGGAAGGGGCGGGTGAACCCTCACGGGGGCTTGCAAAGGCGGAAGACGGTGCAGAGCCATCCAGGTCATGTGTGTGCTGAGGAGGAGGAGGCTGCTACAGATCTGCACATGGGGCCTGGTGGGGGTGGTACCACTGGTGCAAGTGGTGCAGTCCAGGGGCAGGGGCAGGAGACAGCACAGGTCACCGCGGAGGGGCCTGTGCATGTCACTGTCCCTGATACTGTGACTGCATCACCATGCACCAGCAGGGATGCCCCGTCCCAGGCCCGTCCGCACGTACGGGGGGAGGTCCACATCATCCGGAACTCCTCTACCTGCGGACGTGGGGACCTGTGACAGGATTGAGTCCGTCCTGATTGGTGTCGCGTTGCGCACACGTGACATTCGTGATGACGTGCGTGGTTCCTGGGGGGACCACGCACGTCATAACGAAGAGCTGTGTGGCAACGTGGCCCAGTTGGGAGGAATGATGGTTGGGGGTTTCCTCCATGTGTCGGCCAGTCTTGCGGCCCTCTCATTCTCTGTGCACACTATACGCCAGTCGTTCTCCGTGCCGTCTTCCGGCCCAGATGCCACCAGGGCCCCCTGTGGACCTGCCTCAACCAATGCAGCCAGCCTGGTGGAGATCCCATCCCTGCCACAGTCGGGAGTCAGAGGTCCAGCAGGGGTGGCAACCCCACCAACTGGACCCCAGCAGATGGAGGATGTGCAGGCATCAACGGGCAGGGCACGTGCACGACAACGCCAGGGAATTCCATCAGCCCGTAGGCCGTCGTGGTTGCAGAGGCAGTTGCGTCGGAGGCAACAGCAGGCTCAGCGTGGGAGGCATCATGGCTCGGGGCCATAGACACCCCGGGGGCAGGCATCGGCCGAGGGGCAGGAGGACCCCGGATTGGCAGTGTCTTCAGTGTGGCAGCGGTTGGGACAGCAGATAGATGCAGAGAGGCGGCGGGCGGAGAGGGCACGGCTCAGGATGGTCAGGGCGGAGAACTCCATGCACTGGGCTTTGAGGCGGGTGGAGACCCTCCAGGAAAATCGCAGGGAGTTGAGGGATTCCATGGCTGCATCCCTGTGAGACCTCGAGGCCAGGGAACAGGCCCGCCTCCGGAACATCGACATGGAGTTCGATGATGCCCTGGCCCGGAACATCAAAAAGTGAGCCGTGGGACTAGCCCGCCACCTTTGTATATAGTTATTTAGGCTTAGGTTTCATTTGGTTTGTATATTTATTTGGAGTTCACTGACTTTGCTCCACTTTTTGTATAGTTGTATATTTCATAGGTTTTTTGGTAGATTTCCTTTTGTTTTGGGATCATGGACACTTCTGACTTTCACTGTAAATATTACCAGACTTGCACATACTTTCGTTATTTCATCATTCCATGGAGCAATGGTTTTTTGTGCTTTTGTTTTTTATTGACTTTATATGGACTTTGGCGATGGACAACTTTTCTGTTTTCATGTCGTCGATTTTTGTTTTTCATTGGATTTTACTTTATTTTTGTAATTGCTTTCATTATTTCATCATTTGAATGTGTGATTTTCATTATGTCATTTTTTTGTTTTTAATACATTTCATATATCTTTATTATTGATGTTGTGTACTCTCACTGGTTTTGTGCATGTCTCTATGAGCATTGCCTCAGTCATGTGTTGCCACTGTGTGGCTCTGTTGTACATGTATTCATGGCCATGCTGGTTCTTTTCAAACTCTCATGGCATGGGTAATTGGGGAGTGGGTCTGCTGGCAGGTGCCCGTCACTGGCAGTGGGGTGGGGTGGGGGACATGTGTCAGGGCTCCCAAGTGCATGGTGCCATGTGGCCTGCCTGCGGGGCATGGTATGGGGTGATGAGCTGCCCGTGGGGCATGGGAAAGGGGGGCACACCCGGGAGGGCTCACACCGCCAAATTGCATGTAAAAGTCTCTGCGCACCCCCGGAATACACGTACCCCGTTCGCGCCAGCGAAATCGCATGTAAAAGTCCATGTGCACCCCCGGAATACACGCAGGCAGCCCATCCACCCTCTCCATGCCCCGCAGGCAGCCCATCCACCATGACCATGACCCGCAGGCAGCCCATCCACCATCCCCATGCCCCGCAGGCAGCCCATCCACCCCAGTTAATGACCCGCAGGCAGCCCATGACCCGAGACCATGACCCGCAGGCAGCCCATCACCCCAGTCCATGACCCGCAGGCAGCCCATCCACCCTCTCCATGCCCCGCAGGCAGCCCATCCACCATGACCATGACCCGCAGGCAGCCCATCCACCTTCCCCATGCCCCGCAGGCAGCCCATCCACCCCAGTCCATGACCCGCAGACAGCCCAGGACCCCAGACCATGACCCACAGGCAGCCCATCACCCCAGTCCATGACCCGCAGGCAGCCCATCACCCCAGTCCATGACCGGCAGGCAGCCCATACACCCTCCCCATGCCCCGCAGGCAGCCCATCCACCATGACCATGACCCTCAGGCAGCCCATCACCCCAGTCCATGACCAACAGGCAGCCCATGACCCCAGACCATGACCCGCAGGCAGCCCACACCACAGGACTTTTTCCATGCATTTTACCTGACGCGAGCGGGGTACACATATTCGGAGGGGTGCGCTGGGAGTTTTGCACGTGATTTTGCTGGCGCAAGCGGGTTACGTGTATTCCGGGGGTGCGTGTGGACTTTTACACACGATTGTTCTGGTGCGAGTGGGGTACGTGTATTCCGGGGGTGCATGTGGAGTTTCACACGCGAAAGGCCTGGCGCGAGTGGGGTACACGTATTCGGAGGGGTGCGCAGGGAGTATTACACGCGATTTTGCTGGCGCGAGCGGGGTACGTGTATTCTGGGGGTGCACGTGGTCTTTTACACGCAATTGGCTTGGCGTGAGCGGGGTACGTGTATTCCGGGGGTGCGCGTGGACTTTTACAAGCGATTGGCCTGGCGCAAGCGGGGTACGTGCATTCCGGATGTGCGCAGGGAGTTTTACACACGATTTCGCTGGCACGAGCGGGGTGCATGTATTCCGAGGGGTGCGTGGGGTGTTTTATACGCGATTTCGCTGGCACGTGAGGGCTGTGTGGTGTTTTTTGTGCGTTTTCATGGTTGGGGGGCTGTATACTGGTTTGCGCCATGTAGGGGATTTGTGCAATGTTTTTGGCGCACGGGGCGTGGATGGGGGCATAACTGGCGCTGCTGCAGGCTCGCTGCGCTGCTCTGTGCCACGGCTGCTTATGGATGCATAAATCCATGAATATGCTTTGTGTCAAAATGGGTTTTACCACACGCGGCTGGCACAACACGCACTCTGTGCGCCAGCCGCGTGTGCCACTTCTGCGCTTAATTCCATTAATTACCCCCTTAATCTCTTCTAAATGATTTTACGAATTCAGAACCCAAACTACCTCCTAATCCAGGTGCAATACTGATGAACTAATAATGACCAGTCCCCAGATTCAACAGGTGGACTTGCCTGAGACTATTGCTGGCCCTTGTTGGCCTATCCGAAACTCCCCTTGCACATTACCTGAGAAGAGATAGGCCCGGGCAGGATCGAAGTACCACGTGCTTCAGGCCAAGAAGCAGGACAGAACTTCAAAGTAGCAGCAATAACTTAACGCATTGTTCAGCTGGACATTCTATGTTCAAATAGATTCACCATTTTACGAGAATCTGACCACAATCTGCAACACACTGATCCTTCACTTTTAACAGTTATTACTGTAGATTCCATTAGACAAGTAAATCTTGAAGACAATTCAGAGTTTGTTTCTAATATGGCCTGGCCTATGTCTTCTGCTCCAAATGCGGAAGATTGTATGCATTGTTCGAATAAAAATGGTGCCTTCATAAACGAGGTATCAATTTTAAAATCATATTTGGTGAAGGTTTCAACTAAATTAAATACTTTTTGGAAATGCAGTAGTCAGACACTGATAAATTAAAGTTGCATATGTATTGAATCTTATTTTCCAAGGCACCCGCTGGGCCTCATTACACGGTATGCAGTAAGGGTTTACCGGTACCGGTAAGGGCACCGGTACCGGTAAACCCTTACCGCCTTACTACGAGGTTCCTTTGCCAGACCCGACCTCAACAGCTGGTTTTACCAGCCATTAAGGAACGGGCCCACAAAGGGACCTTGGTGCTAATTACGGTACCGCAATTTGCGGTACCATAATTACCTCCTTTCCCATTCCCATTGAGCCCTATGGGGGCAAATATGGGAATGGGGAAGTGCCTTGGTGAATGGGGAATTACCGGCCCCGCTCACCTTGGAGTAGGCTGGTAATTCCGCCATCCACCAAGGCGGACACGGTAAAATACCGGCGGCAACCATGGCGCTAGCGCCATGGTTACCGCATACCGTGTAATGAAGCCCACTGGCTTGTAGCAACAGCTAAGCAGGTTCTTTGACATCAGCCAGAAGGAAGAGTTGATCATCAATACTGCAAACACCAAAGCAATGACCTTCTCTTTAAACAAGCTTCACAGATGTTACCAAACTCTTATACTATTATAAAGTTGCTGTACAGCAGGTTGATAGTTACGATTGCCTGTGGATACTCTTGTACAAATCATGACATTGGGAAGATCAAATTACCCAAAGTACAATAGCCCTTGCCAGAAGGGGCTTGGCTGTAACTAACTTTTCCAAGCGATATGGTGCCTGTACACTTGCTGTTGTAGTATATAGTTTGTAGTATATAGGCTGCAAGCAAGTTCGTCAACTGTCTATGGTAGCGACCTTTGGTGCCACTCAAATATCACAACATTAGAATCAGAAGAGAATAACATGTTAGAGCCTGTGCTGGGATTGACCTGCAGTGCCCCTTCCGTTCCAACGAAAAATGATCTAGGCATATTTGGGATAACCTATCTAGCTAAACGAATCCTTTTTTAGGAAGTATAACATCAGGATGTATCGTGACGCACTTTTTTGTTAATAATGAATTGCAATGACACTGATTTTTTGTGCAGTTTATATGAATTTGTAAAGAGAGCCCTTTCAAGGAGGCTCGTTGCTTTGTATTGTGTGTGATTTTGTATGGTTTTCATTCGCTGTATTCTTGTCTCCTGTGGTTTTAATACTGTTAGTGGAGAAATATGAATCTAATAGAGATTGATCGATTGAACCTATTGCCGTTACTTTATTGGTATTGTCCGAGCGCCGGGTCCATTTCACAGAGCATTATGTGACGCACTTCTGGCTCAGAATATAGAAACAATTCCACGGTTGAACTCCATTAAAAGAATGATGGCTGTCCTAGGGCTGATTAGCCTTTGCAGTAATCCATGCATATATGGTCTGCAATATAAAACTGTGCTCTGCAGTGGTTATGAGGCATGGTATCTGAATGAGCTACATAATGCTTGCTTCCAAAAGCCTCATTATAAGTTTGCCGGTCCAGAAACATGGGTGCCAATAAGCTCACCAGCACCATTCTTTCCGGACCAGCAAACTATGTGTCTGCCTGCCTTGGCCGATGTGCCCAACAATGGCCACGGTAGGCAGACTCTTCACAGGAGGGCTGGCACCGTTAACAACGGTGCCGGTGCTTTCGAGTACCCACTCCCATAGAGTTCTATGGGAATGGAGACTTACATTTTACCAGCGCCTGACTTCCCGGGCCGCCAGACTTGGAAGCTCCCAGTGGCACCGGCACCGTTCATACCTGGCCACCGCATTACGAGTTCTGCTCGCAGGTTCCTGACAGCCTGCCAGGTGTTACCTGCAGGCTGTGCGACACCCGCGAGCAGAACTCGTGATTAAACCGGTACCGTTATCAACGGTGCCGGTGCAACCATGCTCCCCACCCACTTTCTGCCCTATGGGGCAGAATGGGGATCGGGAGCCTGGCATTACCGCCTCCCGCGAATGGGCAATTACTGGCCCACTCAACTCGAAATGGGCCGGTTTTTGCCCAATCGTTGGAGGCGGTGCCGGTAGCGAGCATGGCGGTAGACGTGCCTGCCATACAGTCATGACTACCGCCATGCTCGCAATGAGGCCCATTCTCTTAACCACATCACAAATGCATCATTGTCTCACCTGTTTTGTGTCATGGTGTGAAACTCGTCTTTCATAGTTGACATTTGTATGCAGGATAAAGTAATCTGTGAGGGCAGTTTTTAGGCCCCTAAATGTGTCAACCGTGTGTTCAAAAAGTTCATACAAAATGGGCCTCATTACAAGTTTTTCCAGTCCAGGCACAGAGGCCAGTCCAGGTCTGACCCTGCCAGGCACAGAGGCCATGGTAGGCAGACTCTTCACGGAAGCGCTGTCACCATTAGCAACGGTGCCTGTGCTTCCGAGTCCCCACTCCCATAGAGTTCTATGGGAATGGGGAATAACATTTTACCAGAAACTCAGTACCCGGGCCGCCAGACTTGTAATGTTCTGTGGCACTGGGAAGGCAAAATATTACGAGTTCAGTGGCAACCGCCAGTAGCACCGGCAGGGTTACCGCCAGAAATGTTATGAGGCCCAATGTCTCTCGTGGCTGCTCCCTCTGTCAGGGTGAGAAGACATGTCTTTCTGTGGTCGTCTAGAGGACCCAGCACATCCACATACACGTCACAGTCTCTTATCAACCTGGCCCGTCTAGGCCCCATGTTGCTTGTTTTTGCCAGGTCATATACTCCCGGAAGTTGTAGCGATAGCGATTCTTGCAGCCTCGCCTGCAATTAATTTAATGATGTCGCTGCGACTGTAGGTGGTATGTCCACATCTGACAAGGTGTGGCCTGAGCACAGTGGCCCCCTTTATATGTGTCCTTGATGTGAGTGTAGCTGCAATGTCTGTCCATTCCTTGACTCCCTGGATGAAGCCCTGCCTTGCTCCTCCTTAATTTTGTAGCCTCTGCTACCATGCAAGCCCCCAAGGCCTCTGTTTGTTAGGTCCTCATGGGATGTCCCGTGTGCCTTTTCACAGTGGTTCCCCTTTGTTGGCAAGAATGTATATATATTTCTATGAATGTGTTCTCTCATTGCTGCAATCGTGCCATCTGCCTTGCTGGCTTATGGTGGTTCGACATGCTCTGCCCCTAGTGCCTTCCTGCATGTTGACATATTGAAGCAAGTGCAATCCATATCCTTCATGAGCCAATCACCGCTCGTCACCAGTGTAAGGTTCACTTACAAGGGACCCCAGCTGACCATGAACTTTACTGTGTACAACAGGACCTCTTTTGCACACATAGCCGCACAGCACCTTCATTGCCAAGAAAGATGTGGACACCAGTGGAGAGTCAACTGTTTATTCCATGTCTCCCGCTGCAGTCTCTACCACTCGCCTGTTCCCTCCCAGGCCCTCTGTCCAGCCTTGGCCTCTCATTTCACCACTAAAACTCAGGATATCCTGTCCACCCTTTCTTCCTCTACCTCCTCTTCTTCCTCCTCTACCACTCCTGGCCTGTCTGAGGTTGTCTCTCCTGATCCTTTCTCATCCTTTCCCCTGTTCAACCCTGATGATGCATCTAGACAAGTCCAATCTATGAAAGTCTTGTCAAAGCAGGTTCTCCCCTGCTCATCCAGAACCATCAAGGACCATATTGACACCATTGCTCCAGCCTTGGCTGATTTCTGCAATCACTCCTTTGCCACTGGAAAGTCCCCCCCCCCCTTAAGCACTCTCTCGTGCACCCTCTTCTAAATAAACCCTTGGCTGATCCTTCCTCTCCGGCTAACTATCTCCCGATCTCCATCACTCCTTTCCTGGGCAAACTCTTTGAAAAGCTGGCCATCTCCCAGCTTAATCTACATACTGAATCTGTTGGTTGCCTCCATGACCACCAGTCTGGCTTCAGAGCTGCCAGAAGCACGGAAACTGCTCTCCTGAACATCCGTGAAGACCTGCTCTCCAAACTTGACTCTATTCTCCCTTCTGTCCTCATCCTCCTCGATCTATCCTCTGCTTTTGACACAGTCAACCATGCCATCCTGCTCAATCGCCTCTGCAACAACCTTGGTATTACTGCTCACGCCCTGGCCTGGTTGACCTCCTTTCTCACCAACCGACCCTCTAGGTCCAACTGGGGTCTTTCCTCTCTTCTATCTCTTGTGGTGTTCCCCAGGGGTCTAGCCTCTCTCCCTGGCTCTTCAACCACTACCTGGCTCCTCTTGCCCACTGCATTGCTACTTTCTGCTCCACTTTTCAATGTTATGCGGATGACGCTCAGCTCTCTTTCAGGCTACCCTCGGCCATCCCTGCTTCTTCTCTCATACCAGACTGTCTGGCCAGAATTCAGGAAAGGTGTGCCGCCAATGAAACACTTGTGTATAGGCGCGTTATAAATGCCATATCATATAATATCATATCAGTGATCTCTGTCTTAATGCCAATAAGACTGAGATCCTCCACATTGGGACACCGGCTCCCTCCTTTCCTCTCTCTCTCTCTCTCTTTGGCTGCCCATTCTGGGCCCTCTTCCTACTCCTTCCTGTGAGGCTACGAACCTTGGAGTCATCTTCTACTCCACACTCCCCTTCTTTCCTCACATCTCTGACGTCTCTAAGAAGTCAAACTATCAGCTGTACCTCCTCAGAGGTATTCTTCCTTTTCTCACTTTCCCCCAGAAGCACACTGTCTCCAGAGCTGTGGTCCTCTCTAGGCTCAACAGCCTCTTTCTAAATCTTCCTGCCTCTACTCTTACACCGCTACAACTTATCCAGAACAGGACTGCGAGACTTTTCCTTGGCCCGAAGACCAGGGATTGTATCTCTCCAGCTCCGAAATCTCTTCACTGGCTCCCCATTACTACAAGGATCAACTTCAAGACCCTCTGCATCATCCGCAGGGCTTTCTGGGGTCTGGGACAGCTCTACCTCCAACTTTCTCTTCCAAAAATGTTCTTTCTCGAGCTCTTCATTCATCCACCTCCAACTCTCTGAGGGTCAGACGCTTCTCTAAGCAGAGAGTTGGGAGCAGCCTCCCTGCCTCTCTCATACTTGAGCAGAACCACCTCCGGTTCCGGAAGCAACTCAAGACCTTCCTTTTCGCTTCTGCTTTCTCACTTCCTCCCCCCTGCTGATGCACCTGACTGCTCTGTGCACTGATCACCTGGTCACCTTCTGCACCCGGGTCCAGGCTCCTGCATGTCCAGTTGCCATTGCACTGCCTCCCGGTTTACCAGCACTTAAAGGTCTGTATCTGCAACCCTATAGTCCCTTCTCTCTGCACTTGTGAGCCACTCGCTGGCTTTACTTGTGAGTTAACTGCACTTCCCACTTCCCCAAACCCCTGGCACTTCTCCCCCCTCCTCTTCACCACACTTGTGCGACCTGAATGACATAAGGCCTAGTAAGATCGCTATTTTGTCCTCCCTTTGTTTCCACCTCCTTGTCTTGTCGCGCCTAGAAACACTTGTGTACAGGCTCGTTATAAATGCCACATCATATCATATCCATCCACACTAACTTCCTCCCGTTCCTCCCACACCCCTCCCCATGTCACTTCCCTTCCCTCCTCTTTACGGCTTCCTTCACATAACGGAATAGGACGAAATTACTGAGGTGGAAAAGTCTGACCACCAAAAAGTCTGACCCCCATTTATTCGCATATGTGTATGTGGGGGGGGTAAAGTTAATACAAATATATATATGCGAAAAAATGAAAAAACAACAGGCTTTTGATGGTTGGACTTTTCCACTCGGTAATTTCACGCAGATCCCACCTAACGATGTGAAGAAACTCAAGACATCACAGGTCCAGGGGTGACAAGCGATACATCCATGATGGAAGGTGCAGTCACGACATGCCAGTGACAATGAGCATGGCGAACATCTGGGTGGCAACCCTGCAAGCAGAAGGTGTTACATGGCCAGTATGCATTTAAAGATTGTACATCCTCTTTAAAATCAGCCCCTGGTCCTCCTCCCCATGCGGCTTATGGTCCTTCCCAGAGCTTCAGATGACTATTTAGGTGAAGTGAAATAATTCCATAATTACATTTGGGGAAGTCAGTCCATTTAATGGCCTTTTCTCGACTTAAAATGGTGCAGAAAGGGCTCAACTGAAGCACTGGTTCCATCCCACGGATTGGCATATCGCGGGGGCAGAGGGAACATGGAAAAGAAGGACAATGGCGGAAGAAGACACGTAAAGCAACGCTGCCATATTTCAGCTTGATAGTATCTTGATTAGAGCCCTTTCAAATGTCAGTTTCACTGCATGTGACATCTGCAGTTTGGGGGAGGACTTTCATAAAATATTTATCGCTGGAGGCATCATTCATATGGGCGTGGCCCGAGACCTCCAATTGATGTCATATTGCAGGGGTCTGCAACATTTAGCTCTCCAGATGTTTTGCACTCCCACTACCATCAGCCCCATCCAGCATAGTCTATGGTCACGGATCACAGGAGTCACAGGGCCTCATTACACGGATGGCGGAGAACCATGGCGCTATTAGCGCCATGGTTCATGCCGGTAAAATACCGGCACCGCCTTGGCGGAAAGGAGAATTACCGCCCCATTCCAAGGTTGGCGGGGCGGTAATTCCCCCTTCCACCATTGCCCTTCCCCATTCCCATTTTTGCCCCATAGGGCATAATGGGAATGGGAAAGGCGCTAATTACGGTACCGCAAATTGCGCTACCGTAATTAGCTCCCTGGGTCCCTTTGCGGGTTGGTTTTTAACGCCTGTAAAAAGCAGGTGTTAAATTCCCCAACCGGCAAAGGGACCTCGTAGTAAGGCGGTAAGGATTTACCGGTACCGGTAAACCCTTACCGCCATCCGTGTAATGAGGCCCACAGTCCAGCACATCTGGAGTGCAGCACAGTGCAGACCCCGGTCTTACTGAATGAGCTGCCATGCGGCATCTGGCGCGCTGTCTCAGATAGTTCATAGGGCTAAAAGCTGGGATCTGTGTGTCGCTTGCAAGTCAGAAGAATAGTCTGTCCTGCTTTCAAGATCAATAAAATGAGTAGCTTTGATTTTTGCAATAATAACAGTTTCTGGCTCTCGCCAAAATTCTTCTTTGCTCCACTTGCCCTCTGTTTAACCTGCTAATCTTGCTCTTTTCACTGGAGGCTGCAAGGTCCTGTGAGGCGTGATATATAAAACTAATACACGCCCCAAGAGTCAGCTCAGTGTCTAGTGCACAGCACATCTGTGGTCAATTTTGAAGATTTGAAATAACAACACACAGGGGAAAAGCTTTGCTAGCCCTTATCACTTTCACTGCTGTTATGACGTTTTAGTACGACCTAATTCCCATAGAAAATCTTTGAACTCCCAGCAGTGAAAATGGATTCTTTATGAGAGGCTACTAGCTTGGTAGCATCCTGCGATGGTCCCGTCCCAGGAACAGAAAGGGAAAGAGGACAGTAAAACTGGGGTCAGGAGAGGAGAACTTAAAAGCATAGTGATATAGCATACCTTCTGACTGTCTTTAATGCCAAGCCAGCCCAGTCGGACGGACGAAGCCACTGCAGCCCAGAACCTGTAATTGTGCTCTGCCACCATTTTCGATTTGGCAGAGCCCATCTCGAGCTTGAAGACGATTCCAAAAAGGTAAACCTTGCATATTCAATTGCGCAAAAGAGGCGACCGATGACAGGCACGTTAGAACGCTGCTTGCGGCACTGCTACTAATCCAGGCTTAAGAAAGAAAAGAAGGCAGTCACAGCCACTGTTAATGGCCTAGCAACTAAACTTCCAGTTGCCATACCAATTATGATGAGGGTTTTATGAGTTGTCTTTATTATCCTTCTTAGAACGTCGGATTCCATAGCAACAGAACTCCTAAACAATGGGCCCTTTAATTTCACATCTCACAGAGCCAAGGTACAAAGGAGATGTTCTTTGCTGAAGGCCGCCACTACAATACGTGCTCCAGTTAGCAAATCCCATACCCGGGCCATCAGGCACCCTGCTCACTGGCGCTTCTCCCCTCAGCTACCCACGATGCAGGTCTTGCCTGAGCAAAATGCACTCCCACGTGCCATGAGCTCTGCTCTCCTCAAAGGCAAAACCTTCCAACTGGATCCTGGGTCAAACTTCAAGTTCCTTTTTTGGGACTGATAAAGGATTACTCAAACTTAATGTTTGTGGACAGGAAAAAACGTGCCCCCCCCCTTTTCTTAAAAAAGCAAAGGTTACGTTAAGGCTGCTTTGTATCTCATAATCGATCATACATTTTACAATCTTTAACCAAATTCTGGCAATTGGGAGGAAGTTCAGCCCATTGGACCATGTGTCTTCTTTCAGCTATGAGGGTGCCACTGTATTGCAGAGCTCAATAGAGGCAGTTCATCCAGTCAGCGCTGCACAGTTGGGGATACTCCTGGGGGTCAAAGTCAGAAGACCTTGGGTGTAGCACATGAGTAACCTCATCTTTTTGAGTTTAGTCCTGAGACGTGTGTCAGGGCAAGAGACAAGAACCTGCGGCCACCAGAGGGTCCAGGGTTGGTCCATGGTCAGCTCTCGGTGCTCATGGTTTGTTGACGCTATATGTTGATATCAGTTTGCCAAAACGAGTGGGTTTTCAGCCCTTAACAGAGGGTAGGCAGTGAGTTACAAGGTGCAGCTGCATTAAGCATTTGCCCTTTTCTGACAAGCAATGTGCTTTGTTCCTTCTAGACCGTGCCCTTATTCTACAGGCTTTCAAACTACCACAAACTCTGTTCTTCCCTTTAATCCCTTTCTTACTTGTACAAACCTTTAATGTGTGTTTAATCTTCCACCCCTCTGCCCTTCCTGCTGACATTTTGTGTTATTTCGCAGATTAAGATAGAGATACTCCTGGCGGAGGCACAATACGCAGACACGCCTTGGCGCTGTTGCCCCACTACCGTGGTGAACAGTTCAGTATAACAATGCTTAACATAACCCCTACACTTTTTTCTTCTAATCTCACTGATGCTTTGATGCACATTTTAAGCCCTATCAGCCTTTGGTATTATTGGAATTCCTGCCCTGGATGGCTGGGAAGACCTATGGACAGGTGATCGTGACGTGAATTTAAAAAAGTGGTTATGACATGGAGCCTTTAATTTGCTTTTATTCTCATTTGAAATAAAAACAGACAATATTGGAACATGTCATGTGAGGTGGCATATAAAAGTGCAATCATCAGTGTTTTCATTGCCTCTTGACGTTGATGACTTTCTCGGTGGACGAGAAGTTCGTGTGTCCGAGGCAAGTTACCCTGATGGCGGATTCCAAGGCAAGAGCAATGATGGGCTTTCTCGACACCGGGGAGAGGACTGTGTATATGGTCTCAAGTCTCAGAGGTCCTTGGCCATGCCTGGATATCACTATTGCGGAGAGCGTGTTCTTCATTGTGGTAGGTCAGCACAGTCTCTTGTCTCAGGGTAATGAGGCACTGAAGCCGTCTGTAATGCCTGCGGGTCAGGGTGAGTTTCTTCATCAGTGTGGTAGGTAAGTGAGGTTTCTGGCTGAGTGCGATCTGCAACTGCTAGGTGCCAGTGGTAGAGTAGAGTGAGTTGTTCGTCAGTCTGGAAGGTGAGAGTGGTCTCTTGGCTTAATAGGACCGGTCTTTGAGGTCTTCTGTGACACCGGGGTGTCTGTGTCAGTGTAGCAGGTATGAATGGCTTTGTGGCTCAAACAGGCTTTGGGCCTTTTGACATATGGCTGTCAGTTTTACAGTAAATTTGTTCCTGTGATTGGTAGGTGAACGCAGTTTCTTGACTTGGGGGGGAGAACTCCCTGCCCGCGAATGACCCAAAAGGCAATGCCTTGGTAACTGAGTTTCGAGTGATACAGTAGGCACACACCATAAGTTTTAGAACTTCTCTCTATGCCAGCCAGTTGGTTACCACGCTTGGGTAGGCAGTTTACTCTTCCTACAAGCCCATTTACGCAGGGATGATAAGGAGCAGTTGTGGTGTGTCTGATGGCAGCTCTTCGAAGAAACCTTTTCATTTCTTCTGAAGTGAACTGTACCCCATTATCTATAGCAATTTCCCCAGGGAGCCCTTTTCCAAAGACCACACTCTGCAGGCACTTGATCATTTCAAAAGCAGTGGACTCTCTTACTGCCCTTCACACAAAGCACTTGGAAGGGTAGCCCACTAAACCAAGGATAAACGTGGCACCCCATGGTCCCATAATGTCCTCTGCTATCTTGACACGCGGTTGAGGGGGAAATGAGAAAGGCTTAAGGGGAGGCTCATTATTGATTTGAGATTTGTCACTGTTGTCACACTCAGAAGGGGCGTTCAGCAGCCTCTCATATCCTGAGTCTATGGGCGTCATTACGAATGACCCGGTCCGGAAATGAGTCTGCCAGTACGGGCACTGAACAATCGGCAAGCCTGACCTGCCAATAGTGCAGGCCCCTACTGGCAGGATTTTCACGGATAACCGGCACCGTTGTTAACGGTGCTGGTGCATCAGTGTTCCCATTCCCATGGAGGCCTACGGCACTCCAATGGAATGGGAACTTACCATACTGCCACCGCCTGTGATATCCCGGTAACACCGGCATGTCAGGTGGCAGAAACGGTAAGGCAAGGTTGCCGTCAACCCTCTGGTGCTATCAGCGGGTTACCGGTAATCTCGTAATGAATGAGCGGGCCACCAGAATAATTGCTGTGAACTTTTGATTTTCAGTCTAAATAACTCTCATATGCCAGATACATAATTGTTTCATGTAGGCTCTAAGGTGGGAGGATCTTTCTAATCCTTCTCAGTCTCCCATCTACGATACATGACTCATCTTTGACCTCATACTAAGGTCACCAATCCCTCTTTAGGGTAGATTTACATGGCCCCCTGCTCGCTGTCCATTCCAATACATTTGCGTGTGGTGTTCCCAGCCTCAACTTGTGTCCATCTGTCTTTTGAAATGGCAGGTAGGACTACCCTGTCCGCCACTATGACATCCTGATCAGAGGCCCCAAAGATTCCATGAGGAGGTTCACTTGGGAGGTGGGACAAGCACCCTGCTGCCACATTCTTGGAGCAGGCCACATAGGCTACCTTGAAGTTAAAGCTCTGTAACCCCGAAAGCCACGTAGATATATGGGGAAATGCATGACACCATAATTCGTAAAGAAAATGTACACTAGGGGTTTATGTTCCAAGCACAATTAATTTATTTTCCCAGGCTACTGCTAATGCTTCCCTCAGCTATGGCTAATGCTTCCCTCTCAACCACTGAGTATTTGCAAGGGGGACTTCCAACACAAATCTAATTTGTAACACAGTCTAGCTGCGTATGCGTATCCAGAATCCAAATCATAATTTTGGGCTGCAACTGCACCTGTGTATGAGCACAATTATGGAACCAGTGGCACCTGCCACAGCGCTTGGGACAGTTGACTACCTTTCCAACAACGCCGCAAGTCAGGTGACCAGCGTCCATGCATCACGCAGATTCAGCATGTTATGTAGCGCGACTGGCACCAGGCAGCGTTTGGGGTCGCACACAAACAGTTGAAAAGAGCACACTTGGGGGTTCTGGTGCTCAACAACAACTTCAGTGAGTCCTCTGTGGTGTTTGTGCTGCCTGTGTAGATTCTGCTAGTATAATTCTATACTGCTGTGTACCAAACCCATTGCCTGTGCCCTGGATTGCCTCTTCTACGCTCCTTTATACCTATAAAACTGTGGTGTACCAAACCCTTTGTCTGTGCCCTGGAGTTTCTTGTTTGGAGAAGAAATCCTTGATCCCTGCCCTGATCACAATTCCCTAGGGGACCCTAGGGAGAGGTGACCTATCGGACTTCCATTGGGGGCCACCACTTCCAAGTGTACATTCCTACCAAGGATACTCCTAAATATGTGCCGTAGGAAGCTCGCGAGACGCGGCACTGCCGTAGGCTCGCAAGATCCTAAACGGAAGTGGCAAACGGACAAATGATGGCACCAGCCAGGGGCGTTGCTAGGGGGGGGGCTAAGGGGGCTGTAGCCCCTGATCTTTTGGTTGTAGCCCCAGATAGAATCTCAGGAGCTACAGCCAAAAGACTAGCTAGCCCCCAGTCCAAACAGTTCCGACATCAGCTTAGCCCCGGGTCTTTTCAGACCTAGCAACTCTGCCATCAGCTACACAGAGGAGACATGCTTCTGGCGCTCCTCGTGAGGAAGGGCCTTAAAGACTGATCCAAAGCCACTAGAGCAGACCTAGCGCCCCAGGTCCTGCACACTGCTCCTATGCAGCTTATGGACACCTGATGGACCTTGTTCCAGTATTGCTTGCCACTTCTTATGTTAAGGCAAATAAAGTTGTTACTTCAAGTTATCAGTGACCTGATTATTATACAACATATTTGGCGATGAGGACGGGATTACACACCCATGGAAGGAGTAATGCCTCCCCTGCCGTTCCTGCAAATGCCAGGTAGGACCGCAATCGCATGGCCACAATGGGGATCCCTGTTCACGACATACGTGGAGGCGCTATGAGGTGCAGAACAATGCTATTGAATGCTTTGGGAGTAGAAGGACAACGCGTCTTCACCGGCCTTATGCCCGAAGCAAGTTCAGATGAGAACAACGATGCTTACAAGGAGGCTGTGAGGAGAATTGTGAAGCGATTTGCCAGCAAGGAAAACACATTGCTGCACAGAATACAATTTTATAGTCGCAAACAAGAAGCATCAGAACTTGTGGACGATTATATAACCAAGCTGCGAGAACTAGCCGCACTGTGCAACTTTGGCAATAATGCAGAAGGAATGATCTGTGACTTGTTGACGGTCTACACCAACTGCAGAAAGGTGCAGGACAAGTTTATGTTGGAAAAGTAACTCCGGATTGACAAGGCCGTAGAGATCGCAAGGACCGTAGAAGAGACCACGGGGCGACGGAAAGAGTTTCCCAGTAGAGGTCCAATCGATCACATTTAGAAATAGAAAGAGAAGCAAGTGGCTGACGCAAGAGAAGGGAAGTGGGAAGAAAGGATCCATTAAAGTGTCACAGATGCACAAGTACGAAACACTTGGACAATGACAGAGAATGCCTGGCGAGGGACAAGGAGACATTTTGCGTTGGTTTGCAGGTGGCGCAACAAAAAAGGGACGGCCATCAATGCAGAATACAACGTCAAAGCAGAATCTTCTTCGGAAGAAGAAGGGAGACCTACCGTGTTGATGGTGAACAGGACAACAGCCAGAAGGAGAAGCCCCATTGCATGATCAGAGTGAACGGTATAGGGACAAGAGTGATGGCCGACTCAGGCTCCGATTTGACCATATTACCCTTACACACGTACAAGGAAATGATAGGAGCCGACAGAGTTGAAGTACTCAGCACACGCCACAAACCAACAGTTTTTGGAGGTGTGTCAGTGGACATATTAGGGTACATTAAGGGACTCGTGGAGTTCAAAGGAAGAGAGACTCGGCGGTCCTAGGATGGGACGACCAAGCTAAACTCAAGATCAAGATCAAACTAGATCCCAGCACGGAAGATCAGGCAGTCAATACAGGAGGAGTGAAAGAAGACTTCCCCAAATTGTTTTCAGAAGGGCACGGGAAAATCAAGAACTTTGTACACCGAATATTACTCAATGCCAACGCTGTCCCGGTCAAGCATAAAGTACAGCCGGTATCAGCGACCGCCACGGACATACTCAAATGCCAACTCAACATAATGGTGAAAGAGGGCACCATCGAAGAAGTGTAAGCCTCGGAGTGGCGGAGCCCAATGGAGCTGATCAAAAAGTAAAACTCAGAGCACTTGAGAGTATGCATAGACCTTCGCAGCCTCAACCTGGAGGTCATTTCAGATAGCTATCCCCTCCCCGGCATAAATTAACTAATCCTCATGATGAAGGAAGCTAAGGTGTTTTCCAAGCTGGACATGAGGGATGCGTATCATCAAATTCATCTTCACAAAGACTCCAGCCCCCTCACAGCGTTTATCGACCCGTTTGGCACGTAACAGTTTACCAAGATGCCTTTCGGTCTGTCATCTGCGGTCTCTGCATTCCAGCACATGGTGGACTCACTCCTGCGGGATATAGGAAATGTCTCCTATTTTAATAAATGATATACTGGTGTACGGCGACGACGCGCACACGCATGACGTTACATTGAGAAATGTTTTCACCAAGTTATAGGATGCTGGAGTAAAGCTGAGATATGAGAAGTGTGTCTTGAAAGTACAAGAAGTTGAATACCTGGAGTGCAAGATATCCGCTTAAGTGATCAGCCCCAAACAAAACCTTGTGCAGGCCATTGTCAAATCTCCAGAGCCTGCCAACAAGGATGAAGTGAGATCATTTCTAGGACTTGCAGAAACTATGCTAAGTTCATCCCAAACTTTTTGGAAGTCACTGCACCGCTGTGCGACCTGCTCAGAAAGTGAGCAGAGTTCACCTGTTCAAAAGGCCAGAAGGAGCCTGTGGAAAGTATAAAAGGACAGATAGTGGAAGCACTGTGCCTGCAGCCTTTCAATCCGGCGTGGATTACAGTCATTATTACGGATGCCAGCGCGTGTGGATTAGGTTCTGTGCTCCCTCAGAAGAAAGGCGATACAGAACATGTGGTGGCATTCATCTCCAAGGCCCCATCCAAAGCCGAAAGGAACTACTCCACTGTGGAGAAGGAAATGCTATCCTGTGTACGGGCAGAAGAGCATTTTAGGTCCTATGTATAGGGCACAACATTTCAGTTGGTCACGGACCATAAGCCCCTCATCCACATGCTTAGTCTACTAGGGACAAAGTCATCAACATCCCGCCTGGCGCTCGCGCGAAACTGCAGGAATACACGTTTGAGATAACCCACATAGCTGTGTACGAGGAATGTCCAAGTAGACTGCATGTCCAGGCTTCCAAGAAACAAAGAAAGAGCCACCACATTTCTGCAGGGCGAGTGCATTGTTGCATCCATCCAAGACCTGAGAGGTCCGGGGTTCTTAGAGATGAGTGAAGGACACTGGAACGAGGAGGACAGTAAAGACCCCACCATGATGAGTCTCAGAAAGTGGGTCAGGAGTGGGTGGCTAGAAGAAACACCCATCCCAGAAGGCATGAGGCCTTACTGGAAGGTGGCGGAAGAAATATCAGAGGCAGAGGACTGATCATCAAGGGCGACCAGGTAATACCACCAGTGGGAATGAGAAGAGTTATCATATGCAGAGGCCACTCAGGATATTTAGGGAACACCATGGGCCTCATTACGAGGCAGGAGGTAGCCATGGTGCTGTTAGCACCATGGCTACCCCCTTACCGCAATTCCGGGTCCGGGTTCCCGAAATAGGGACTTACCAGGTCATTCCAACCTTGGAGGACCCGGTAAGCCCACATTCTGGAAACCATTCCCCATTCCCATTTGAGCCCCCATAGGGCTCAATGGGAATGGGGATGGAGCTAATAACGGTACCGCAATTTGCGGTACTGTTATTAGCTCTGAAGTCCCTTAACGGGTCCCTTCCATAATGCCTGGTAAAACCAGGCGTTAAGGAAGGGACCCGCTAAGGGACTTCGGAATAGGGTGGTAAGAGATTACTGGCACCGGTGTCCTTACCGGTGCCGGTAATCCCTCACCACCTACCTCGTAATGAGGCCCCATGACTCGCCGACAATTGAGAGAGGCATACTGGTGGTCAGCTATGGATCAGGACATCCGCTCTATGATTGAGAGACGCCATGAGTGCGTGAACAGCGATAAACGTTTGAAGAACAGACAAGCCCCGATGATTCCCTCAGAAATCCCTGAGGCGGTCTGGCACAAAGTGGGACTGGATTTCATTGGTCTGTTAGAAGCGATGGCTCCCGAGCATCGGTATGGCATAGTAATGGTTGACTATCTGGGAAGCAGAATTCGTCCCCAACATTACCACTGCAACTGTTATAGAAGTTCTCATATCCATTTTCAGAGGGACGGTCTCCCCAAAGACATTGGGCCTCATTACAACTGTGGCGGCCACGGAATGAACAGTGCTGGTAAGGGACCGGCACTGTTCATTCCGGGACACCACATTACAAGTTCTACAGCGGGTCCCGCTCTGGACACCTGGCCAGACCAGACGTGCAGAACGGGATCCACTAGCAGTACAGGATGCTAACAACCGTTGTTAGCATACTCCCCATTCCCATTGAGCCCTATTGGGCTCAATGGGAATGGGGACATACCGGGTCCGGGTCCCGCGAAAGGGAATTACCATGCCCTCCAAGGTCGGAATGGCCCGGTAAATCCCCTTTGCGGGACCTGGACCAGGACCCGAGTTTGAGTAGCCATGCCGCTAAAAACTGCATGGTTACCTCAAAACCCGTAATGAATCCCATTGTCACCAAAATGGGGGACTAGTGTCCCGGCAGATGGAGTCATTAATGCAGAGAAATAACATAACCCAGAGGAAGGCCACGTTGTACCACCCACAGGCGAATGGACTCGTTGAGAGGGCAAATAGGTTTATCAAAGGGGCTATTCAGTTAGCAATGGCATCAGGAATGGATCCACTGAAAACCGCCAAGGCGTAGTGGCTCATAGATTAACCCCCAATGGTGTCAGCCAAGTGTCGCCGTTCTGCATGCTGAGGGGGAGAAGAGAGGTGTTCACACTGGTATCACCATGGTTGACCAAAGTAAAAGAAGATGATGTGAACATGGAGGAAGTTGTGTGGAGGATGGAAAACAGCAAAGCACGAATGAAGAAATGGAGCAGCCAGAGGAGAGCAACCCAAGGTTGTGACGTCAGGGGGGGAGATTGCATCAAAATTCGTCTACCATGTAAAGACCAAATGACAGGGTCAAATTTTAGCAAGCTCATAAAAGTTATACACAGAAGGACCAATCACATCCGCACAGAAGACGGATGTACATGGAACATGGAACGTGTTGCAATGTTTGAGAGGCATCATGCAAATGAGAGAATGTGGGATGAATTTAGTCTCACAAGATCCTAAATGGAAGTGCACCCAGGAGCTCGAAGCAGCAAACGGACACACAACGCTGCCAGCTACACGGAGCAGATGAGCTCCTGGCGCTCCTCCTAAGGAAGGGCCTTAAAGACTGCTACAAAGCCACTAGAGCAGACCTGGCGCCCCAGGTGCTGCACCCTGCTCCTAAACAGTTTATGGACCTTGATGAACCTTGTTCCAGCATTGCTTGCCACTTCTTATGTTAAGGCAAATAAAGTTGCTACTTCAAGTTATCAGTGACCTGATTATTATACAACACACGCTTTTGTGCCGTTCGGGAGACCCATGCATTTTGGCCTATGGACTAACCTCTCAGCTGCCCACGCCTTGAGCCTCTCTTGGATATTGAACAGTTACAGGGTTACTTCATGAGTCAGGGGGAGAGAAAATTCGGGATAATTGCTTTCATGTATTGCAACACCTTCCTTTTGTTTTCCTTTTAGGAGTAGTAGGTGTCCACTCCTAGTCTGTTGGCTCCTTGGGCGACTTCCCTAAGCTCTATTTCAAGTCTGATTGGGAAATACTCGAGAGGTTGGCAGCGCATGCCCACGGACACAGCTCCTTCTGACTCCACTGGGAGGATTCAGCAGTGATGCCAACTCTGTGCTGATTGACTATTGTGCTGGATTTGAAAATTCAAACTCACCAATATTGATTGTACATTTTATTCAATGCTCGAAATTATCACCTGGATAAACATATGTATATTTCTGATCCAAGAAGTGACTACAGGTGATGCCTCTCCAGGTGATGCCAACACGTGCTTTGCCCCTCAAGACCTTTCCAAGGTAAAAATTGCATTATTTCTTTAAAAATACCATAGAAAACGTACATTTCCATCGTATTACTTCTGAAACTAATCAGTCACAAAAGTTGATTTTGGCATCAAGAATATCAATTCATCCCACAACGTTCCATAGGGCCTCATTAGGACCCAGGCGGTAAGGGGTTTACGGCGGCGTAAACAGCGCCGACCCTTACCGCCTGATTCCGAGGTCCCTTAGCGCCATGGAGGATTTAACACCTGCTTTTAGCAGGTGTTAAAATCCATGGCGCTAAGGGACCTTGTTGTTAATTACGCCACCGTAATTTACGGTGGCGTAATTAACGCCTTCCCCACTCCCATTATGCCCTATGGGGCAAAAATGGGAATGGGGAAGGGTAAATGGGGATTGGGGACTTACCGCCCCGCCAACCTCGGAATGGGGCGGTAAGTCCGCCAACCACCATGGCGTAAACGTAGTTTACGCCATGGTGGTAAAGGTACGACCCAGGCGGTAACTTACCGCCTGGGTCGTAATGAGGCCCATAGTGTTCTGCAAGAACGCCAATAATAACGTAACTGACCAAACACGGCGTGATGGAAAACCGTTCAATTGCTCCTTGCCAACATGAGATATTATATCCTTGAATCAACCCAAAAGCAAATCCATAGAAGGATCGAGAACTGCTAAGCAAAGTTTGCATCTCCTAACATAACTATGGAACGCTGATCTTACATAGTGGATCCATTTGATGGATATTCCCAGGAGCAAAACAGCTCTAATTTCCTGATGACGCTGGCAGCAAACAGGTCCACGTGGAGGATTCCACAGAGGTCAAGTATCTCCTGAAGGGCCTCCTGGAAGAGCTCTGACTTGCGGGAGGCTGATCACTGCTCAGGGTATCCATCACCACATTTTCTGCCGCAGCAAGATGGGCTGTCTACAGCGAGATGTTCTCCGAGATCCAGAACCAAAGCTGCATTGTTTCCCTGCACAGGGTTGACCTATGGACTGACGATGAACGAAAGGATTATTTGATTTGATGCATTTCTAGCGCACGTCCTGCAGAATTAACTGCATCCAAGCGTAGATGTTACAAATTCTCATCGACACCGGCATCACTGATACTCATAGCACGCAGGCAATGTGAAGGCCGAAAAGCTAAAAAACAAATGCGTCCTTAAAGCCTTCTGGAAACAGAGGCCTTGTGAGCACGCATATTTAAGCACTTAAGCATCATGCAAAGGATTTTAAAACGGATCTTCTGCTTGACTGGAAGCCAGTCGAGTGGACTGCGTATTGCAGATATAGATATAGTTTTGGATGCTTTAAATATCAGTTGGACTGCTGTATTCTGCGCTCTCTGAAGATGATTAATTTGACAATGCTCCAACCACTACTGCGTGTTCTTTCTGGGGGACAGTCGGGAGGGCGTGTTGAAGCAGGCGTAAGGATTACAATACCAATTGTTACTTGGCTCCTGCTTACTGGTCGCAACCTAAGTTGGACTGCCATAGGCACCCCACATTTTTGACCTTAGATACTAAAGTCATTAGTAGGCAAAATATGCATGGTGCGGGTGGGCTACAGGAGGGATCCATCAGCATGTGTTTAGACCCCAATAAAATCAGTTCACTTTTGATTCAATTCAAATGGAGCCTGTTACTGGCCAGCCACCGAACCACCTCCTCAATGCATAGCACCACTATGCAGGAACTCCACTGTCTTACTCACTCTCAAATAAATCTGGGTATCACCTGCATAAGAATCGTATTCCAGATCAAATTTCCTAAACATTTCCATAAGTGGTTGCTATGTAGATAGCTATATGTAGATTAAACAGTAGTGGTGACAGAAAAGCGCCCAGTGGGACCCCGCATTCCATATCGATTGCATCTGATAGATAACCTGCTATTTTATCACACTGGTAATGATTAGACAAAAATTATCTAAACCAATGCAACGTGTGAACTGAGACTCGAGCCACCTCGACCAGTCTGGAAGATAACTGTGTTGAATGCCCCTGAGAGATCAAGCATTACCTGTAGTGTTAGATCCCCTTCGGAAGCAATCCTTTGGATGTCGTTCATGACTTCCACCAAGGCAGTCTCAGTTCCATGGAAAGGGCGAAATCCTGATTGAAAGATGTCTAGCAGCGACAACCTATCAACGTGTTCCTGCAGTTGAAGGGTGACCACTTTCGACAGAATTCTTTCTGCCCATGGGATAAGGGGGTAAGGAGGATAAGGTTAAGGGGGCAATGTTGGACCTTCTTGCAAATAATCATGTAAAATCATGTGCATGATTTCACCACGTTAAGAGTGTCCTATATAAGGTTGGTCTAGGTGCTTTCTGGCATAATCCGGAATTACTGGTCCATGCAGATTCAAGAAAGCTAAAGGTTTGCTTTTGGGATTATGTGTAACGGATTCTCTGTGCAGTAATGGGAGAAAGAGCATGGTCCGAAAATACCTAAGAAATAAGCTGGTTATAGGCCTTGAGAAGTATCTCTCTTGGATTAGCCAGACAGGAGCTAGAAACATTTAAATTAAGTTACTATTGGGTATGCTACCTCTACATTTCTCCACTAGGAACTCATCTGCACAAGCCAGTCCATGTTGCCGATGTGTAAGGCTGAAAAAGAGGGCGAATATCATTTCCTCTATTTTTGTCCTGCCCTGATGAACCTTAGAAGATGGTTTGTCCCAGTCTTAAAAGCAAATAATAGCAGCACTGTGATTGGGGCGTTGGAGTTTGGTAAAACTCCCAAATGTATATCAAGAGTATTTGCAGTTGCTAGCTATTTAATCAAGGCCTGGAATTGTTAGAAAACATACTGTAAATGAAACGCTGTAAATGTTCTCGTTTTAGTGTTGTTTATATTGCAGATGTATAGTCTGATCTGAGGTTTTAGGAATTGTCTTATTGTTTTATCTGATGCTTTCATAGTTGTAAGGAACTGTTTTAACTGTGATTTTTCTATGTTCTTCGTTCTAATTTGGTCTAAAATTAATTCTTAAGATGGTTTTATTTTTAAAATTGCATTTGGAAATCTTGCTCTTAACCGAAATAAAGCATTCATTCAATCAATCAATCAATCGATCAATCAATCAGTAAACTGGCAGCGTTATCTTGTAACACCACTTGGAGCATCGATGCGTCTTAAGTAGTGCGTTGCCACTCTTCAGGGTACAGAGTTAGCCTATTCCATGGGGGACGAATGGGAGAGGTTTTTCTGATGGGGTGAAAAAAGTTATGAAGACTGACTCCACCTGACTCCCCTTGCCCCGCGTTTGGCTATGGAAGCTTGGCCCCAGCCCTTGTGGGCCCAAGAGGCATAATGACAAAAGCGTCGTCCTTTAAAGAAGGTTGTAGTTCAAGAAGGGACTTTGGTGGCTTGTTGGACTGCCTGTCCCAATGACCTTGTCATAACTTCAGCAGCTTTAAACATTTCTAGGGAGTCATGCACTTTAGATCCAAAGAGGTTGCTTTCAACAAAGGGCATGTCCCACAGTTTTGTTGGGATGTCCGATGCACAGCCATACGTCCTAAGCAATGAGTACCATCTGGTGACAGACTCTGTTCCCACTGAATGTGCGCCAATGTCTGTATGGAGACCTGAACGTAAGTCTAGCCGGCAGACTCTTTACCATCTAATATTAGGTTGTTAAAACAGTCTCTGTCTTCCGGCAAATAGGTTGTTACTTTGGAGACCAGAGTACATGTGAGTACTTGGCAAGTGCACACAAAGCATTCATTTTCATGAAGGTCAAATTGCTCCACCAAACATTTTTCACTGCATCATATCTAATTGTTTGCTCTCTCTATCCAGAAGGAGGGAAGTTGGATAGCCTCAGACCCACAGTGGACACTTGTACCACCAAACTCTCAGGAATTGGATCCCTCAAATAGAATCTGGGACTCGAAGGTGAATGGCTATACCTGACCGATTCCTTATTCAGTGATCTAATGGAATTAGGGTTCTGCCAAACACTCTTAAACGGGACATCAAAGGCCACATTGAAGGGTAGCAACGTTTCCTTTGATGGACCCTTATCTAAAATATCTATTATCATAGTAGACCACTGATCTGCATAGTGCACCAGTCCATAGTCTTACAGAAGGTGGTGGTGGTGTTTAGATGAGCCTAAGGGGCAGCTTTCATAACATCAATGCCTGGGACGTGTCCAGCCCATACCCATCCAAGGCTTCAAAAACCTACCCTCCTCAAAGCTACTACATTTAGGAAGGGATTTATAAGGGGGGACAGAAACCGAAAGCAAGCTTTGCTGCCCTTTCCCTCAAGGCCTTCGGGCTCATGCCCTGGAAAAACGTGCAGCCTACATGTTGTGGATGGCACTCAAACATCAATAGCAGATTTGGTGTGGATCTGTCACCAACGCGTTGGAATCACTGTCCTTACAAGGCTTGAAGCTCAAGTGTTCAGGGTTTCCATGTTTGGCATCAAAGAAAAACAATTTCTATAGAGAGAAAAGCATTCTGTGTCAGCTTGTAGAGTGTAGGGGGGAAAAGGAAACGAGGACACAGAGTGAGGTGTGTTCTATGTGTACGACTGCTGGCACACATTCAGAGGCGTCAAGTTGATGGTGCAGAGCCCCATTGCACCCTCTGTTCCTCAAGCTTTTTCAGATGACAGTTGACACTGGGAAGAATACCTAGGCTGTGTAATCTGTGGGAGGATGCAATCCATTAGAATGTTCACTACTGATTGCCGATTATTTAATGTTAGTACAGTTTTGGACATCTGTTCTCCCCTTTGACAGATTAATAACTTACCCCAACAAGGCCAAGGGCAGATGGCAACTCCACTAAAAGGTTATTTACTGAATGAAGTTCATGAGCAACCTTTAGGGGTGGTTTATGTTTCTTTTGGAGTAGCATTTGCATGCACCTTGGTGCCTATACCTAGTGCTACGCAACGGGATTGGATCCTGGCTGTTTGGATCGTTTAATTTGTAGCAGCCTTAAGCGAGCAGGAATATGCAGTTAGTGGGTTTCACTGCCCCAACTGCACTTGGAGCCACAGCCAACACCCACTCACCTTCTCCAGTTCTCTCGGGATTTTCTTTCCATCAGGGGGTTTTCTCCCCTAAACTTCCCTTTGCTCCCTTGCCCTCTCCGTTCCCAACACAAACACTGAATTGCCCCCCGCACATGCACTTACCTGCTCCCCGCATCTGCAATTTCCATCCTCTGGCTGCTCGTAGGAAGGCTCTGTCAGCTCCTGTGGGCATTCATGTGCAGGGTGGGTGGAGCTCAGGGGTATTTGGGAAATCGGTCAATATAAATTGCAGGCAAAAGACCTGACAACAACTTTTTCATGTACATTGACCATACCTGTCTGATAGTGCAAGGTGGCATTCACTCATTTACTTTCTATCTGACTTTCTATCAAAGGTTTGTTTTAACAATGGAGAACTCAAATGATATAATGGCACTATCATGGCTCAAGGCTCTCAGCCCAACCTTCTCCTTCTGGGCAGCTGTCTTCCTTCCCTTTTCAACTTCCCACCCTCTCCTTCCACCCCTCTTTCCCCATCTCTCCCCATATCCCCCCAAGGGTAGCACTGCACCCATGTACCACTCCTCGCAAATCTTTTAAAGGGGGTCCCCAGCTTCATTTGGCTACCCTCAATTCTCGCTCTCCTATTAAACACTCCTCCGACATCTGTCACCTCCTTGAAGACCTTGGGATCCTCGCCATCACTGAGACATGGTTCACGGCCAGCTCCATTACTGCTTTTGACACTCTTCTTCCTGAGGGCTACAAGATCATGTACCAGAACAGAGCCTCCCGATCTGGTGGTGGAGTGGTTCTGATCTTCCCTGAGTGGGATCCTGCTTCCATCATCCCCACTCAATCCTACTCTTCCTTTGAAACCTAGTCTGCATGCTGTCTGTCTCCCCTTCTTTCTCTGTTACTCTCGCTACCATCTATAGAACCTCCGGCCCTTCCGCCATCTTCCTCTCTGAATGGGCCAACCTCTCCTCCTCTCTGCTTGCCTCCTCCCCCAAACGTATCTTCCTTGGGGACTTCAACATCCATCTCGACTCCGCCGATGTGGCCACCACTCTCTTCCGTGACCTCTGCAACACTCTCTCCCTCACTATGCTCCCATCTGGCCCAACCCATTCTGCAGGGCACACCTTGGATGCTCTCATCTCATCAGACATCACTCTTTCCAACCCCCTCACTACCCCTCTCTCATGGTCCAACCACTTCCTCCTCTCTACCTTCTTAGACCTACCCTGTCCCCAGCCTCCTCCCCCCGCACTGCCAGTCTCCTTCTCTGTCATTCGACCGATGAACCGTGTTAGTTGCTGCTTTTGCTTCCTCCTTCATCCCTACCCGCACCCCTCCCTGCACGCTCCTTCTGACTCTGTCCTAACTAACCTCAATCTCTCTATCACTAACACCCTGACATCCTTTCCCGTCATGAGGATCTGCATGAAGCCTGCCACCAAATGCAACTCTTGGTATGACTCCGACTTAGCGGCTTTGAAATGAAAGTGCAAAGAGGCAGAGTTGGAAGTGGCAGTCATCCAGCACATCCCCTGACAAACTGGCCTGCCATCTACTTCAAAGGCAATACCATCTTTCCATCTGCCCCAAGAAAAGAGCTCATGTCCAAGCGTGTATCTTTGGAGCCACCAATAACACGGCTGAAAAGAACTCAACAATCCTACCGCAGTCTCCTCTTCTCTTCCTCCCTCCCAGAGCACTGGCCTCCCACTTTTCCTCCATTACTCTTTTCATCTTGTCCTATGACATCTGCACCCACCTCCCACGTTATCCTCCTAAACCTCCCCATACTCTCCTCCCTCTCTCCCATTGCACCTGACGAGATCTCTAGAGTTGTCGGCTCGCTGAAAGTCGTCTCTAAGCAGGTGCTACCCTGCTCTCCAGAACCATCAAGGACAACATCGAAACTCTCGCCCCTTCCTGAGTTGACGTCTGCAACCACTCTTTTGCCACAGGCTCTTTCCCTCAAGCCCCCCCTTTCAAAAAAAGCTGTCTGCTGACCCCTCTTGCCCAGACCTTGCTCTATCACCCTTTCTTTGGCAAACTCATGTAGAAGCTGTTCCACCCCCATTTGACCCTCCACACTGAAATGGCTGGTTGCCTCCATGACCACCAATCTGGTTTCGGGATAGACAGAGGCACTGAAACTGCTCTCCTGAACACCCGAGAAGACCTACTCTCTAATCTGGACTCTAACACTCCTTCTGTTCTGATCCGCCTCGCTCTTTCCTCTGCTTTTGCACTGTCAACCACTCCATCCTCATAAACGGTCTTTGTGATACCCTAGGTATCACGGACAGAGCACTGGCTTAGCTTACCTCTTTCCTATGAGAGACCTCCCCAAATGGGCCTTTTTCTCTCCTCCACCTTAATCTCTATCTGTGGCATCCCTCAGGGCTCTATCCTAGCGCCATGGCTCTTCAACATCTACTTGGCCCCTCTGCCCCACCTGATCTCCACCTACTCCCCTCATTTCCAGTGTTATGCAGACGTCACACAGCTCTCTTTACGACTGCCTTCCCCTTCCTCCTCCTCTTCCTCCCTCATACCTGATTACCTGACTGATATTCAGGCATGGCGCTCTGCCAATGATCTCTGCCTCAATCAGCAAGACAGAGATACTTCTCATTGGGATGCCTGCTCCTAGTTTCCCCCTCACTCTCTGGCCAGACTCCTTGGGTCCCCTCCCCTCACCCATGTGTGAGACAAAACACCTGGGGATCATGTTTGACTCCTCTCCACACATCACAGACCTTGCCAAGTAGTTCAATTTTCAGCTTCATATCCTTAGGGGCATTCTACCTTCCCTCACCTTCCCCCAGAAGCTCAATGTCTCAGGAGTCCTGGTTCTCTCTAGGCTTGACTACTGCAATAGCCTCTTCCTCAACCTTCCTTTCCTCACTTCACCCCCTCCAACTAATCCAGAATAGGACTGCAAGACTTATCCTTGGCCTCAAGCCCAGGCACAGTATCTCTCCAGCCCTAAAATATCTCCACTGGCTCCTGTGACTGCAAGGATAACATTCAAGACCCTCTGCATCATCCACAAGGCTGTCTGGGGCCTGGGACCTCTTTACATCCACTTCATCTCCTTAAATACTTCAGAGCCAGAGTCCACCGGTCTTCTGGCGCCAACTCTCTGCTGGTTAAAGTATATTCAATGTCCAATTTGGCGCCTGCAACTGTTGAGCCAAAGATCATTAGCTTGTTTTTGTGTTGCCGTTGATGTATAGCCAATTGGTTGACATCCAGTCCTCCACAAGATGGTATATCGTGGATAAAGTTGTGGCATCTTTATCATAGGCTCCTGTGATTTCAATGACTAGCTGAGTGTCGTCAGCGTAATTTGTGAAAAACACACCCAGTTCATCCAGGAGCAAGCAGAGGGGTCTAACATAAAGGTTGAAAAGTACTGGTGAAAAACGTGCCCCCTGTGGAACACCGCGCCAGATAGGAGACTTAGGAGATTGTGCATTGGCCCGATGGCTTCTTGCTTCCCTGTCAGACAGGAATGAGAGAACCCACTGCACAGCTTTGTCCGAGCATTGACCCGAGTGGCCCAGCATTTGTTTAAGAATACTATGGTCCACCAGGTCAAATTCTGTGGACAAATCCAGTAGAGTCAGAATGCCCACTTTGCCTTCCTCTATGATTTGCAACATATGAGACTGGAGGTCTATGAGGGCAGTCTCAGTACTGTAATTCGGCCTTAATCCCGACTATTTGAGGTGTAAGTAGTTTCTCCTTGAATGAAAGATTGGTATTGTTTGTATGCAGCGTTATCCAATACTTTGAGAAGGACATGGCAGTTGGTGATGGGTCTAAAATTGGTCGGGTCTTTGGGGTCCAGATTGGGCTTTTTTTGTATAGGGGTGATTTCTACCGTCTTAATGTCCTTGGGGACCTTTCCTTCCCTAAAGGAGGCATTGACAAACCTAGTAAGAAAGGGTGAGAATATTTCCTGAGGGTTCAGTATAATTTTGAAAGGGCTAATGTTCTGTGAACAGTCTGTGGGTTTTTATACTGTGCACTGTTCCCGCCTGCGGGGTCTCTTGATGCTCTGGCAGGTCTGTAAAGAGGGTGGCGGGGTATGTTAGTAGGACTGAGCCGGAAAAAGAGCAAGAGTTGTGATGTACTGTTGGCAGCTTCAGTTCGGAGAAACCGTTTTGTGCCTAGGTGTGTTTTTCGGTTGGTAGTCGCCATGTGATATTCGGTGAGATTATGTCTGGTGTATGTCGTTGTCGTGGTATTGTGAAGTGCGTGCAATTTGTGGTTCTGTAGAGGTAGGGATGTGCTTAGTTCAGAGTTTGAGAAGGTGCATGCAGAAGTGTGAGTTTTTAGTATGGTTAGTTAGTGACAATACATTTCCTCCCACAACGTCCAAAATCCCTTTTCCTGTCCGTCCTTCTAGTGTGTAGCAATTACAACCCCCACAAATACCTCCAGGAGAGATGTGTTCCCTGTGCCCCACAGTCAGTCGGTGAGCTGCACAGTTTCTACCTCCAGGCGCATTCCTTTATGTGCGATGAATTTCACACCTTCTGTGGTCCGATAAAGTGTGACACATCTCACTCCCCTGTTCCACCTCTGGCCCTCTATCGGGATGTTTGTAGGCACCCCGTGCTTGCTGTCCCCCAAAAGGCACTGGTTTCAGAGGCCTCTGCATTGTCCTAAAATCCAATAACTTGAGCGCGGTTTCGGCCTCCCCAGGCTGCAGTGTATTGGACAGGCACATCTGCACGTCAACGTGCCCTTTCTTAGAGCAGAATTCTCCATTTGCAAAATATCTTGTGCTTTGAAATGCTGGCAGTGCAACCGGCCACTTTATGATCTGCATTCCCAGCATCTTGCTGTATCTTATCAAATCAAGTTTCCATGTGGCCACGCCGCTCATTTCACAGCTGATTTCGGCCGTTAATTGCCTTTAAACTCTCACCTTTTGGCACACAGCATAGTGCCAGGCTATTATGTAAGTCTATGCAAAAAGGACAAGCAATCTCGTCCTTGGCACTTAAGAGGAGCTTCCAGACCAGCAACAGGGACTGGAATAGCAGAGTGGCTTTAGATGGTATTTTGAGGCCAGACCTGTTAAAGAAAACCTTTGGCAAAAACTAAAAGCAGGAATGAATATGTCCCCCGTTGTTCTCGACTTGGCAGGCGGCACCTAGAAGTCAGAGCGGTGACTCTCAGACGGTGCTGGTGCTTTCTTCTCCGAGGCGTAGCGTGAGGAAGTGGACCCCGCACCACCGCAGGGTCTGAGTTCCGCCTTTCATTTGCAAGGTTCACAGCAAATGAAGGTATCTCTTTTAAAGTGGCATCAGACTGTTGGGTGTGATAGGCATATAGCTCTAGGCGTGAAGGTAGCAGTGGTGTGTAACATGAACGTGAGACTGCGGGCATCATTGCGAGTTTGACAGTAGTGGTAAAAAAATGTAGTGATACCGTTACTAGTTGTTTTATCTCTCCACCTGATTATGGGTTTTGCAATCCACGAGCAAGAAGACCACCTGCTTGGGAATGGGGGTATTGCCACACACGGGAAGGCACATGCTACTCTGTAAGTGCAGTTTTGACAAGCTGCAAGTCAGCTACCAGGGGTGTCAGTAGGCAGTACCAGCAGAGACTCTCTGGCTCTGCTGCTCTCTTTAGCATGGAGCATTAGGAAAGTGAGCCTAAATATCAGAGGTCACTTTCTGAGGCAGAATTACCAACATCACTTTGTGTTTCAGAAATCAAAAAAAGCTCAGGACGATTGCCTCCCCGTGTAGATGGCATTCTGTGACACTCACGCACATGCACACACCTAGAGAAGAAAAATATACTGCTTTATAACAAAGATAACTCAGAACATCTGCTATTTGTCTTGCCTCAGAGGTGTTGTGCATGTTGACATTGAGTGTGTTGTTCTTGACTAAAAGAGGCATGGGGCACCCCCAAAACTCCATTCTATCAGATAATGTTTGTTGTCCAGACATCAGCCTCTACTGCAGGACACAAGACAGAAAATCCACAACCTTCACATGATATTTTAATTACTTTAAAACTCGTTTAGTATATTTTGAGCATGCATCTGTCCTTAGAGAATACCTAGTTTCCTGGAAAATGTTTCCTGCTGCATTGAATATTAATTCCACTTAATGACACTAAGTTGAGTGGTATACTTTCCTTGATCACTCAAGACTCTCAGAAGCAACGAAATAGGTTAAGGGGCCGATTCATGGAACAAACGTGCGCCGAAAATCTACGCGCAAGCAGGCGCAAGGAGGCGCAAGCGGAAAAAAAGAGGCGCACGCGCACGCGTGCGATACATGGAAGTCCCTGCGCGTGTCTTCCTCGGGATGTGCGCCAAACCCGTGCATGGCGCACACGTCACTGCAACATCCCGAAAGACGTGCGCGACGCGCACAGTGAAAGCGCACAACCTCTGCGCATACACTAGAAAGTGGGCGGAACACGGGGCGTAACGCGCGGAATGGGGAACAACTTGCGAAAACAAGGGCGTAACTGGGGATGTACTGCAGGGAAGCAGAGGGAACGCCCACACGCACCCGAACCACACGTATTCATGGAACCGAATAGGGCAAAGCCACGCACAGCGAAAGACACGCACAAGCCGATACACGTCCGCCACACGAAGGCAGGCGGTAGCGTCCCTGCGCATTACAAAAGTGGCAACATACAGCAATTGTGCGAGCGGGGCACGTGTATTTCGGGGTTGCGCGGGAAGTTACACACGCGATTGAGCGGGATACGTGTATTTCAGGGGTTCGCGTGAACTTTCTCACGCGATCGGGCCTGGGGGAGCGGGCCACGTGTATTTCAGGGGTTCGCGTGAACTTTCACACGCGATCGGGCCTGGGGGAGCGGGCTACGTGTATTTCAGGGGTGCGCGTGAACTTCTTCGCGCGATCGGGCCTGGGGGAGCGGGCTACGCTTATTTCTGGGGCGCGCGGGAAGTGACACACGCGATTGAGCGGGGTACGTGTATTTCGGGGGTGCGCGGGAAGTGACACACGCGATTGAGCGGGGTACGTGTATTTCGGGGGTGCGCGGGAAGTTACACACGCGATTGAGCGGGGTACGTGTATTACAGGGGTGCGCGGGGAGCAGCACACTTGAATTGCACGTGTGGGTCCTCCCAGGTGTACCCTCTACACCCTCCACGGCCCCTGCAGGTGGCTCACACCACAGGGGCCTACCCAGCACATGTCATGCAGGCACCCCACCCACCATGCCCATGCCCACCAGCCAACCCACATGTCAACTTGCACTACTCCCCCCCACTGCATGTGACCCTGCACCCCCAGCCACCAGGGGCAGCCTCCACCAGGTCCTCACAATCCCCAACACACATGCACGTCAGCGTGTAATACGAGGAAAGGGCCATGCGCGTAAGCGCGCATACGAGGAAAGCCCATGCGCGTAAGCACGCATGGAAACTGCACGTCCGCGTGTAATACGAGGAAAGAGCCTATGCGCGTAAGTGACGTGACGCGCGCGTGCGTTTCCCTCAGCACGGGTTAAAGGTGAGCGGGCCCAGCAGTTCGCTGTACGTGCCTTTCATGGAGACCGACGTGTGTTGCTGCTTCCTGTTGTTTCGCGCGCCATCACAACTTCACAGCTCTCAAGGACGTATCTCTTCTTTTGGCGGGGGTATTGGCTACGCGTGTTTTTCTGCATCGCGCTAGTCAGACGGTGAGTCACACACGCTCTTTTTCCCACTGCGGGTGCCCCTGTGTATCGCACCCATTTTTGATGTCATAGTAGCCTGCGTGTCCCACGCGTACGCGTTATTCGTGTTACTGGGTGCCACCGCGTACTGCGGGAGGTCCAATCCACGCACGTAGGCTGCAGGGTCGCGTGCACGGTTTTACTGCAGTTTTGGGGTGCCTGAGCGTTGCGTGACCCGTCACCACATCATCGGGGTCACA
This sequence comes from Ambystoma mexicanum, assembly GCF_040938575.1. Taxonomy (NCBI): domain Eukaryota; kingdom Metazoa; phylum Chordata; class Amphibia; order Caudata; family Ambystomatidae; genus Ambystoma; species Ambystoma mexicanum. The sequence goes on along the minus strand of NC_090931.1, from coordinate 563,621,864 downwards.
TACAGCCTTGCAGGTGCAGGGGGGCTGTTAACATCTTGCTTCCCACCCCCTTCACCCCAATTGCCCAGGTCAATTGTGGTGTACACCTCCCATTGGCACCACTCCATCTGTGCCAGCACTACTACATCTGTGCCATGGTTGGGAGGCCACCAAAGGTGAGGGGCGCCTCAGCTGGGCGTACTCCTCGTGGCGGGCGTGGTCGGGGACGTGGCCGTGGTGACCAGGGAGTAGGGGGACTCCAGGGTGTCCAGGGCAGCCACAGAGGGGGAAGAGGCAGGGGTGCGCCACTTGAGCACAATGTTGTGCCATGTGTCGGTGCAGCCATGCCACCACCTCCTGTGGTTCCGGGGGATGCAGCTCCTGCATCTGGCACTGGCACCCATTTGACCCGGCAGTCCGTTCCATCGACTGCCACGGGCCCAAGGGTGGTGGTAGCTGCAGGTGCAGCTGTGGACACCGCCACCCAGGCTCAGGGTCTGCCAGCGCAGGCTGCGTTGGCACTTGAAGAGCCCTTGGTAGATCTCCAACAGGCCAGGGGGGAAACCATAGGGGCACGCTGGGCTGCTCAGACCAAGACACGTGTCCCTGGGGCAGTCATGTCATCTGCTGCCCCGAACAGCCGGGTGTTGGCAAGTGCAGGGGCAGATGCACCCAACAGCACCCCGGTTGTGAGCCTGCCAACCAGGACCGTTGCGGCCAAGCACCCTGCCACAGCTGATGTTGCTGCGCAGGGTCCATTAGTGGGCACCCAGCTGCCACTGACACAAGTCAGGCCTCTGGTCATCCCTCCACCTGCCACTCCCTTGGCTCAATCCACCGAACCCACTGGCCATGCTGGTCAGGGCGGCATTAGCCAGCCAGGGTCTGCGCCACAGTCCAAGAGGAGGAAGGTTGCACCTGCAGCACAGGCTGCGACCCCACACACAGCCACGACCTCCTGCACGTCGAGGAAGAAGCCTTTCTGTAAGCAGGACTGGACTTCCTCGTGGACTACGTGCGGGGCCACAGCCGTGACATGCTAGTGGGTGCCAATAGTCAGACCACGGCTGCCCAACGTGACACCCACTGGAAGCATGTTGCGGAACATGTCAGTTCATTCGGCCATGAGGTGCGCACGGCGCAGGAGTGCAAAAAGCGTTGGAATGACATCAAGCGCAGCACTAAGGCCAAGCGTGCCTCAAATTACAACTTGACTCTGGTGACATGTCAGTTCATTCGGCCATGAGGTGCGCACGGCGCAGGAGTGCAAAAAACGTTGGAATGACATCAAGCGCAGCACTAAGGCCAAGCGTGCCTCAAATTACAACTTGACTCTGGTGACTGGCGGTGGGCCTGCACCAGAGGAGGAAGAACTCACTCAGCATGAGGCTCTCGTTGCGGAGTTCATACCACCTGAATTGGTCGAAGGAGTGGGAGAGAAGCTGGACTTCGATGCCCAGTCCAGTGAGTGTTGATGCGTGTTTGTTGAGGACGTGTGTGGTTCACTTGTGGGATGTGTTGTGCATGATTGCTGCTACATGTGACGTGTACATGGTTCTGATGTGTAAGTAATGCAATGCTAACGTCATGCATGTCTCCTCTGCCTGCATGCGGGACTCCATGTAGGCATGCTCCCTTGCCCCTCCTCCGCCACTCTGCACCCCAGTTCCACCTTTGCACTGGTCTGCTCCAATCTTGCCAATGTGTAGTTTCTTGTCCATGTGTCCTGTGTAGATGCTAACTTCCAGCGTAGAATCTGCCAGACATATGCCATGTCGTACAGCCTTAGTACTCGATGCAGGGTATCTCACTTGTACTGTGCATGGGTCAGATGTCCCGCAGGGACATGAGTGCCCATTCATGCTCCATGTGCATTGCACGCATGCCCCTATGTGTCCTTTACTGGATGATCACTGTAATACAAGTCCTTGGTTACATACATTGCCTGCCATCTCATCAGCCTTCCCATGTCAACTGTGCCTCAGTCCTGCGTTGCACACATGTTTAGGCTCTGACAATCTGTGTGGCTCACAGGCCTCAGCCTGTTCAATGGCCAATGACTCTGTCCAACTCTTGTTGTGTCTTCTTCACACGTGGGCGGCCTCCGGAGTTTCCATCATGTGTCCTGCCCACTGTCCCAGCATCATTTGCAGTGTTGTCATTTGAATCACATGAAGCTGTTAATGCCAGTCAACACTGCCTGTCAATACACAGGTGTATGGTCAGCCTTTTGATACCATGATAGGCATCCCTGCTTTGGTACTGGGGTGGAGGGGTGCTTGGCTTCTGGACATGGTACACATTGAATGCACAATGCACGTGATGTCTGATTTTGACATTGCACTGCCTTCACATTTCCTGGCACACACCATGTAGTGCTTGTACATGTAGGTAGTGAGTGGCGTACACATTTTCTGCACTGCATAGACCCACTTCCATGGAAACTGCCACCTTTCAACAGGTCTGATCACAGAAGCTATTCAAAGTAGACCCAGCATGCATGCCAGGTCATATGTTGTGTGTCACATGTCTGCCTGATGCCTTTGCTGTCGGTGTGTGTGTGTGTCGTGTGCTTCTGACATGTGTATTGACCTTTTTCCCTCTATTTTTCAGGTGATGACGCAATGGAGGCAGAGGATGGTGTTGTCATGCCAGACACAGGGTTGGTAACGCCACATCAACCCGGCACTAGTGTGGGTCTTGGGGTGGTAGGCCACGAAAACCCCCAAGTGCTGCAGTCCATCTTGTCTCTGGCTGCCTATGAGTCCAGCCTTGATGACGACTCTGACGTCCATGTTGAGTTGGATGACCATCAAGTCCATGTGTCAGGGGTGAGTGATTCTGATGTGGACACTCCTCTGTCTGCGACACCTGCACTGAGGGATCAGACAGTCTTGGTTCCTCCGCCCGTGGTGGATCGGGACGCAGGGTCACCCTCCACACCAGTCACTGATGTGCCTGGGACATCACGTCGACGGGGGCATGTAGTTGTGCAGCCGCAGGCAGTGCCAACACAGCGAGGACCCCCGGTCCTTGGGTCCCGCAGGGGTCAAGCCCGGCAACGCGGTCGCCGCGCGCAACCGCTATATACTGAGTGGGAGCAAGACATGACTGCCAATTCCGAACGGCAGGGGGCAGCAATGGAGAACATCGCTGAGAGCATGGAGTGTGTGGCCCGATCTGTGCTCCCCCCTGCTAGGCAGGTGCTTCTCCAGCAGCAGGCGGCACGGTCCACGGCCCGCTCGCTCAGGCTGGGCATGGCGGCCTCAGACAGGGCACGCCAGGCTGAAATGTCGTCTCTGCGTCAAGCAATTGCTGCTCACGCAGAGGCGCACATGGATGCCTTGAGGGAGGAGTATGCTTCCCTCAGATCCACTCTGGGTGTCCTTATGATGTCCCAGAGGCAGCGGGCAGAGGAGCGGTTTGCACAGCTTGAGTGTACCATCTCGGCTGAGCTACAGGCTTGCCGGGAGGTGCAGCGGTTGTCAAGCCAGGCCTTGCAGGAGGAACTCCGTGTTACACGTGCTACCTTGCAAGAGGAAGCACGTGTATCACGGGAGGTTCTGCATGCAGACCTACGTCACATCGCCACACAGAACCAGGCTCACCCGTCCGGCAGACTTGCTGCCGACGAGGGGCAAGCTGCGGCTAGGCGTGGCCAGGCTACTGTGCCACGTCCTCCTTTCCAGGATGAGCCAGACTCGGACGACCATCTATCTCCCACATAGGTCGTGCTGTGCAGGCGTTGAGCCCATGGAGGTATTTTTTTTTGGCTCAGCATCATCGCATGTGGATGTTGAGCAGCACCCTGTACCTCCCCCCTCCTGGGTGCCTCCCCTCCCCCCCGGGTCGTATGTGGCCATTTTTGATTTTTCTTCTAGTTTAGTTAGTTAAGTTTCTGTTTGATAGTTAGTTTAAATAGGTAATGTAGGTTTTCCATAGTTAGTGTAATTAGTTAATAGTTGAGTTAGTTTAAAATTGCTAGTCTATTGTGCTTTCATGTGACGGTGCGGTGCTTTGTGGCTTTTGAAGGCATCCACTGTCTGTTCCAGCTGGGCCCTTCATGGTTGTCTTGTGTATGTGTTTGCTGCTTGGGTTCCTTGACTCACATATGCCACTCCTGCCTCCCTTATCCATGGGCTCGCAAGGATGGTTCGGTGTCACAGCATTTTACACAAGGGCATTGGACTGTCATATCTGTGGCATGTCTGGTGCTGTGTGATTTGTGTTGACACCCCTAGTGGGGATGATTTAGGTGTCATTGTCCACTGTTCAGCTTTTGCTAGATGGGGTGTATCATGATTAATGTGGACATTGATTGCTATGCATTGTGTAGTATGTTTCATTTCTTTCCTGTACATGTGCGTGTTGCTATTCATGCTGTAGATAGTGTTCCACACTTTGTAGGTGAAAGACGGACTGATGGTGTGATTTGTGATGTGACTCTCTGACATGGTCAAGTAATGAGATGCCTGATGAGACACACACAGATTACTTTGAAGCATTAATCATGTGTTACATGCCCTTTCTGCAGGGGGATGAGCCTCCAGAGCACCTTTGCCAGCAGACATGTCCCATTGGACGACGGAATTCTGGACCCGTTTGTTGGTGCCCACATGCACATGTGTGCAGGAGCAGAGGCACAGTGATTGCAGACCCACATCCTAGTACTGCTGACATGTTCCAAGGAACTCCAGGCAAGGTGAGCATCACAGGGGGGCCACGACACAGCAAAGCTTGCACCAGGCGAGTTGCACATGCAGGCTTAGTCACAGCACTGAGGGTGAGCTTAGACGAATATTGGTGTTGAAGCACACAATGCAGCTCAGATGTGTTTGTGGACTGATGGCTGCTGATAGTAGGGTTGTCTGGGACACATGCAGGGGCAGTGGCACATACCCTCCGGTACACCAAGGTCCATTGAGCCACTTGTATCAACCATGTAGCCTTCCGAGACATGGAAAGGGGCAGCTCACAGGGACATGCAGCAAGGGACATACTCGGGTGCAGTGCATGTCTTTTCCACGTACTTCATGATAAATGCACTGCCAACTTTGTTTCGGTCATGGTGGTACACAACTTGCTCTGTAGTCATGGCTTGCAATATGGGTCTGTCTGCTTACCCAGGGAACATTGCATGTTGTGTGAATTGTGACACATTGGTGTTCCATTTGCCACGCACCCAGCAGCGGCTGCCTTACTGCATTGACTGTGTATGACCCGTCACAGGGGTGATGTTATATATGGGTACGAAGCATCAACCACAGATTGTCTGTTTGTAGAGTAGTCTGTTGCTATGGGGCATGTTTGGTGTTGTGTTTTTGTGCAATTGGCACGTACAGGTTGTTGACTGTGTCTCTCTTTGCAGCATTGCAGTGCTCCTGTAACCGGACCTGAGAGTGCGCTGGCAGGAGGCCAGCACTCAAAACCAGAGCTAAGTGTCTTGTTGTTTTTCTTACAAACTGCTCTGCATAGGCTTGCTGGGGAGTGTACTGATGCATGGATGTATGTGTGGTTCAATTTGGTATGTTATTTTCTCCCTAATCACCCGTGATCCTATGCAATTTTGAAACCTGTACCCTCTACCCGGTGTTCCTGCTTCCCGTGCCTATCCAAGCAACGTTCCCTGACCCTCTTTCCCCACTGGGGTTGCGGATGCCTGTGTAAGCCCCGAACTTGCAGGTGCCAAAACCCTAGAGGGGGTGGTGGGTTCGTACCGCTCCTGAGCCTGGACTAGAGAAGGCCATGACAATGATGTCCAAGTCTGTTTGGATTGTGTATGTGTTCATGCAGGTTGTACATTTTCGTGCATTCCCTAGTTTCATGTGTCATTCCACCTCCCCTCTCCTGCCGCTCATTCCAGTCATCCAGTGTGTCAACACCTGTCCCGACTGCATATCCCTGAACCTCCTTCCCCACCAGGGTCTCAGGGGCCTGTGTGAGTTTGACCTTGCAGGCACCCGGGACATGGTGGGGGTGGTTGTTTCGTGGCACTCCCGCGCCTGTACAGGGGACCTGTGACAGTACACATCCATTCATGGTGCATCATCCAATGTCATGTACCACACATGTCTCACATCCTGTCGTGACATTGTTTTGCTGTGCTACCTTGGTTGTTGCATCATTGTGGTAGTACTTGGCTTTTGTGAGGTACTGCTACGTCAAGTCATCTACTGGAGGGTGTTTGGGTTCGTTTTTATGCCTTGGATTTTGTGTTTCGGAAATGAGTGTGTATTCAGGGGGTTCAGGCATCTTTTTACACACAAGGTGGGAGATGATGACGAAGGGTAAAGGTGATCCTGTGGCCAGGTGGAATTGAGGTTTGGGGGCTCCATGACCCAGGTGCAGTTGTTCAGTGGGTCATGGTCATTTGTGAGGGAGGGGGGGGTTGTTGTTGATTGTTGCCTTGCCCTGCAGTGTGATGGGAACTCTGACATAGTAATGGTGGTATCCCATGTACATGTTGTGTTCTGCTGATCAATGCCTGTTCATGTGTTGTGTTTTCCTTTCAGGTGCAAGGGGATAGTTGAGGTTTGACATGCTGGGGTGTACACATGGTGGATGTTCACATGTGATGTGTAGGGAACACTGATGGTCACTTGAGTGCACATGCATATGTGGAGTGCATGTCCTTGCAGAACCACACACTTGCACTCTGATGCACTACATGTACTCCCACCCTTGCATATACACATGTACACTGTTTGCCTTCTGGTGCCCACTGTGTCCCGGCAGCACATGTTCTGTGACCGATCATGGATCCAGTACATGCCTGATTTGATGTTTGACGTGGTCTGTCACTTAGATTTGATGCTCAGGGTGTGCATCACACACAATGGCTGTTCACTGTGCTGTGCGCTGAGCAGTGTGATGCAGGAGTAGGACACTGCACACATGAGCTGCAGTGTTGATTTTGCAATGCATGATGTGCATGTAGACAAGCATTCATTGTGATATTACGTCTACGACTGTTGTAATGCATTTTGAAATGACTTATTTTGGGTGGGAGGTTGTTGGTCTGTCATTTCATCTGATTCCGGGTCAGCCAGCAGTGTCCGATGCCACTGTGCATTTAGGACATGGCAATGTGTACCTTATCGTTACTGCATTGGTGTATGGGTATTGCGTGCCATGACATGTTGATGTTTGGGAGGGTTTGTGTGACATGACAGTGATGGCCATGGCCTGGTTTGCAGGTGTGTGTGATGCACACCTTGCATGTCCGTGTCATCCGCTTCTCAGAGCAACTAGCTGGGGGTAGATTTCTCTCCGCAGCAGGGCCCTCCCCCTGGAACAGACTTCCGGCCTGACTTGAACTTGAGGGGAATCATCTCCAGTTCTGGAAGCACCTCATGTCCTTCCTCTTTGCTTCTGCTTACTCTCTGCCTCTCCCTTGCAGAATTCTCCACTGGAACTGCACAGGAGCTGCAACTGGGCCACTCTCACCAACCTTGGTCCCTGGCCCAGCCACTCTCCACTTGCACTGCCTCCCTGGCAACCCCTGCACTGCAGTACTGTCTCTCTATCCCTACAGCCCTCCCTTCCCAGCACTTGACTGCACTCACCTTTGTAGTTGCCACCAGGTGACCTATGTATTATTTTTTCGGGCTACTTCCCCTGTACTGGACTCCCCCCCATCCTTCCCCTTGCACTTTTCCCATTCCCCCTACCCCTGCACTTGCACGATCCCAATGACACCTGGCCTAGTAGTACCGTTCTCTGTGTTCCCTTGTTCCCCCCTCCCTGCCTCATTGCGCCTTGGAATACTTGTGTATGGCCCATATCATGTCATATGTCATATGTGTGCCTTTTGGTCACACAGGATAGCTTGTGTTTAAGTAGCTAGGGATGCAGACGATGTGGCACTTCCATGGCAACTATCTCAGGGTGGTAAGGTTGTGACAGTTGACTGTCTCTTTGTCATCATCGATTGTCACCTGGTATGTGCCAGGCCTGTGTGCACTCCGCAGGGGTGGGAGTTTAGGTGAAAAATGTGGCCACAAGCTGGGTCCGGGCTTCCTCGCCACGTGCCCTGTCCCCTCCCATGGGCAGCGCCTGTGGTTGGGGATGTGGGGGCACCACCATGTCCACCGGGACGCCCTGCCGTGTTGCAACATTGTGCAGGACACATGCTGCCACAATGATCCTGCACACTACTGGTGGTGCATAGAGTAGTTGCCCGCCAGAGCGGTCAAGGGAGCGGAAACGTGACTTGAGCACTCCGAATGTGCGCTCCACTATGCCCCTGGTTGCAATATGGGCGGCGTTGTATCTTACCTGGGGTGGTGTGGTGGGTTTCCGGATTGGCGTCATCATGTGGTTGCTCAGAGGGTAGGCACTGTCCCCTGGGGAGATGATAATAGTTGAGATAATTAGGGTTTGGATATTTGTCTGTGTGTGACTTGCATGCATGTGCAAGGGCATTTGTACTGACCTAGGAGCCATGTGTCGCCATGCTGCCCAGCTTCCAGGGCCCGGCTCAGGGCGGACATTCTGTATATGAAACTGTCATGGGTGGAGCCAGGGTAGTTTGCATAGACAGAGGTGATGATTCCCTTTGCATCACATACCACCTGTACATTGATGGAATGCCAGTGCTTGCGGTTTCGGTAGATGTGCTCAATGGCCCTAGGTGGACGTAGGGCCACATGGGTGCAATCTATGGCACCGAGCACTTTGGGGAAGTGTGCCACCCTGAAAAAATCCAGGACAATGGCCTGCCTTTCTGCGGGTGTTCTGGGCATGTATATGTGCCTGCGGACTGAGGGGCGCGCTGTCATGATTGCCAGTACCTGGTGTAGGCAGCGTGACTGCGTGGCCTGTGAGACCCCCCCCACTATGGCAGTGGTCCGCTGAAATGACCCAGTGGCCAGAAAATGCAGGACATTGAGCACCTTCTCCAAGGGGCTCAATGCTTGGGAGCAAAGGGTGGGGGATGTGAGGTCATCTTCCCACTCCCTGACCAGGTCTAGGATGATATGGGGTGGAAACCTATACCTGCCATAGACCTGGTCGTCAGGCATCCCAAAAAGGCTTGTCCGTGTTGCGAAAATGCGTGCCCTGGCTATTCTCCTCCTCCTGCGGTGTCCCACGATCAGTGCAGCGACAAATGGGGCATTCATCGTAGCTGTATATACGCGTTTGTTGTTTGCGCGCACTTTTATGCTGTGCGCGGGGACGCTTCCGCCTGCCTTCGTGTGGCAGACGCGTTGACGCCTGTGCACGTCTTTTGCCGTGCGCGTGTTTCCCGTGTTCGGATACGGTCCGAGTGTCATCGCATGTGATTGGAGGGGAGTGTGCGTACACGCAAGTGGCCTGGGTACGTGTGTTCCGGGGTGCCGGGAACTTTCACACGCGATTGGTGGAAATCAACGTGTGTTCTGTCATCACGTGCAATGAGGGTAACACCTGCGTGCGTCACGTCACTTACGCGCATAGGCCCTTTCCTCGTATTACACGTGGACGTGCAGTTTCCACTACGCGCATGGCCCTTTCCTCGTATTACACGCTGACGTGCATGTGTGTTGGGGATTGTGAGGACCTGGTGGAGGCTGGCCATGGTGACTGGGGGGGGATGGGGGTGGTGGGAGACATGGGTGGGGGCCTGGTGGAGGCTGCCCCTGGTGACTGGGGGGGTGGGGGTGGTGGGAGACATGGGTGGGGGCCTGGTGGTGGGTGCCCCTGCACTGCTGGGGGGTGGGGGTGGTGGGGGACATGAATTGGACATGGGTGGGGGCCTGGTGGCAGGTGCCCCACAGTGCTGGGGGGTGGGGGGGGTGGGGGACATGAGTTGGACATGGGTGGGGGCCTTCTGGCAGGTGCCCCACAGTGCTGGGGGGTGGGGGTGGTGGGGGACATGAGTTGGACATGGGTGGGGGCCTGCTGGCAGGTGCCCCACAGTGCTGGGGGGTGGGGGTGGTGGGGGACATGAGTTGGACATGGGTGGGGGCCTGCTGGCAGGTGCCCCACAGTGCTGGGGGGTGGGGGGGGTGGGGGACATGAGTTGGACATGGGTGGGGGCCTGCTGGCAGGTGCCCCACAGTGCTGGGGGGTGGGGGTGGTGGGGGACATGAGTTGGACATGGGTGGGGGCCTGCTGGCAGGTGCCCCACAGTGCTGGGGGGTGGGGGTGGTGGGGGACATGAGTTGGACATGGGTGGGGGCCTGCTGGCAGGTGCCCCACAGTGCTGGGGGGTGGGGGTGCAAGGGGACATGAGTTGGTGTTCATTAGTTCAAGGAGACATGTGCCTTTGCTGGGGGGCATGCCCATGTTGGGTGGGCTGCCTGCGGGACATGACCAGGGATGCAGGGTAGTCCCCTGTGGTGTGGGCTGCCTGCAGGGGCCGTGGAGGGTGTACAGGGAGAACCTGGGAGGACCCACACTGTCAAATCACATGTAGGACTCCCCGGCACCCCTGAAATACACGTACCCTGCTGAAATCGCGTGTAAAACTTCCCGCGCAGCCCTGAAATACACGCGCCCAGGCTATTCGCGTGTGGAACTTAACGCGCACCCCTGAAATACACGCGCCCAGGCTATTCGCGTGTGGAACTTCCCGCGCACCCCTGAAATACACGCGCCCAGGCTATTCGCGTGTGGAACTTCCCGCGCACCCCTGAAATACACGCGCCCAGGATATTCGCGTGTGGAACTTCCCGCGCACCCCTGAAATACACGTAGCCTGCTGAAATCGCGTGTAAAACTTCCCGCGCACCCCTGAAATACACGCGCCCAGGCTATTCGCGTGTGGAACTTCCCGCGCACCCCTGAAATACACGCGCCCAGGCTATTCGCGTGTGGAACTTCCCGCGCACCCCTGAAATACACGCGCCCAGGCTATTCGCGTGTGGAACTTCCCGCGCACCCCTGAAATACACGCGCCCAGGCTATTCGCGTGTGGAACTTCCCGCGCACCCCTGAAATACACGCGCCCAGGCTATTCGCATGTGGAACTTCCCGCGCACCCCTGAAATACACGTACCCTGCTGAAATCGCGTGTAAAACTTCCCGCGAACCCCTGAAATACACGCGCCCAGGCTATTCGCGTGTGGAACTTCCCGCGCACCCCTGTAATACACGCGCCCAGGCTATTCGCGTGTGGAACTTCTCACGCACCCCTGGAATACACGTAGCCCGCTCCCCCAGGCCCGATCGCGTGAGGAAGTTCACGCGGACCCCTGGAATACACGTAGCCCGCTCCCCCAGGCCCGTTCGCGTGAGAAAGTTCACGCGAACCCCTGAAATACACGTAGCCCGCTCCCCCAGGACCGATCGCGTGTGAAACTTCACGTGAACCCCTGTAATACACGTAGCCCGCTTGCCGTGCTGGTACAGGGTTAGCGCAGCCCTTTGCGCTGGATTGGGGATTTTGATGGCTTTTCCCTGCGCTGAAGGCGTTCTTGGGGGCGTAACTGGCGCTGCTGCAAGGTCGCTGCGCCACTGTGCGCCACGGCTGGTTTTGGTGGCTGGAATCCATGAATACGCTGTGCGCGGAAATGTGTTTCGGCGCACGCGGCTGGCGCAGACTCCCGCACGCGCACACTGTGCGCCAGCCGCGTGCGCCACTTGTGCGCCGAATTCTATGAATTGGCCCCCAAATGTTTTCATCCCAAAAATATTTTCCAAAAACACTTGGAAATCGTCTTGGCCTATTCACAGAGCCCCATTTTATATTCTCTGATCATGATATCACTTTTTAGTTTTAGTTAATTGGTGATGCTTTAAGTGCCACCCATAAACCATCTGATTACCCCTTGGAGGAAGATGGGATGTGAGGAAGGATATACAGTTTGTGGGTCTAAATGTGCTACTGGTGCACCAATACATTCTTAAAATTGTCTTCAGCTAGTTGTTCTCTAAGCAGTATCTGCTTCCTCACATCTGTTTTGTTCACTGGTCCATGATAAAAACCAGAATCGGCAAAGCCAACCGTTTTGGCTTGTGTATTGGACAGGCCTTTGCTCAGCACTGCTTTCATATGCCCAAGCATGCGCGCCATTTTCCAGCTCTTGCCATTTTATGTTCAGGTAGTGCCATCAGCACAGTGGCTGGTAAATGCCTATCCCATGCAAACACCAAATGCACAACGGTTGGCTTTGCCAATGCTTGTTTGTATAAGCAACTTACTTGTCTGTGCACTTTGTGTAGCCACCTGGGCACCCAGAATAATTACATTGATCTTTCTTTCTATGCCATGGGGGCCTTCTGATAGTGAATTATGTATGCCCCCTAACCTCTGAGTCATATGTATTTTATATATTTTTATTTTCAACGGTAGACAGACATGATAGAACTGCCACTGGACCCGCAGAGGGATGGTGTTAAACTGAATCTCTGAACACGCAGAGAATTACATGACGTAGTCAAGTGATCCACACGCATCTCTTAAATGTGCGTCGTGGTTACCCTACTTCTATGTAAATGGACTTATAAGAGGACAAATATTTTCTTGACTCTGGTATTTTCATCTTATGGCTGTTGTGCCACTTGTAATACACGGATGTGCTTCTTTGAGGCTCAGATAATGTTAGATGATACTGCTAAACTAGCGTTTATGTGGAATTTACCTGTAATTACAGTGTTAACATAGCAATTGAAATTGCATGGCAGCAAAACACTGCAAATGTTCGTGGCTATGTTCAAAAACTGACTGCGTACATGGGATTTTAAATGCTCCCATGCGTCTATCTATGGAAATGCAGAAATCTCACAATGAGTAGGATTGCACAGACGTGGGAGGAGACTCTGAACCGTGTGAAAGATATCCAAGACACTGGGAAGGATGAGGTAATAGAGCAGGGTGTGATGAGTGGTAGTAGTGATGGTGGGCGCGTGTGGGAGGGCCGTTCTGTTAGAGCAGCAATGACATGGGGCCTCATTCCCACCTGGGCGCAAAGGGATACCAGGCACCGGTAAGGACACCGGTGCCGGTAATCCCTTTGCGCCCTATTCCAAGGTCCCCCAACGGGACCCTTAAGGTATGTTTGGTCGGACCAAACGTACTTTACGGTTCCCGTTGGGGGACCAGGGCGCAAATAACGGTCTTGGCATGCGCCGGGCCGTTATTTGCACCCTCCCCATTCCCATTGAGCCCTATGGGGATTTACCGGTCCCGCAAAGGTCGGAATAGACCGTAAGTCCCCATTGAACCAGGGCGGACTCGGTACCGTTATTGGAGGCAGTATTAGCGCCATGACTACCTCCAATCTCGGAATGAGGCCCATGGTCTACATGCGTGAGGATTATAGCAGAGGTTGGATACATGCACGAGGACGGCGTTGAAGCGGCAGCGATGTTGGTGGATGCACGCATAACGAGTGTTTTGGTGTGGCAGTGGTTCTGTTGGATACAGGCATGTGGACTGCTTCAGAGCGGGAGCAGCGACGCTGGGTGCATGCAGTACGGTGCATAGCTTGAGGGAAGACAGGCTGTTGCTGAGTCGAATCAATATCATCTCCTCAAAAGTTTTCGAGGAGTCCAGAGAAGACGTGATACACCCCTCGGTAGCACCCAGCCTTTTGAAAAGGCATGCATTTGGATTCTGGTCTTTCTAGCCCCTTAGGCTGAGAAACGTAAATGGCTGAGGGTGTGGAAAAAACAAAGTTAACTAAATACACTCAGCAGATCTTGGAGGTCTCACATGTTTTAAAGACTTCATGCTTTATTTGAGAGTAGGGTTTCCCTTTATTCAAGAGTGACTCTCATAACACGCTCAACCTCTTATAAAGACTGATGGTACTGCCCATTAAACTAACCTTATGGTGACCTATTTAAACATCGTCCAGGTGCACTAAAATACAGTGCCTCTGCCCCAAATTAAAGGGGATCCTTTCCCCTGTGGTGTAAGGCTGTTGGACACACAGAAATGGCAAAAAACACTAACAGGGCAAAAGATGTATTTTACATTTTGGTTGCTGTAAAATCCCTCTTGAGGAAAATCAGTCTTACAAATACCCTACTTCAGCCTGAGCTTTGCAAGTAGCGTTTTCACACAATCCCCATCAAATATTGATATGCCTTTTAGCAAGTACATTTACAGTATCGGCAGCCTTTTTATAGAGCCGCATTATTAAGGCTGGCAACAGCCTACTGAAGTGGACACTCTTACAACTGGTGGAAGAACAAGAGTGCGCAGTGGCACCAAATCTCCCGAGACGCTTTGCGGCTTCTCGTTTTGGATTTGCGTCTCTGTCTCGGCTGGTTTCTCATATTGTGTATCCTTTGCCCTGTACTCCTTGGGGAACCCCACATCTGCAAGTTAGGTCTGGCAATGAAGTCAGGCTTCTTTCAATATTGATCGCACAGCTTTAATGAAAATCTCATAGTGAACCACTTCATGTCCAGACGAAGCAATGTAACTGGGCGCTTGGGTCTTTAATTATTAAAGTTGAGTGGAACATATCAGGCAGTAAGGCCCATGCAGTGTTTGCCATTGGCTAAACTAGTTAAATGAAGCCATCAGTTCTCTGTCATTGCCTAAAGGGTTTTTATACCAGGTTGTCACATTGATTTTCTCGAAGACTTTAGAGAACTGACAGCACAACAACTCTTCTATGGTATTTCCAATATTTAGGTTTTGGGTTTAAAGTTGACTTAAGTCAAAGAGAGAAGTTGATTGTGCCTTGACGAAGAGGACACCGATAGTAACTAACCTGGGGAATACATTCTGTAATGCTGTTTATTAGGCTGCCCCTGGGTGTTAATCTGTGGACATGTACCACAGTAAGCATACTCAGAAATCATATGTCATATAGGATGAAACTGTCCTGGTCTATCCTCCTCATATTCTTTAAAGGGGGCTGCGAGTAATTGTTTTTTCATTTCTCTCCCCCTATCTTCTCGAACAAAATGTTTGCTGCTAGATTATTTTATTTGAGTGTATTTTAGGTGTCTTTTTGGCGCTCCCTGATGAACATATTTTTACCAATGTACTTTTATGTGTTTTTAGTGTGGGCTATTAGGTGGCGCTGAAAGCACTACCTTTAAAGCTGAAACTATTGTCATTACCATAAGAGCTTCAAATATGGGCTTTGAATGAGGGTCTGTAATGCTTTTCCAATGGAGATATATTTGAGGAGGGATACATAGTTGTAATCCCTGACATTCCCTGCCCCTAGCCAGTGTAATCCCTATGGCTAGAGTTTCCATTGAGGCAGCCACCTTGGATGACTGTCTCTAAGGAAGCTCCCTGGAAACAAGGCAAATGTAGGGCCATCTTTGAATGAGAAAGATAACATGCATCTTCCAAATGTTAATAATGTTAATGTTAAAGATCATTTATATAGCACACTATCACCACCGGAGTGGAAGGTAAGAGTGTGGGAGATGGGGAGTTAGTAGGGTATCGTGGGAATAGGTAGAGGGAGAGTGGTGATGTTCCGTTCACAGCTTCAGTTCGGTTTGCGCCGTTTGCTGAGGGTGGGTGCGATTTGCGGCTTGGTGGATTCCGATGTGCTATTTGTGCGTGGCATATGTGTTTTTGTTTTGTCGTTGCAGTGTGGTGAATTGCATGCAGATTGTAAAAAGATATATTGTTTAAAATAGCTAAAGTAGACATGCTCCTGTATGCTTCTATATTTACCTATTTGTTATTACATACATTTTGCTGAATTCAAATATAAAATGCATCAATATTTCCTCCTAGTATTCCGCATATGTATGGCAAAATAACACGTTTGAATTCAATGCATAACAAAAACAATTTACTTGCTAATAAAAACTATAAGGCCCAGGAGGCACAGGGCAGTTAGCTAAAATGCCAGCCTTGGCTGCACGTTTCACTCGTGACACAGGTTCTCTTGGCAGATATTGCAGAAGCCATGATTGCACACTGCAGTTTGCATTACACACAGTGTTGCCATGTTTGCTTATAATAAGCGACTTTGGGCTTGTTTTCTTAAAGTCGCTTATATTTTTGGCAGGTCACTTGCTAGCCTTATCAAGCACTTATTGTTGTGCTTGTTCATTCACCGCCACGTCCCTGCTAAGCTTAATTAAACATAAATGAGAATATGTGCCTCAAATTCGAAATATCAACAATATGTGTAATGTAAGTGGTGTCAGTGCTGCCACCCGCATTTACTTGTTGCAGGGCTGCAGAGTCTCTGAGCACAGGCCTTGGGCGTGGTGGGGTGGCCTAGTCGAGTTGGCTGAAGCTGCATAGAGAGCTACGGCCACCTGTGGTGTGGCGGGTGCGGCCATGCCACATCAGAGACACAATTGTGGTAAGTAGTGACGTGCTTGTGCGCCCTGACTCCCTAACGCGGATGGACTCACTGGACCAACCCTGGCTCTCGCCGCTCTGTCTCCCTATCATGTGGCAAGATGGAGAGTGGCAAACTTATCTGAAGTCCTCTTCAACGGTTGGTTCTCATGGAGGGACTGGAGCAAGCCACTAGTGGAGTGTGGCTGTCACTGTTGGTGCTTCAGCTATTCCAGCACAATTGCTTACAGCTGTGGATCCACATGTTGGCAGTGTTGCAGCAAGAAGTGGAGATTGACTGTGGGGGCCTGTGTGGGACTTTGATAACGGACCTTGCCTGCATTAGAGTGAGTCAGTGTTGCGTGGGGGGAGAGGGGGGCTAACCAATCAAATGTTGGTATAGGCACTGATATCAGAGAGTATGGGGGAGGGAAAAACGTACTTCACTTCAAGTACTAAACCCCCATCACGATTTCAATTGCCTAAAAATGAATGCATAAAAATGCAGGTGCCAGAAAGGCAAAAGGTCTAACAGCGTTGTGGCTGTGGTGGGGCTGCAACTCTTGTGCAGCCAGACTTGGGCCTTGGCTTGACGGTGCACTGCTTCAGAGTCCAGACCTGCCTGATGGCCTATGGTGTGCATGCAGATTGTGCTCATTTCACTAAAGTTGTTAAGATGACTCCTATATCAGCACTGTGTGAACCTTCACTCCATGGCATGTTCAGCCTTTTTTGGACTCTTAAGTGCTGTCATCAAGCTGAAAAGCTGTCGATGCAACTGTACTTAAATCCTACTCCATGATAGGACCTGCCTTACGTACCTTCAATACAGGATCAGCTTGATTTCCGTTTCATCCACAGCTGCATGGAACGAAGCCACAGAATAAAGCAGCCCTCCGAGCGGTGAGCAGTGCCCACACAAGCGCTCCAGTGCCACGCCAGTGTAACCTGCAGCGAACCTGTACCAGCTGGGGGAGCCCACGAGTGTCCGAGACCAGACCAGAAGTTGCCCACAGCCCTGCTGCGGACAGACAGTTGGGCATGCCACGTGGGCTCCTCTGGTGCTGTAACCCGCCCCATCCTCCCACCTCGCCCAGGGTGCAACCTCTGCATACGCCATGGCGGTGATGTGCGACAGTTCAGCTGGTTACTTTTGCAAGGTGTCGAGGGTATACCCGAACGTTTCCACTTGTCTTATGTCAGCTGTTAAGCGGTCCTGTATTCTCTTTCTATTCTGGGTTAGGCATTTCCATTACACGTGCAGGACTACAGTACAGCTACCACCATGCAAAGCGCTAAACATGAGTGGACGAGGTATTCACACCTGGTACAAGATCATGCAAGTGCTGTGTAGTGAAGTGCTGAATGCCTGACAAGCCTCCTTCAGAGTGCCACACACTCCAGGCACCCCCTTCCCCGAGTAGGGAGTGCCCAGTTGCTACAAGTGTGCAATGGGTACCTTCGCTCAGGGCAGCACAGCAGAAACACACACTGGCATGCCCCTGCCACTGCGTCCCTTTAGAGCCAATGCAAGGCACATGTCAGGGTTACAATCCAATGTTTCCTGGTTTTCGGTGGTGCTTCCACCAACCGAAACTGTTGCATTAGAGTACAGTTAGGGAGAAATGGCATCCGAGGAGGGACACAGTTTATAGGTGTGTTTGGTTATTTGCCCACCCAGTGCCTGCCCATGGCCATGCTAATCCCTTTGGCCATTCCCACCCAGTTCCTGCCACTCCCCTCCCAAAACACATCCCCATGGGACCTCTTTGTGCTTGCTTTAATCAAGCCTCAACTGCCTGCCAGTGTTTTTTCAAAGCATTTGACTCAATTGGAGCTGTAAACCCGCTGGTGATGTAAAAGAAAATGAGCCTCATTACGAGTCCGGCGGTAACCCTGCCGGTGCTACCTCATGGACTCATAATATTTTACTGGCGCATGACTTCCCAGTGGCATCGGAAGATTACAAGTCCAGCACCCAGGGAAGTACGGTGCTGTTAAAATGTAAGTCCCCATTCCCACAGATTCCGATAGGACTCTGTGGGAGTGGGAACACGGAAGCGCCGGCATATTGCTAAAGGTGCTGGCGCTTCCGTGAAGTGTCTGCCTTCCGTGGCCGCTACGCCTGGCAGAATCAGACCTGTCGGGCACAGCGGCCACAGTAGGCAAACACGTATTTTGCCGGTCTGGAAACACGGGTGGCGGTGAGCTTCCCAGCACCCTTGTTTCCAGACCGGAAAACGTATAATGAGGCCTAATGTCTTAACCAGGTCTGCCTTCAGCCACTCGATTTAAAAGCACTGTGTCCTTCATTGTTAAAAATAAGCATTGGCAAAGCTAACAGTTTAGCTTAAGTGTAAGTATTAGACATTTGCCAGGCACTGCTATAAGATGCCCATGCACTATTTTCTACCTGCTACTATCAATGGCAGTTAATACCACTGCGGAAGGTAAGAGCAAGTGCCTTTCCCATGCCTGCACAAAAGCCCAAACCGCTGGCATTGCTAATGTTCCTTTATGATAGAGTCTGCATTTGATACTACTGTATATAGTTATGTATCCTTGTTCACTGTTTTACATTGGGCCTCATTACACGGACGGCGGAGGACCAAGGTGCTATTAGCCTTGAAGGAAAGGGGAATTACCGCCCTATTCCAAGGTTGGTGGGGCGGTAATTCCCCCTTCCCCCATTGCCCTTCCCCATTCCCATTTTTGCCCCATAGGGCATAATGGGAATGGGGAAGGTGCTAATTACGGCACCGCAAATTGCGGTAGCGTAATTAGCTCCCTGGTCCCTTTGCGGTTTGGTTTTTAACGCCTGCAAAAAGCAGGCGTTAAAGTCTCCAACCCGCAAAGGGACCTCGTAGTAAGGCGGTAAGGGTTAACGGTCACCGGTACCATTATCGGTCACCGTTAACCCTTACCGCCGTCTGTGTAATGAGACCCATTGGCCCTCATTACGACCCTGGCGGATTTCGCGGTGCAAAATGCACCGCGGAGCATGGCGGAAAGCCGCCGATAGCGCCATGGGGGTTGGCGGATTTACCACCCCATGCCGACCTTGGCGGAGCGGTAAATCCCCAATCCCCATTTTACCCTTCCCCATTCCCATTCTTGCCCCATAGGGTATAATGGGAGTGGGGAAGGAGTTAATTACGCCGCCGTAAAGTACGGCGGCGTAATTAACAACGAGGTCCCTTAGCGCCATGGTTTTCTCCGCCCGGTAAAACCAGGCGGAGAAAACCTCCATGGCGCTAAGGGAACTCGTAGTACGGCGGACGGGTCCGCCGCGATTACCGCTGGCGGTATCCCACTCCGCCAGGGTCGTAATGAGGGCCATTGTCTTAAATTGTTTCTAAAGTGTATTTTGATGATCTCCTTTGATGGCTTTGTGTCGAATAAAGACTAGTATTAATTAACTTATACAAAATGATATTAGCATTCCTTTTACATTACAGCAATATGCATTTTCAGTCTAAATATGACAATATTATCTTGTTTGAGAGCAGTCCGAGTTATGTAGCATGGGCTGGAATGGTCCTCTTGGGTTCATAAATAAACACACGCACATTGTTGTTTTTATGTATGAAACATCTATTTTGAGCAATAACAAGTGCCAACAGTTTTGACAGAAAGAACGGGCGCTCCCAAAAATACATATCTTCAAAAGTAGAAAAATAAACAACTTGTGCATGCTAAAATCTAAAATTAGACTTTCAAGGAAGACTGTGAAAGAATGCAAAGTCGGTCAAAACAAAAGAGCAGTGCAAGAAACATAGTGCAATCTGTAGTCACTTTGGAGGGCTGTCCTGATCCAGGAATATCACCCTGCAGAGAGAGAGGAGACGTAGGTTATGATATGTTAGGCAGAGGTACATACAGCAACCATGTTCTTTTACAGTACCAGAAGAAACAGTCACCTCCCCAAATGGAATTCATGGTGCTTAAGTACAGCTTTGTCATGGATCAGATGTGTATTTCAAAGAAATTGCAATCTACTTCACTCCACATGTCATCTCTATGCTCATACTACTACCAGGGGCATTTGGGGGTATGATGAGTACCAAACACAGATTATTCCACAGAACCCTAGTGGGATAGGTCCCCCCTTGTAAATCAGAGGAGGCAGCAATGCTGAAAAGTCTCAAAATGTGAGAGGTGAAGGTTTTGTTAAAGCACAAATGCAACCTGAAGATAATGTAAGAACACCCTGCAGGCAAGACAGAAAGTAAGTTAGTAACTGGTTAATTTCTGCAGCTACTACCTCTAGGTTCCACTTTCTAACGGCCATAATCTCTCTTTCTCTCACGTTTATCTCTCAGTTTCTCCCTCCCACGTTCATCCTCTCTCTCTCTCTCTCTCTCTCTTTGTTCCACTCGCATTCTCTTTCTCTCTTTTCCCACTCTAATCAGTTCCCTCTTTCTCTCCCTCTCTCGGTCCCTTTCTCTCTTTCTTTGGCTGGTGCAGTGGTGCAGCATATCTATTAGAAAGGAAAAAGAGTGGGAGGACTCGCAGTAGCCTGCAAAGAACGCCAACAAATTAAAATGGCTGAGCCTTTAAACATCTAGAACTGTGAATCCCTCATTCTCCACCTTACCACAGACCCCCACGGTCAAACCTTACATTCATACTCGTCTACAGGCCTCCAACCTACTAAGCTGCCTTCACAGATATCTTAAAAGAAGCAGTCACTAATCTAACCATCAAACATTATCATATGATCATTCTCGGGGACTTCAACATATGGTTCGATGAACTCGCAGAAAACCGTAATCAAGCAACTCAAGACCATGAACATTCGACAGATGGTGAAAGGAGTGACACATACAGCAGGACACACTCTGGACGCAAGCTTCGCCAAAAAAAAAAAAAGCTGATCACAACCGCACTGCCTATCCAAATACTATGGAGTGACCACCTCATTATCCCCTTTGTGATCCAAATACCATCAAACCCATTAAAAAGTCCACTAAAATACCCACCAATTTGGAAAAGAAACTGAGAAACCGTCAAGAACAGTAACCTAGAAGAACTAGAAATCAAAAAGTCAACGGCCATATAATTGGATGCAACAGACATAGACGGAAAAGCAAACCTGATCCAGAAATGGATTGCAGAAACAATAGATGGCAGCTGCCCAGAAAAGCACTTCATCAAATCAAAAAACAAAGCAGTGGCTAGATGGTTCACCCCCACCTAAAAGCAATGAAAAGAACTATCAGTAAACTAGAACATGATTTGAGGAACAATTACGACAACGACAAAAGAGTAAAATACTGACTACAAATTTGATCATACAAATCGGAAATTCTTAAAGCAAAAAAGAAACACTGTGCCGACCAGATTACAAAAGCCACCGACACCCAAAGAGAGTTATTCAACATCATAAATGAGATGAGAAACCCAACCAGGTGCCACTACTCACCAGTACCCTCACAAAAGCTATGCAACGATCTCACAGATGACTTTAAAAACAAAATCACCAACATACACCGAGTCATACAAAGCATACCAATCGAACAAACAATGCACCAGCTAACACCAGCCCCTGGACCACAAAACAAAGTATTCTACTTGCAACAGATGTCGAGAGAACATCTACCAAGCCTGGTTAAAAAGAGTAACAAGGCAGGTTCCCTGATGGACCCCTGCCCTCCAGACATCTACAAATCCATCCTCGCACAGGACACACCTTCAGAATATTACCTAAAGCTCTTTCATCAATCACTTACAACAAGGAGAGTACCAAGAGCATTCAAAATGGTCTACATCAGACCTCTGCAAAAGGACACAACAGGTGATGTGGAAGACCTCTCAAGCTATAGACCACTCTCAACCATCCCATACCAGGCAAAAAATATTAGAAACCTACGTCTATGAACAACTATTGCAGCACGTTGAAAATAACCATCTTCTGGACCAGGCACAAGCAGGCTTCAGATCCTTGAGAGGAACACAGAAAGCACTAGTTTCAATACTGGACGATATAAAGAAGAACGCAGACTCCAACATCAAATCAGCCCTGATATCACTGGATCTCTCATCCGCCCTTCACACAGTCAACCTTATAAAAAGACTGGAAGAAATAGGGCTCACTGAACCAGTGCAGCCCTGGATCAAATCTTTTCTCTCGGAAAGAAAAGAAACAGTTTGGTCAAACCTTTCAAATCCACACCACAGAACACCTCCAGAGCAATACACGGCCAGGGAGCAGAATTTGTCCAAAAGAAACTTTCCATCTGCAAACCAACCAGAACCCTGAGATTCTGAAATAACATTGGCCTAGAACCCAAACAATACACTAAGAAAACACTTGGTGGATCAGCATTCTCCTGCTTAGCCAGGAAACTATGGAACTCCCTTCTCAGGGAAATATGAACTGTGGAGGACCATACAAAATGCAGAAAACTTCTTAAAACCCTGGCTCTTGAGCTCCGAACACAATGAAAGTGACTGAACAGCACCCACACACCTCGTAACCGGCCAAGTACTGAAAAATGAAAAGTAGCCCGAAACCAATAGAGGAATGAGGGACAGGACAGGGAAGAGAAACCTTAAACAGAGACCCCCCCGTTACTCACTAAAAGAGGTACTACTAAGAAACAAGAGAAGTCGGTAGACTCGATATGATTAGGCCAGGGAAGGAGGCTCAAGGGAAACCGGGGAGGGAAAACCAGGGAAGGGAGACTCTTAGCCTAGGGGGACCCCCCATTAAGGACCAACAAATGAACAGGAGTAATGCACCATACCCTCCCCAATAGATCATAGACAATGTCCGCAGGGTATGGAGGAAGATGACTAACCGTTCCCTGAGGATTCCACTTAGGCCAGTGAATACATCACCTCGCTAGAAAAAGAGCAAGTGCTAAGAAATCAAAAAGCCCAATGAATTCCGGTGAAGCTTAGGAATCATGAACGCTGAGGTGACAATTCAGGTAATACCCAGAAAGGGCAACTAGGGGGGAGACAAAGATCACGACTGCCACAGGGGACACAATTAGATACATTTCAATGGTAGTAAATGTGATGCACTTAGACAGATTCCAGGGGTGCGAATTGTAATGAATTTAGATGGATGTCAGGGTTAGGGAACCTGACACACTTAGTTTGATTTCAGGGGTAGGAAATGTGATGCACTTAGATGGATTTTTAGGGGTGAGGTGACACACTCAGATTGATTTCTGGGGTGTGAGGAGTGACGCGCTTGGATGGATTTTGGGGGAGGGAGTTGTGACACGGTTGGGTGGGCTTTTGGGGGAGGGAGATGTGATGCACTTGGATGGATTTCCAGTGGCGGGAGGTGTGACGCACTTGGATTGCTTACATGGGTGGGGGGAGTGGTGCACTTGGGTGGATTATCAGGGAGGTTGGGGGAGGGTGGAGCACTTGGATGAATTACTGGGGTGGGAGATGTGGTGCACTTGGATAGATTTTGGGGGGTGGGAGCTGTTGAGCACTTGGATGGATTTACAGAACTTTCACCAACAATCCGTACTAATAAACTCGCACCTCTGCATACACCTCTCAAACTATGGACTTAACACAACCAGACCTCTAAAGCACCACAGTCTGCATGTACTTCACAACCTTGCAACGACTAAACAAACCACACACAATCTCGCAAAACAACACATGGTGGCCAAACTTCCGAACATCACACTTATGCTCAGTGAACAGTGTTTCCGAACTGAAGCTGCCAATAGCACATCACAGCTCTCTTGCTCTTTTCCTGCTCAACCATACTAATCACCCACCCTCCCTCCTTGCATTACAGATCCACCTGAGTGACTGGAGACCACACAAGTGGCATCAGTGCGCGGTATAAAAGCCCTTAACATTAACATTATTGTCTTGGTTTAAAAATTGTGCCAGAAAAGCCTGTCAGTTTTTGAACATCGTGTCAAAATCCTCTTGAACGTCTTTGTCAAGTCTACTAAATACAAGTCCCAGTTGTCTGCAAAGTACAGTCTGGTGGCTTGGGGAGCGAGGTGGTGCAAGAAGCATTTCTCTGTAAAGGTATCACTCTATTGCTTACCAAGTGAGGAATTAATCTACCGTGGATTAACCGACATTAAGGGGTAATACAGTAAGGGAAAATGCTTGCTTCATTTTGTGAATACATAAGAAATAAAGAACAAGAACTGGCAAAGTAAGCAGGTTTGGATGTGTTTTTATTAGTGACAATCTCTGTTTATTGAAGAGTGAGTTTGTCTGTGTGGATTGATGGGTAGCTGGGTAAACTGATGAAAGAATGAATTAATGAATTGGTGGGTGGGTGGATGAATGCCTGGGTGAGTTGATGGGTAAATCTGTGCATGGAAGAATATGTAAGTTAGGTGATGAATGGATGGGGGTGCGTATGTATGCATGGGTGAGTGTGTAGATGGGTGAGTGAGTCTGAATGGATGAGTGAGTGCATCAATAGATGGATTTTTCCATGGGTTAAAGGGTAAATGGGTGAATGAATGGATAAATGTGTATGTTGATGGGTAGTTTGGTGGATGGGAAAATAAGTGAATGGGTAGTAGAATTAGTAGTTGGTCATAAATATAGCACCTTTATCCCATTAGTACGGCCTCAATGCGCTTGTGGTGGGAACCCCCTAGGGGGACCGAAGTCCAAGGCATGGAAAATTGTCAGAATGATTAGAATGTGTGTGTGCTTTTGGCCACGATAGGGAGTTAGGTGGGCTGGCCGAGCTCCTGTAAGATACCCATGAAGGTTAGGCATGTGGATGGGTTCTGAGGTGGTCAGGAGAGTGCGCAAATGAAAGAGACTCGTTATGTGTCCAGCTAGACCACATTTTTGTCATAGGTCGTCATTGCATTCTGATGGCAGAGGTGTTGTACTTTGTGTTTTTGTCTGGTGTATGGAGGCGAAACATTATGTGTTCAACTAGACCACATTTTTTGTCATAGGTCGTTGCTACATTCTGATGCATGCAGGTCAGTAGCGGTGCCTGCGGCAGATGTTCACTGAAGTGGTTCGTGAATACGTACCTTGAGGTTCAGATGGAGCTTAGTCTTTGATGTAGCTGTGTGGGTAGAAGACTGGATGTGTGTGTGTGCGCTGGTGCATGGCAGGTGAACAGGTTGATGTACAGAAGGATGAATGTGTGTGTTTGAGTATGTGTAAGGGGAGATCTGATGAGTAGCAAACTATGTTAAGTGACCACATCGATGACCCAAGCTAGTCAATGAGTGGGGGAGTGAGTTGGCGAACGAATTAGTGAGTGGATATGTTCAATGGTGGATTGGTGAGATGAAGGATAGTTGAGTGAGTGGATAGGTTATGACTTATACAGGAATACAGGCGACTGGATAGCTAGATGGGTGCTTGAATGTATAGGCGAGGGTGTAGGCAGTTGGTGCAATGGGTGGGTGGATGAATGGATGGGTGAAGAAGTTGGTAGATGGGTGGATGATGAGTTTGTGTCAATTAGATCCAAGAAAACCTTAAGCAAGAGTAAACATAAATACTATCGGCCACCACCAACACTACACGCACGTGCACACACACACATACACACACGCAGGCACACACACTCTTTCTTTCTTTCTTTCTTTCTTTCTTTCTTTCTTTCTTTCTTTCTTTCTTTCTTTCTTTCTTTCTTTCTTTCTTTCTTTCTTTCTTTCTTTCTTTCTTTCCTTCCCTCTTTCTCTCTCTCTCTCAAAACCAAGTTAAGCTTCTGTCGCACCAAACAGTTAAGCACTTGGCACTTGTAGCATTCATGCAAGTGTTCCAAGTGTTCCAAATACAAAGAACACGTACACTATGTGCAGCACAAGTGCACCTATACTCTTCCACATAGAACAGCTGTAGGACAGAAACAACAGTGACCTTTCTCTCACAACCACACTTTAAGGAATCTGCATAGGAGACGTTGTAACCATCGCAACCAATGTAACCCGTAAGTTATGTAACTACTTCTTCAATTGGATACTTACCTCCTGCAGATTTGTTATTTTTGAAACCTTTGAGCAATATCTATCAATGCATCAAAAATGAAAGCGGTCCATTCAACCAAATATGTGCTGCACCACAGATGTCCAAAGCAGGGTTTCTGCTCTTATATCTAAGTTCAAACAGTAGTGTTTTGCAAAACTATGCAAAATAGACCAAGTTTCCACCCACAGGTATCCAGAATCGGTACACCCATCGGAAAGGGGTCCGTAGCTGCACAGCACCAAGCGCAATGCGCCATGACACCCTCTAGTGATGCCTTGTACTCTGTCTCATAGCATAATGTGATGCATGTGACAATCTAGCTGGAGATGGTCTCTTTGGTCACATCCACCCCCTAGATGCATGGCCAAAAGCCACAAACAGTTGTCTTTCTATTCTCTACTCATCTGACCTTGTGATGTAATGGCTCAGGGCCCTCTTAGGGCCCAGTCAGTGTAGATTCTCCTCTGCCTTTGGAGGATGTGGCAGAAGGGAAACAACCTAAAAGTTGAGCTGACAGGGTGATATCAAAATCGCTAATGAGCGTCTGTAGAAAAGATGACTTCCCCTGAAGCGTCATTGTGACCTTTTTAAGAAATGTGTAAGTCCCTATTGTCCAAAAGAAGCCTGCCATGAACTTGTTTGTCTGGCCAATGCCAATGATATGACCACCAAAAGGCCGTTTTCAGAGTCAGGAACTTGAATACGCAGCGGTGCATCAGTTCCAAAGATGGAGGTATCAATTGTGCCACGACCAAATCCCGGTGTCAAAGTGCCTCGACATGTGGTGCTGTGGTAGAACAGATGGCCAATCCCTTTAGAAACTGTATTACCATAGGGATCTCAAAAAACAACCTTGTTCAAACATTCCTATGAGGATGGACATTGCAGCTAGATATCCACTCACTGTAGAGACGTGCTGGGTGTTCTTCACCAGTAGGAGTGCAATAGCCAGGCCCCTTAGCCACTTAAGTAGAGCAGAGGCAGATCTGATGCTGATCACACTACATGAAGAAATACAGCCATATACAGAAGTAGAGCTTCCTTGTGCTTTACAACACAGCCCAATCATAAAGCTCACAAATAATAGGAGCCTGAAAGCTGAGGAGTTCAGATGATAAGCATGAAGTTGACGACTGTCTGGGTGCAGATGGATAATCCGCCCCCCACACCACCGGAAAAGATATGTCGGGTGAACGCCATAATCCTTCAGCACACCCCGTCGCCCAGATTGTGCAGGTCTGCATGAACTGTAGTGCTGGAACTTCCTCAGGACCAGTCGCAGCAGGGAAGCCAGGGGGAATGCAAACATTAGCCTGAAGTTCCACGTTATCAATAAGGCATCACCTAGAGCTCACCTCTTGGGAAACGTTTTGGTGCAGAATTGGACGTGCTTCCAATTGTCATAGGTCACTGATAGGTGTCTGTTGCTGTATGAGGGAGCCTTCTACTGCTGTTCTACACTGCGCTGCTACTACCACTTTAAGAAACTTTGAACTCCTTATCTGTGTGCCCCAGGCGCGGAGCGCCTGCGCGGAGTCCTGAGGAGAGTCCAGTCACTCCTCAGAAGACTTCGATTTGTGTGACCTCTGTGTCTGTTGCTGTTTAAGGGAGCCTTCTACTGCTGTTCTACATTGCGCTGCTAATACCACTTTAAGAAACTTTGAACTCCTTATCTGTGTGCCCCAGGTGCGGAGCGCCTGCGCGGAGTCCTGAGGAGAGTCCAGTCACTCCTCAGAAGACTTGGACTTGTGTGACCCCTGTGTCTGTTGCTGTTTAAGGGAGCCTTCTACTGCTGTTCTACACTGCGCTGCTAATACCACTTTAAGAAACTTTGAACTCCTTATCTGTGTGCTCCAGGTGCGGAGCGCCTGCGCGGAGTCCTGAGGAGAGTCCAGTCACTCCTCAGAAGACTTGGACTTGTGTGACCCCTGTGTCTGTTGCTGTTTGAGGGAGCCTTCTACTGTTGTTCTACACTGCGCTTCTACTAGCACTTTAAGAAAGTTTGAACTCCTTATCTGCGTGGCCCAGGTGTAGAGCGCTTCGCAGAGCCCTGAGGAGAGTCCAGTCACTCCTCAAAAGACTTGGACTTGTGTGGACCTCTGTGTCTGTTGCTGTTTGAGGGAGTCGTTTACTGCTGTTATACACTGTGCTGTTACTGCCACTTTAAGAAAGTTCGAACTCCTTACCTCCGTGGCGCAGGTGCGGAGCACAGGCGCAGAGTGCTGAGGAGAGTCCAGTCACTCACCAGTCAGCCAACAGCGGCCGACCAGCGAGTGTCAATAGAGAAAAATTCTGACTCTGAAACAAAGAAAGGCCTCCGGAAAGCCGACAAGCCATGATTGGGCAGGCCTAAGAGAGGCTGGGGATTCAACAAGGACAAGGGGCCTCATTACGACCCTGGCGCTAAGTGAAAAACGATGGCGGTAAATGGTTACCGCCAACGTTTTCCGCCAGGTCCGATCATGACCCGTGACCGTTAACTACGATGCCATTAGCGGCATCGTAGTTAACGCTGGCACTAACTGCGCCAAGGGTGCGCGCATGCGACCGGCCACACCGTACTTAACGCCATGGCGGAAAGGTACGCAAATGCCGACCCAAGCGGACATGCACCTAACGCCATCACCCAGCCCGTTAAGTACCTTACCGCCATGGTGCAAATAACGCCATCGCGAACCAACCGTAAAGGGCCATGTTAAGTGAATGCAGCTGCCACAGGTGCACAGAAACAGCACAGGTGAAGGCAATACAGACTCAGGGAAGCACAAAAAGAGCACACCCCACCCCTTCCCACACCCAGTCACACTCCACAATGATGCCAATACGACTAGCAATGTTGGGGCTGGAGGACCTGATAGCAATGCATGTGCTACAACAGCAACAACAACAACAACAACAGGCAGCACAGAGGAGACGCAGGAGGAGAAGGAGGGCAAGGCAGGCCCAGCAAGCCCCACCAGCACAGCCAGTGCCACCACGCAGGCAGCCCACAATCCCACGCATCAGAGCCAATCCATTCAACCTCACTGCTGAGCAGATCCACACCCTGTACCGTTTGGACCGGGACACCATCACCGCCATCGTAGACATGACACACAACGACATCGTCAGCATGATAGAAAGTCCAACCGCCACCCCCCCCCCCCCCTACTGAAGGTAGTGTCTGTAATCCACTTCCTGGCCACAGGCACCTACCAGCACACAGTGGGGCACCTGCATGGCATTTCACAACCATTAT
Organism: Ambystoma mexicanum; assembly: GCF_040938575.1. Lineage (NCBI taxonomy): Eukaryota > Metazoa > Chordata > Amphibia > Caudata > Ambystomatidae > Ambystoma > Ambystoma mexicanum. The sequence goes on along the minus strand of NC_090931.1, from coordinate 563,592,498 downwards.
TCTCACGAACACTCATCCAAGTGCTCGATGCCCTCCTCAAGCACACAGACGACCACATCTCATTACCACGGACTGGCCAGGAGATTGCAAACACCAAAGTGGGTTTCCATGCACTAGCCGGCATACCCGGTTGCATTGGTGCCATCGACTGCACCCATGTGGAATTGGTGGTTCCACGTGCCATGGAGGTACCGTACCGCAACCGGAAACAGTTCCACTCAATCAACGTGCAAATGGTCTGTGACTCCAACAAGATCATCACACATTGTTGTGCCCGATTCCCCGGATCAACCCATGATTCAATGGTCCTGAGGAACTCCACAATACCACGCTACATGGAGCGACATGCAGGCCCAAGATCCTGGCTACTCGGTGAGTCCAATGTCATGGAAGTGGGCAGGTGAATGACGTACCGATGCATACTCCACCTGGCAGAAAGGGGGGGGGGGGATGATGCATACTCCACCTGACAGAAAGGGGGGGGGGATGATGCATACTCCACCTGGCAGAAAGGGGGGGGGTGATGCATACTCCACCTGGCAGAAAGGGGGGGGGGATGATGCATACTCCACCTGGCAGAAAGGGGGGTGGGATGATGCATACTCCACCTGGCTGTGAGTAACACAGAGAACGGAGACAGCGGATGGGCACTCACAATGCACACAACCCCTCTGCATACATTGGGTGATGGCATGCAAAACAGGCCAAGGGAGCCATGAGCATATACTGGTTGCATTGTGTGAATCAATCAGTGCATGTAGAAGTGAGCCAAAGTAACAGTTGGATGCGAGCCATGGTGGAACATCATGTTCCTGATCAGACAACATGACTGACACATACATTCTCGCCTACATACAGGTGATGCAGGCTATCCCCTGAAGAGGTGGCTCCTTACACCAGTCCGGAACCCGCAGAACCAGCACGAGGAGGACTTCAACCGTGCACATACACGTACTCGTGTGGTCATAGAGCAGACATTCGGACTATTGAAGGCACGGTTCCGAAGCCTCAGCAGGTCTGGTGGCGCACTCCTGTATGGCCATGAGAAGGTGGCAAAGATCGTCATGGCATGTGTCATGCTACACAATATGTGCGTCAGACGGAATGTGCCCCTGCCCCCTGACGCAGAACTGCAACCACCTGACGATGAGGATGAGGAGGGTGCAGATGGGGCGGCACCCCATGGAGGAGGCGATGCACAGGAGGGGCGTGCAATGCGCCAAAGTATCATCGACCACTGCTTCTAGCACACACGGCTGGTGTTTATCACATGGAGACTGCACTTGGGGCACTGTGTGTCTCTGGGACATGCACACTGTGGACTGTACACCAATAAAGCACACATACGCAATGAAAATGTCCACACATTACTTTTTTTGAAAGAATAAAGTGTATTGAAACTATGAAATGTCGTGTCACACCCCCTCCCACCTCCCCCCTGCACACCCCAACACACCCCCTCCCACCTCCCCCCTGCACACCCCAACACACCCCCTCCCACCTCCCCCCTGCACACCCCAACACACCCCCTCCCACCTCCCCCCTGCACACCCCAACACACCCCCTCCCACCTCCCCCCTGCACACCCCAACACACCCCCTCCCACCTCCCCCCTGCACACCCCAACACACCCCCTCCCACCTCCCCCCTGCACACCCCAACACACACCCTCTAGGTGTCAACAGATGCCTGTGACAGTGGCCACAGGCTGTTACAAGCCCCCTCTCCCGGCCCCCGGGGCACCCCTGGCTGTGGAGCGCAGGTTACGACCGGAACGTCGCACGGGGCTGCTCTGCGCAGAACTGGCAGTGGAGGATGTCCCTGGCTGCCCCTGTGCATGCACGTCCTGTCGTGTGTGGGTGAGGCCAGTGACCGCACGACGCAAGGCCGCAAGTTCTGCACAGATGTCCCTGGACATGGCCTGCATGGCATCCCTCAGGGTGGCAGTGCTCTGCGCCACTTCGGCCCTTAGGGTCTCCCTGGCCTGTTCAATGCTAGACCTAGCCCCCACACATTCCGCGGCATGCTCATCCAGCATTGCGGACAGTTGATGCTGCCGTTGAGTGATGTCCTGGAGGGACTGCTGGCCGTGTTGGCCCATGGCCAGTGCTGGTGGAGTGATGGAGGGGCTGCTCCCCTCCTGTGGAGTGTGGACAGGGCATGGGGTGGATGGCCACTCCTCTACCTCTGTGTGCCCCTGTGTGTGACCCTCATGGGGGCTGGCGTCTGAGAAACAGGGGGAATGTAGTAGGTCAGTGGGGCTTCTGACCTCGTGCTCCATGTCCGAGTCTGAACATGCAGCTGTTGCAGCTGTCTCCCCGATGTTGCTGCTGGCCGCTGACCCCCTGCCTCCTGTGGCAGGCAATGTCGGTGGAGGTGGAGCAGCTGCTGCTGGCCTGCTGCCAACAGGGGTGCTTGCCGGTGGGACCTCCGGTATGCCTGCAGTGGGACCTGCTTGTTGTGGGGTCTGCCTCACTGCAGCTGAGGTTGAGGGTGCAGGGCCGTTGTTGATGGCCTTCTTGGCTCTCTTTGGCGCAGGGGTGTCCTGGTCCTCTGGGTGTGAATCTGTGCCTGTGGTGGAGCAAAGGAGGGAGGGCGTTATTGATGGGTCTGCGTACTTTGGAATGAAATGTTTGACATTATTGTGGTCGGTGGATGAGGAAGATTTCAGGCAGTGCCATGCAGGTTGTCTCCTTTTAGTGTGGAATGTGGATGCAGGTATGCGGGTGCCAGCAGTGTATGCAGGGTGGTGCTCGCATGTGGCTATGGGCAGTGTTGATATGTGTTGCATTTACACTCTAGGGCAACCTTGTGCTACACATGATTGGACTGCTGTGACTATGGCATGTCTTGTTTGAGGCACCTACCTTCATCGCCTGATGTCGGAGCTCCCCTTTCCATCCCTCCGACGCCTTCAATGGATTCCATGCCAATCGTGGTTGCACAGATCTCCTCCCACGGTTGGAGTTTCAGGGGGGATTCCGACCCTCCACCGGTACCCAGGGCAAGGTTGCGGTTTGCTGAGATGACGGCTCTGACCCGTATGCGTAGGTCATCCCAGCGCTTCCTGCACTGCTGTGGGGTGCGGGGTACGGTCCCCACCGCGCTGACGCGCTCAGCCACCAGGGCCCAGATGGCCTTCTTTTTCCCGATCGCTGTCCTGGTCATGTCCGGGGAGAAAACGACACCTGCGTTGTCTTGCAGGGTCTCCGCAAGCATGCAGAGTTCCTCTCGGCTGAATCTCTCCTGGCGCTGGCGGTCACATGCCTTTTTCACAGATTTAGGCATTTTCGGGTACTTGGATGGGTGGGTGATTGGTTGGGACAGGTGTCAGGGTTGGGTCTGGTGTTGTTTGGTAGGATGGCGATGGATTGTGTTTTTCAAGATGGCCGACGGGCTGTTTCCCGTTCCGGCGCGATGACGCTATTTCCGGTTTGACTTTTTACGGCCGCCGCTAATTACGGCCGCCGCTACTTACGGTGGCCGCTACTTACGGTGGCCGCTACTTACGGTGGCGGAAGTGCACCTTGCTCGCTTAACGATGCCGGTAGGGGCCTTTTCCGTCATGGCGTTAATTGCATTACCGCCATGGCGTAATGCTCGTGCGCGATGGGTCGTAATGTGGCGCTCTTTACGCCATCGTCCCACGGCGTAAACGCTCATTACGCCATGGCGGTAATGACGGGCGATTACCGCCAGGGTCGTAATGAGGCCCAAGGACTCTTAGAAGCAGCAGCCAGCGGGTTCATCGCCTATGAGCCGTTATCTAACAAAACTGCCGTCTCTGCCCATACAAGTGCTACAAGATCTGCACATTACATCCAGCAAGCTGGCTGTGTCACAGGGGGAACCGGGTAAGTCCAAGAATGCACTGGGCACTGTGTACTACCCTGTACACTGAGCACTCTGTGTACTACCCTGCCCTACCCGCAAACAGGAGGCACTGAGCCTCGCTATGGAAGATCTTCCTGTCACTGCCTCTGCAGAGCCTCAGAACAACGACCACCTTATGAAAGTGCCCTCTGCTGTTCTCTTGGAGAGGCAGGAGTCTGGCCCGCAGAGTGCGGGCCTCTTATCTCCAGAGAGAGGCTTCGACAGGAGGATTTCGGCCCCCCCAGTATCGTTACTAACAACTCCCTAGGAGCATTTAAACCTGCCCATGGCTGGAAAAGTTGGAGGGATGGGGAGGATGGTCTCACTGCCTATCCAAACTTCCCTCTCCACCGGACCCTCAAGCATTTTGACATTTGTGCATGTGCACGGAAGGATGAAAAACCCACGCATATTAACAAGCTCGAGGGTAATAGGAATGAAAGGGACGAGAGAGTCTGTTGCCCGATGGATGGAGGTGGCCTCCTTCACTACAAACTTGAATGCGAGGATCCCTTCCCTGGGGACAACAGGGCGGCCGAGAGTTCCCTCGTGAGGGAACACCCATGCAAGGCTCCTAATTCACCCTCCATTTCGATCTGGCAGACTGGAAAAGACAGGGGTAAAGAGCTTGAACCAACTGATGGGGAAATCTTGGAGGGGCTAGAGGATTACGAAGATTGGCGGCCCTCACTGAGTGGCAGAGACCCACTAATACTAGGGGAAGTAATGGGATTTCCTGCACAGAAGAGACTGAGGCTTTCCTTCGCAAGAACTCCCAAAGCCCAGGCCAATTCAGTGATCACTGAACCTGAGGGATCTTATATCCATACTACCTCCCAACCAGTAAAAAAGGGAGTAGAACCAATCATCTGCTCGGACGGGACCAGCTCTGAGGATTTATCTCAGCCGGGTGAGTTTGAACAAACCCTATCTACAGAGAATAGGTCAGAAAATGGAGGAGAAGTTCCAAAAACCATGTTACAACTCAAAAAAAAGAGTGACCTTTACAGGGTGGGAAGACTGGTCAGACAAGGGGCCCAGCTGAAAGCCGGGGTCAATCAGGAAGACGAGCCAGAAGCTAAGGGGCGGGGGGCCACGCCCGAGACGTTGGCCTGTGAAGATCTGCCTCCCCGGCAGTCGACTTGCTGTGGGAAACCAAAGAGAACGTTGGACAGAGGAAACAACGATCTCCTGTCACAAATGTCAGTGGTGACCATAGCAATGGTGCCATTTACAAAACTGTATGAAGCCCTAAACGAGACTCTGGGCCTCATTACGACCAAGGCGGTAAGTTACCGCCTGGGTCGTACCTTTACCACCATGGCGTAAACTACATTTACGCCATGGTGGTTGGCGGACTTACCGCCCCATTCCGAGGTGAGTGGGGCGGTAGGTCCCCATTAACCCATTTACCCTTCCCCATTCCCATTTTTGCCCCATAGGGCATAATGGGAGTGGGGAAGGCGTTAATTACGCCACCGTAAATTACGGTGGCGTAATTAACAACAAGGTCCCTTAGCGCCATGGATTTTAACACCTGGTGTTAAAACCTCCATGGCGCTAAGGGACCTCGGAATCAGGCGGTAAGGGTCGGCGCTGTTTACGCCGCCGTAAACCCCTTACCGCCTGGGTCCTAATGAGGCCCTCTGAAAGATCACACAACTTTAATGGCAATGATACACTCAAATCTGATCTTTATGGAGGGTTACGTGAAAGCGGGTGAGCAGCAGTACGCTAGGACGACCCAGTCCAAAATTCCTGACATTAACATCAGTTCATATACAAGAGTCACATCAACCTTAAATGGTCCCTTACATGGAAATAGGTCCACACAGCCCAATGAGAGTCGAGTAATGGGGAACAGGCAGGATTGGTAAGTTATTTTGCAACCCCAAAGTCCCTTACAAGCATGTGAGGTTCTAACGGTGGAGCAGAGGGAATCTGAGAGGGGTCAGGTAGAGACATGTCGTCTGCCCCAGCAGGACCTCTTTGATACACAGCTGCCAACGTGCTCCGAGCCACAACAACAGACGAATGGGAGGAGTAAGACGCCTGAACCTGCAAGGTCAATTAATTTCCTGCTGTTTTCCAAAACAAAAAAGTGTCTCTCTGAGCAATTCAAGAAGAGAACCTCAGGGAGGCTGGGAAACAGAAGTAAACCTACCACCCAGGACAAACAACAAAAGAAAAAGTAAGAAATGGCATTAGCTCTCCAACGTTATCTAACCACCTCTGATAAAGAGGTCATACAGATTGGGGAATATGAAGAAGTAGACCCGCAAGGAAGGCACGACCCTGATCCGGCCGACTGGACCTCATGTCCACAAATCAATGGCAAGAATGAGAGCCTATTTGTATTGAATAGCTCTCTATATTCCACCGATGAAAAGATGGAAGAAATGATTGAAGCACAATTGGCTCTTAACAACAAATTGAGACCAGAAGTCTCTATATGCGAGCCGTACGGCCAATTTTAAGGAAGAAAAGCCCCTTCCGAACTCTTTCTAAAAGAAGGGAGCGAACAACACTGCCCTATGTGGTGGGTAAGAAACTTGTAGAAAGCACTAGAACCTCTGCAACTCTAACCAGAGGTGCCCCAAAGGTAACTTCCGGACTCATACCGAGGCAACGAATCTCACAGTTAGGGGATTCCACTGAGCCACAGCCCCTTGACAGTCCCTGCCTGAAGCCCGACTGCTTCTTCAAATCACTATCCCCTCAATGGAAGGCCAGGAGTTGGGATCAAAACCTAATAGGGAAAAGCAGAGCAGGGCCCCAAACAATGGAAGTGCCACGACCCTGGGGCCGCTGCATAAGACTGGAAAGAGTCTTGGACAAAGGTCAAGAGTGTATTTTAAACAGACACAACTTTATGAAAGTCTGCCATCTAAGACAAATCGTACCAGACGACGTACGTATAGTGAAGTTCCCAAATGAGAAGCGGACGGATGAGGTTCTGCTACATCTTCGCTCCCCAATTATCAAGGACCTACTGATAGATGCTTCAGTTAGCCTGCTCTCTCTGGCATTTGATGTGAATACTCTGAGGGAGCTGGTCTCCAAAGATGACAACCGTAGAAATGTCCAAGTAAATATTCAGAGATGTGACTCGAGATCCCATCAGGGAAATCAGTCCCAAAGAAGCCCATCACCCACACCAAAGGCAGAAAGGCCTCTAAAAGGTTCTGGATTAGAGGCTTCGACAGTCAGGAAGGAGCCAGGAAAGCTGGTCTTGAGAATCGAATCGACGGGGGATAACCAGGAACGGAGACTAGTGACATTTGAGAACCGTCGGCAGGGCATCCAGGCTGTAACCCCAAGAGAAAACGAAATCTAACAGCCAGTCAAAGGGATGGCTAGACCCCCTAGTATGTCTTTAGTCTCGTGGAACACTAAGGGTTATTCGCATCTGACAAAACAAGCTGACCACGCTTGGGATACGACCACGCTTGGGATACGGCAGAATACATCTGCCTTCAGGAAACATGCCTCTCAATGAACCCCGTCCTGGAAGGATATGTCTCCTTCATTAATCCAGCAATAACATCTCTGAGGGGCAACTACTGCTGCAGGTTTATTGACGCTGGTAAAAAATGGGTCAACCTTCAAACACTTACCTCAACTAATTATGGCTCATATTTACAGATGACAATACTAAAACAACGACCCGCTATGATATCCTCTCAAATGAAGGAACCAAGATCCCTAGTACTGGTCAATACATACTGGAACCCGAAAAAAAGGGGTGAGGATCAAATGCTGCGGGATGTAGCGAAGCACATAGATGAAGCATACAACTTGGCCAATGTTTCTATTATTTTCTGCAGTGATTTAAACTTGGTTTGTGGAGCGGGTCGTCCGGCGGGAGCTTTAGTGCTGACAAACCCTGCTTGCCAGAAAAACAAAAGAGGTGTGCTGTGGAGGCGGTTGATGAAATCCTGAGACATGAACATGCTCAATGGAGCTTTTGAAAAGGACAAGACTTGCAAACCTACATGGCATTCTGGAAACCGGGCTTCTGTTATTGACTACATCTTTGTCTCCAGAAGTTTGATTGAGACAATGAAATCCCTGGAGGTAACCTACACTCTTCAGAGCGATCATAACATTCTAGGGGCTTAACGGCGTGAGGACATAATACCTGATCTACATGGATTAAGGAGGGATTAGGTTAAGGCTAGTTAAACAAGATATGACCATTCTGGTCCAAAACCTACACAATCAGCTAGTAGACGGGGTCCAACAGAGCCTTTGTAATGCTATTGGCTATAGACCACTGCTTTTGCCATCTCAAAAACTGAGGACCAGTATGCAGTACATACAAACAGCCAACAGCCACGCTTAGGATTTGGGAATAGTAAAAGAAAAACTAAATTTAAAACGGTAGTTGAAAATACTAAAGGAGAAAGACTCGACTGTAGCAAACAAAAAAGTAAATGTATTGAAGAACACCTATAAAAACTGGGTGAAATCAAAGAAATGGGAAATTACTATAAAAGATGCACAGCTGATGCTGGAAGCCTTGATGAAAAAGAACAATTCAAGGGACACATGGGCAATTATAAATTCTGCAGCCGGTATGCAAAAGCAAGCTCTGATAAACAGTGTCTCAGAAAGAAACTGCATAAGGTTCTATGAAGACCTATTCGCTCAACCTGAGGCAGAACCACCTTGTATGATCAACTAGATGCCCTGGAGTTTAAAATATAGCCGGAATGACTTAATCTCACTGATCATGCAAGCAAAAGCCTCACGAGCAACTGATCCAGACGGGTTGACGAACATGATGCTAAAGGACAATCCGAAGGAATGGGCAGACGTGCTGGATCTGATCCTGAAATCAGTTCTGGAAACAAGAACCATCCCGGAGTCCTGGAAGGAGGCAACTGTGGTTCCAATCTATAAAAGTGGAGACCGTACTGATCCAGGGAACTACTGGCCAATAGCGCTCTTAAATGTCCTAGGGAAGCAGTATGCAACACTACTCCTGCAGAGATTGAAAAAATGGCCTAAGGATTCAGTACAACAAGATCCATTTCAATTCGGATTTACAAAAGGGTCTGGAACGTCATACCCGCTGTTTCTCCTAGCACTTCTGAAAAACAAAATGATAAAATCCAAAAAGAAATGCTACTTGGCATTTATTGATTTTTCCAAGGCGTTCGACAGCTTAAGCTGCCAACGACTTTGGGGAAAATTGACAAATTGGAAATGGCCGCCGGACCTGGTAACCCATATCAAAGCTCTGCACTCGAACACATCGCTCAGAATAAAGCTGAATGCGTAAGGGCTGTTGTCGGACAAAATCAGAACAGAACGAGGTGTAAAACAGGGCTGTCCACTTGCACCCTACATCTACAACCTATATATTTCGGACCTCGGTGAATTCATGAAAGGATGTAAAAGTTTCCTCCCAAAAATAGGGGGACAAAAGATCACCCATCTGCTATGTGCCGATGATTTGGTCCTGATGGAGAGGACTCCATTAGGACTGCAGAGACAATAAGCACATGCTGCGCTGAACAACTTCTCGATCAACCGGGAGAAAACTAAGGTGACGGAACGCCAGATGAATACCAACGGAAAGAGAACTTTCACTTGCAAGATTGGTGGATAAAAACTGGAGGTTGTTTCATCCTTCAAATGCCTTGGCTTGGTAATCTTGGGAAATCTAGCCAAGAAAGAAAACAGGGCCATTCTTACATGGAAAGTGGAAGCGATGACCAATCAAGCTTACATTTTGACGAAAAGATTCTGTGCTTTCTCCCTGCAGCCAGTGATCAACTTTTACAAGTATAAGGTAGTCCCAACACTTACTTATGGCTCGGAAACCATGATGAATGCTCCTCGCCAATTATGGTTGCTGCTCGAAGGACATTTCTAGAAGTGGGTTCTCGGACTGCCAAAATCAATACCTATCCAAATTGTGAGACGGGAGCTGGGATTAATTTCATTGGGGTCATCGGTGGACTGGAAAACTCTTTGCCTCTCCAGAAAGTACAAAACTCCAAAACCGACCAAATGTTTCCAAATATTACAAGGAGAGAGAACGAAATATGATAGCATTATTGATTAATCTGAGAAGCAACTTGTTGTGAACTCCTAATTTCAACAGCGACTTCATCAGAAGAGCTGTTGTCAAATCCAGACAAAACCAAAAGCAAACTTAGGGAAAAAGACTGGATCACGACTGGAGAAAAGATGAACAATTACAAACTCCATAAGCAGTTGGAGCTAGAGAAAAAACCATACGGCCAACCACAGAGCTACCATAAGAGATTTCCAGATCCCAAATACAGAACCCAGCTGATGAGAGTGAAACTTATAATCTTTTACCAACAATGGAGATTCTGGCAACTAGATCAAAAGCCCACACCATCTCTCCAATGTGCAGGTTCTGTGCCCAGGCAGCGACCTGAGAAACACTACAACATCTTGTGACTACTTGTGACTACTTGTGTGGCTCTAACGGAAATGAGAACTAAGCATCTAGCTAAATTCACCAAAAACGCAGAATCTCTATTAGTGGCCGAATGGTGGTCAATGGCTCTAAGAGGGGAAGTTTTAAAAAATAAGGATAAGTGCACACATGTACCTCTGCTGGAACCGTCTGCTGGCAAACCCTGCAACTGCCATGTAGTTTGGCAATATGGCAGTTAAAGATAACATGTCATTCCAGTACAAAGCCTGTTGGAACCCAAGTTCCAACATACAGGGATCTGCCATTACCTGTGGCCACTCCTGACTTAAAAAAATAAAATAAGGATAAGTGCACACATGTACCTCTGCTGGAACCGTCTGCTGGCAAACCCTGCAACTGCCATGTAGTTTGGCAATATGGCAGTTAAAGATAACATGTCATTCCAGTACAAAGCCTGTTGGAACCCAAGTTCCAACATACAGGGATCTGCCATTACCTGTGGCCACTCCTGACTTAAATTATATATGACTGTGTGGTACCAGGGTTTGGTGGCAGATTAATATCTAAATATAAGCCATTTCAATTAAAAAGGTCAGACACGTTTGGTGCCATTTTATTGTCCACTTGGTTGACCATGACCCGTTCCTGGCAAGGCATTATGCGTATTTAGTTGTTTGGTCTCATTTTCCCCCCAAGACAACCTTTTGCATACAGCCCAGGAAACGTCCTTTTGATCCCGTTGGGAAGGCCAGTCCCTTTCGCCAGTGAACAAGAAAACTCCCTGGGGGATTAGCTGTGAACCAGTGCTTCAAAAGAAGCCATGGCAGTACAATGGACAGCTCCCACCATGGGGCTCATTACAAGAGACCCTTTCATGTAGGCAGACAGAGGAACAGGACAGCGTTAGAGCAGCCAAGGGGATGACTTTCGTAAGCTAGAAGGGTTCCACCATATTGGGAATTCCTAGGACAACCAAAGTTGCTGTTGCCTCTCCCACTTCCTGCAGACCGAGACTTTGGGTATGACATCAGAGGGCAAGAGACTCTTGTTTAAATAGCATGGATTCACCCTTTACAGATGGACTTGGAAATGTCTAATCCGCTGTTGCATTCTGCCTATATAAGGGGGGGAGGTGTGACCCTCCCCTTAACTGAATCAGCTTAGCACATTTGAAGAAGAAGGACTTAATCTGGAACACTGTTGCAAATTTAGTCTGCTCCAAATCCTTATGCCAAAGAGGTGAAGGCAGAGACCACCAAGAATAAGGCAAACATTTTCCCATAATCATCACTGAAGCACATATGGGGTCATCTGCTGGCTGGACAAGGCCTATTGCAGCTGAGACACTTGTAAACAGGAACCTGCTCAATGGTGGAAGAATGTGCTTACCATGTGCTCTTGGGGACCCTGGATAGAACCAAACCAAAGAAGAACCAGGGAAAAGACAACCTCGCTCTTCCAAGATCTCCCAAACTGCTTCAATGCCGGTTTGGGCAACATTTTGCTACTCAGGCTGCTTCAATGCAACCACCAGAATGATTTTTTGACCATGACGCTCTACTGCCTCACGCATCTCTGAGTTTTAGTCGACACTGAAGCTCTGCTGTTTACGCATCCGAGGCCTGTTGCTTCTTCTAGTGTCCTCAGCTCAACACCTTCTGCCTGGTTACCAGCTTCTATTACCCCAAGCCATCACTGCTGTGGCACTTCAAAACCATGTTAACCCAGTTTGCCACCGAAAGCAAGCCTTCGCTTTTCTGCACCCTAGGTTGCAAAGTCATCCACAGTTGCCGACCCCCACACACCTGCTGTTTCATAGCTTCTACAATTCACAAGCCATCATCACTGCTGAACCGCATCATTGTATATTTGATGGCGCTCCCCTATTCAACCCCAGCTCAGCACAGAATGCACTCAGATTTCCGGTTTCAAATCGAAAGCCCTATTGATAGCTACTGATAGTGGTTCTATCTCCCTTGTCCTGCTTTAAAAGGGGCCTAGTGACATTTAGGACCCCAGTCCTTACCTTTTTAGGGTGATAACTTTAACTGGAGCATTTGCAGCAGAAACTGTTTGCTTGACACTCGTTGTCAAATCCAGAGTGCCCCTTTATTCCAAAGTCTGCATTCCTCAGGCTTTCTTACAGGGGTGGGCCAATTGTGTTTTTGACTGATTCGTTTACGAGGGAATAATGCAATATGAATAATCCACAAATCATTGATCAGGAGATAGTCATCAACCTGTTGTCCAAATTTGATGGAAAGCGAGGACTAAAGTCCTGTGTTATCATTACTTGATCATTTGGAAAGTTAACTTTATAGTTTAAAACAGATTTGTATACTAGTATTCAGAAATCCAGTCATACACTGCAGAACCGTTGTATATTTTTAATATCAGACTACGTAGAGTCTTAGATACATTTTGGCTAACTATCAAACCACCTAGAGTACCGAGAGAGGGGAGGGTGAAAGTGTAAGCTAGCAAGAAGGATACTTACCTGGGAGAATAGCTCAGGGTCAGTGTGCTCACCTTGGGAGCAAGACAGTGCTATGCAACATGGGTATGATTCCCGGTCAAGCACTTCGAAGCTGGATGAGTCTGTCATGAAGTGCTAAATAAATCACCAATTACAATAATTGAGAGTGGATAATTCACTCCTAAAAGTAAACCCTCTTTGGTTGCCCTAGTAATGGTATTATAATGATCTCCTGTATACATCGAAACCCATTAACTGTAACCAACTCAGTCACCTACACTTCTTGTAAACTGATAATATCATGACACACGTAGAATTCTGTGGAGTGGTCATAATTAAGAGTGTCCTCTCGTATTCCAAAACAGCTAATAATTTCTCCATTCCCAGTATTAGGGTCTTGTCATTAAGGATTGCAACGTCCCCGGAAGCCTTACCCACTGTGTCTTTTCATTTTGCTCTTTACAAACCAGTCTGTTATTTGATACCAGTAATCTCACAATATATTTTTCCTTCACTGTTTTGGTGATCATAAGCTCCTCACTATAGTTTTCTTCAATACGTTTCAATGTGTTTCCTACCAAATCTGTGAGGTGTTCTTACAATGATGGTCTGTGCATGATCTGCCTTTGTGCCTTTGTTTACTGATAACCTTTGAATATTATCATCTATTCTGTGCACAACGTCATCATATCTAATGACAAAAACAAGTGTGGCTTTGGTGTAGCCGAATATTTTCATAGTTTGAGTGTCGTCCACATCATAAATAAATTTGATGTAATTGATAGCTCCAATTTCTGTAATTGTTTGGCTAAATATCAAAGGGCTGATTCATGGAATTTGTGAGCCAAAAAACGGGGATTTGTGCGCCATTCTGCCCGCAAATCCCCATTTGTTAAACAGGGATTTGCGGGCAGAATGGCGCACAAATACCTGTTTTTCGGTGCACAAATTCCACGAATCAGCCCCCAAATGTAGTCATTCAAGCCCTGTTCCTCAATTCAATGTCAAACTGTGCTCGTTTGGAAATAAATGAATTAGTGATTAACATGGAATTGGCATTGTTGGCTTTTGTCATCAGCCCCATATTAGTTTCTCTTTCAGCAGAAAGAATCAGTACACTACAAGTAGGACGATTAAGTTCATAATTGTTTGAATTTGACAGGCCACACTCCATATTTAACTTTTTTATCCTCTATACCTCACACCTGACATACACTTGTTGCTTTTGACATTTGTTTTGAGTTTATCTGTAACGTGTTTCTTTTTGTTGAATCCCTAATGAATTATGATCAGAACATTATGTCATGAGGAAATATGATGTAACTCTGAAACATCAGATGATGTAAGAAACTGTCTTCATGATGTCATTTAAACATGTTATATGAATTATTTGTGTTGATTGGCTGTAGAATAAAAATTGTCATGAGATGAGTTCTAGGCGATGAATGCATTAAGTCACTATAGATACCTACAAATTGATATTTAAGATTGATCTCTGATTTAGTGAATCTGTATTATAATTAAGATAGATATGAGTCCACCAGGAACCACTCCTCTTGTGCATTTTGAGTGTTTCTGCAGCAGCACATTTTGTTTTTTTTGTTTTTCTTTAACATTCTCCAGGTCAGATCCACAACAGCACAAGGATATGATATGATATCAAATGGCATTTATAACGTGCCTATACATTTGTTTTGAGTTTATCTGTAACATGTTTCTTTTTGTTGAATCCCTAATGAATTATGATGAAAACATTATGTCATGAGGAAATATGATGTAACTCTGAAACATCAGATGATGTAAGAAACTGTCTTCATGATGTCATTTAAACATGTTATATGAATTATTTGTGTTGATTGGCTGTAGAATAAAAATTGTCATGAGATGAGTTCTAGGCAATGCATGCATTAAGTCACTATAGATACCTACAAATTGATATTTAAGATTGATCTCTGATTTAGTGAATCTGTATTATAATTAAGATAGATATGAGTCCACCAGGAACCACTCCTCTTGTGCATTTTGAGTGTTGCTGCAGCAGCACATTTTGTTATTTTTGTTTTTCTTTAACATTCTCCAGGTCAGATCCACAACAACACAAGGATATGATATGATATCAAAAGGCATTTATAACTTGCCTTTACATAAGAGCTTCCAATTGTGAGATATGAAGTACATTGATGATGCATATAAGGACTGCATTTTGTTCCCAGGACAATCAAAACCTCCAAAATGCAGTAACTAATATACCATAAAGAGAATCCCATTTAGAAGGACTATTCAACATTGCCATTCCCTTGCAATATCATTGTCAGGCTTTCTCAAATCTGATGTTGTCCCCGGAAGCTGCTGAACCCCCGCAGCCCCCTTTGGATGCTAACCTCTTAACTGGTATCAAACAGTTCAGTTGAGAGCACCCCCAAGGGAAAGGGGGAAAATGGGACAAAATAATAAACTTCAGGTTTTGCTCAGCTTCTTTATCTGTCAACCTGTTGGTGAAAATAACAACAAATTCACTTTAGTCACTAACCTTTGAATTCCTTGGCTCTGACTTCTCGTTATAATATTAAGTAAATAAACACGCCACCATACCTGATTATCCTCTGTGAATAACTTAGAGGACGTGTGTGTGAATTCAAATGAAGAAAACAGAAAAATAGAGTCTCAGATGCTCTTACTAATTTCTTCAATTCGGTTGTGAAAAAGCTGCTAATCTCTCTCAGTTTAATGAGTTAATCTTCAAGCAGTTCCAATGTCATTTACCCAAACAACCCGCTGGAAATATTATACATGTAGTTTGTATTGATGATTTCTAGCTGCTTCAATACCAATTCCAAAAATGACACTCTGGCTATTCAAGTTAAAATGGTTTGTTTCCTGAATATATAAAAGTGTTCATTAATTGGATCTTTTGCTGGCAAAGATGATCGCTCATAAAAGAAGCGTTCTTTTAACCAGAATATGCGCATGCGTGAAGATATTGTTTACTCCTTCTAAAATGGAAGCGCACAAAAACAAGGAAATGAGTTCAAAACTGAAACTGGCATGGGCGCATGCGTAAATGAATAGTATTCCACTCTTCTTAATATGAAGTGTTCAAACAGGAAGGAGAAAGTCCTCAGTTCCGGACACTAATCCTTGAAGAGGCAGCCCAGTGATGATCACGCGCCAGGTTAGAATGTTAGTAAATTAAACATAACGCTTCAGAGTCGCATGGCTACCACACTGTCACTTGCGCAGACAGTGTAAGATTTCTAACGCTAGTCCGACGCTAATAAAAGCACTGTTACCAAAAAAGGGTACAATACTCAATATTTTATACGGCCGAAAAAACACACGACGCTAAAATGATAAACAGACCTCCACACTCCAACTAGCCAATTGCAAAAAATGTGACGCAGTTCAGTAAATTTAAATACAGTTCTAGAAGTTCAAAAATAGATTCATGAAAGAACGAAATGAACTACTATTTTAACAAAAACTAATAAAAACAGGAACAAGTTAATTAATGGAATTAATATTTAACTCCTGCTTGAAAATCACAAAGATCCATAAAAGATAATGAATTCACTTAGCTTGCTTCTTTCTTTCACCGGAACGTTTTCTAAGTTTCTTCTTAAATCTCCAACACTTTCCAGAACCAAAATAACTAATTTTAGGCACAAGGGCCTAACTAAAGTTTTCTAAATCTTCAGAGCTTCAAACATAGGACCTTCCAGCTGGGCTTCTGACAATGAAAGGCGGTTTAGAATGTTCCAACAATGCCTTTCTGTTACTTCTGACCAATCACTGATCCTTTTGGAAGTCTCCATTTTGACTTGGGAAGCTCTCCACACTCTGCACAGAAAGTTAAGGCCCAAACCATACTTTATGTTAATCATATCCTCATTCTACCACATTCAACCAAATCCCACGAAACCTGACAGTACCCCCCCCTTAATGCCCTGTCCCAGGGCCAACTTTAGAAGGATACTTTCTATGAAATTTTGAGACTAATTGTGGTGCATGCACATTCACCTCGTCTTCCCATGTACGTTCCTCAGGTCCGAAACCTTCCCAGTCTATTAAATATTGTAGTTTCCCTCTTAACCTCCTGGAATCTACAATTCTTTTCACCACAAACTCTTCGGATGAATTCTCTAACTGAACTGGTGAAGGTGGATGTACAACTCTAGTCCCCGGAATCACAGGTTTTAATAGACTAATGTGAAAAGTTGGATGTATTTTCAAGGAAGTAGGTAGTTTTAACCGTACTGACACTGGATTGATTATCTTTTCTACTTTAAATGGACCTACAAAACGTGGAGTAAATTTGTTTTTGCCCTTAATTCTCAAATGTCTCGTCGAAAGCCAAACCAAGTCACCAACCTTATATTTAGGACCCAACCTCCTTTTTTGATCTGCAAATCTTTTGTACTTCTGTTTACTATCGAAAAGTACCCTTTTTGCTCTTTCCAAATTTTTTCTCATAGTTTTTAATCGAACCTCAACTCCAGGATTTTCTGACTCTTCAGTAATTTCAAAACTTAAAAACCGTGGGTGAAAACCTCTTCCAAGATAAAATGGAGACATGTTAGTTGAATCTTTAGCACAATTATTATAAGCAAATTCGGCAAGCCAAATCAAATCCACCCATTCTTCCCCTGCCTGTAGATAACACCTCAAATACTTCTCCAGTTCTTGATTTACTCTTTCTACTTGTCCATTGGTCTCGGGATGATAACCTGATGATAAACTGACTTCCACACCCAAATCCTTACAAAAAACCCTCCAAAATCTAGAAATAAATTGAGGACCTCTATCTGAGATAATTTGATTAGGCAGACCATGCAGTCTAACTATTTCTCGCAAAAAGACTTTGGCCAAATTGTCTGCAGTAACCTCTCCCTCCATTGGAACAAAGTGAGCCTCTTTTGACAAGAGGTCCACCACAACTAGAATAGATGTACAACCCTTGTCACAAGGAAGATCTGTAATGAAGTCCAGGGAAATTGTATGCCAAGGACGAGGTGGAATAGGCAACGGCTCCAACAACCCGACTGGTTTTCCGGTTTGACTCTTCATTTGAGCGCAAATAGCACAAGTTTTTACAAAATTTAAGATGTCCTGACGCATTTTTTCCCACCAGAAGCTCCTCCTGACCAATTCTAGCGTCTTTCTAAAACCTGGGTGTCCGGACAGCATAGATTCATGACAGTCTCTTATTACTCTCTCTCTCAATTCCAAAATAGGTAAGTAAAGTTTATTTTCAAAGAACGGCAATCCTTTCTCAATTTTTCGAACCGGATCCTTTCGGACCCATTCCTCCATTTGTGCAATTGACATGGACTTTCGAACTTCTTCCTCAACATCCTCAATTTTCTGTATTCCGGCAGAAATAAAACAGCATGGATCGATAATGGATATCATCTCCTTTTCTGATTCCATCTCACTTCCAGGAAATTGACGTGATAAAGCATCAGCCTTTCCATTAAGCCTACCTGGCTTAAATGTCACTACAAAATCGTAATCAGCAAAGAACAATGACCATCTTAACTGCCTTGGTGTGAGAGTCTTGGCTGATTTCAGAAAAAGCAAATTTCTATGGTCTGTTAACACAGTCACTGTATGTCTTGCTCCTTTTAAAAAATGCCTCCACTCTTCAAAAGCAAACTTGATTGCCAATAATTCTCGATCTGAGATCGTATAATTTTGTTCTGCCATAGAGAATTTTTTAGAATAGTAAGCCACTGGATGAAGTTGTCCGGTCTCTCGATGTCTCTGAGAAAGAACAGCCCCCATGGCAAGATTCGATGCATCCGCTTCTACATAAAAAGGCTGAGATGGATCTGGATGAATTAAAATAGGGGCCGAACTGAACCTTTTCTTTAATTCTTGAAATGCCTCCTCTGCCTCTGTCGACCACACAAATTTGGCACCTTTCTTTAAAAGTTTTGTTATGGGAGTAATCAATCGAGAAAATCCTTCAATAAATCTTCTATAAAAATTCGCAAAACCTAAAAAGCTTTGAATTTCTTTTACTTTCGTTGGTGTTGGCCAATCCGTGATGGCTTGAACTTTGTTCGGATTCATCTCCAATCCCTTGGGAGAAACAATGTATCCTAAAAATTCCACTGAATTAGTATGAAACTGAGATTTTTCTAATTTAGCAAACAAATGATTCTCTTTGAGTCTTTGTAGAACCTTTCCCACATGAATTTTATGCGACTCTAAATCCTGAGAATAAATCAAAATATCATCAATGTATACTACTACGAATATATCTAAAAAATCTCTTAAAATTTCATCCATAAAGAATTGAAAGGCAGCTGGAGCATTGCATAAACCAAAAAGCATCACCAAGTACTCATAAAGCCCAAATCGGGTTTTGAATGCCGTCTTCCACTCATCACCCTCCTGGACTCTCACCAGATGATAGGCACCACGTAAATCTAGTTTGGAAAAAATTGTGGCTCCCTGGACCTGATTCAAGATTTCCGAAATTAGAGGGAGAGGATACTTGTTTTTGATTGTAATTCTATTCACAGCTCTATAATCAATGCATGTTCTGAGAGACCCATCTGGCTTTGGTACAAAAAATAATGGAGATGCGGCTGGAGATTGAGAATGACGAATAAAACCTTTAGCCACATTTTCTGCAAGGTACTCTTTAAGATAATCATTCTCCTTTTCAGTTAATGCATACACTCGACTACTTGGTAAAACCGCCCCGGGCTCCAAATCAATTTTACAGTCAAAACTCCTATGTGGAGGTAATTCTCCTGCCTCCTTTTCATCAAACACCTCCTTGTACCCTTGATAACACTCCGGAAGATGTCCTAACACCGCTCCTATATTATGTCCTGTAATACCTGCATCAGTCAGAAAAGAGGAAACTAAACCTTGTGTTTCTTCCCTCCCAGGATTACCTTTCAAAAGGCAATTTTCTAAACAGAAACTAGACTGTAATTCTACCACTCGTCTACTCCAATCAATGTGAGGATTATGCAAGGTTAGCCATGGCATGCCTAAAATTATTTTCAAAATTGGTGTATCAATTAAATCAAATGAGATTTCTTCTCTATGACCTCCAAGTAATTCCATAACCAAGACACCAGTTTCATGAGTTATAGGACCTGATGAAAGAGAAGTTCCATCTACAGCCCGAACTTGTTCCACAACTTCCTTCCTCACTAGTGGTATTCCCAATGCCTTAGCTACTCCCCAATCCATAAAGTTCCCGGTGGCTCCTGAATCAATCACTACCGGTCCATACCCTTTCTTTTCCTCCTTCAAATACAAGGATACATTTACAGTTATATGTGGAACCGCTGACTGAACTGTATTTGCAACCTGCTGTGCTTTTCCTCCGGCTGATGAAAATTTTTTGGGTGTAAAGGGACAATTTCCTAAAAAATGACCGCCCCTACCACAATATAAACACAAATTATTCTCACGCCTCCTAGTTTTTTCCTCTTTTGATAAAGGACCTTTTATTCTAATTTGTTGATCATTCACCCTTGGTTTCACTTCTTTACTACCCACCTCAAGCTTTGAACGCTCTCCTCTAATGACTGACCTCACCTCCCCCTGAGTACAACGACGCCTTTCTGCTTTCCTTTCACTTATACGATAGTCCAACTGAACTACTAAATCAATCAATTCCTCACAAGAAGAAGGGCGTTGGACTACACTGGACAAGGCATCCTTCAACTCCTCCTTGAGGCCTCTATAAAAAAGAGAAGACCTCTTCTCTGCTGGCCACTGGGATTCTAAAACCAAAGACCTAAACTGTGTGATATATGTAACCAAGTCTCTGTTTCCTTGACGCAAATCTAATAATTCACCATCAATTTCTAAGGACAGTTGTCTTTTATCAAACATTTTCTTAAATTCTTCCATAAAAAGAGAAACATTTTTTAAAGATAAACTCTTCTGCCTGACCAATAAACCTGCCCAAGTAGAAGCCTCTCCAGATAAATAAGACATCATAAAAGTAACTTTGGAAGCATCAGAAGGAAATAGTTCGGGCCTACTAAGAAAGTGCAACTCACATTGGGTTACAAATGTCTGAAATTTACTTGAATCTCCGTAGTAACGCTCTGGAGCTGCCAAAGGTACTGGCATAACTAATGCCCTAAAACCTCCCTCTGCCCCATCACCTCTACCCACACCTCTCTCCTCACCAACCCTTACCAATTCCGGGGGAAATTCTTCTCTCCCAATTCCCTGCGTCTGTGCCATCTTTTCACTTAACTCATCTACTCGTTGTCCTAATTTTTTATTCTCTTGATATGCCACCTTTAATTCTTCCTGTAATTCCCTCACTAAAACACTTAACGCTTCCATTGAGAACTCGGGGTTCATGACAGCTTAGGAGGACTATTTTTTCTGGCCTTTCATACTGTCAGGCTTTCTCAAATCTGATGTTGTCCCCGGAAGCTGCTGAACCCCCGCAGCCCCCTTTGGATGCTAACCTCTTAACTGGTATCAAACAGTTCAGTTGAGAGCACCCCCAAGGGAAAGGGGGAAAATGGGACAAAATAATAAACTTCAGGTTTTGCTCAGCTTCTTTATCTGTCAACCTGTTGGTGAAAATAACAACAAATTCACTTTAGTCACTAACCTTTGAATTCCTTGGCTCTGACTTCTCGTTATAATATTAAGTAAATAAACACGCCACCATACCTGATTATCCTCTGTGAATAACTTAGAGGACGTGTGTGTGAATTCAAATGAAGAAAACAGAAAAATAGAGTCTCAGATGCTCTTACTAATTTCTTCAATTCGGTTGTGAAAAAGCTGCTAATCTCTCTCAGTTTAATGAGTTAATCTTCAAGCAGTTCCAATGTCATTTACCCAAACAACCCGCTGGAAATATTATACATGTAGTTTGTATTGATGATTTCTAGCTGCTTCAATACCAATTCCAAAAATGACACTCTGGCTATTCAAGTTAAAATGGTTTGTTTCCTGAATATATAAAAGTGTTCATTAATTGGATCTTTTGCTGGCAAAGATGATCGCTCATAAAAGAAGCGTTCTTTTAACCAGAATATGCGCATGCGTGAAGATATTGTTTACTCCTTTTAAAATGGAAGCGCACAAAAACAAGGAAATGAGTTCAAAACTGAAACTGGCATGGGCGCATGCGTAAATGAATAGTATTCCACTCTTCTTAATATGAAGTGTTCAAACAGGAAGGAGAAAGTCCTCAGTTCCGGACACTAATCCTTGAAGAGGCAGCCCAGTGATGATCACGCGCCAGGTTAGAATGTTAGTAAATTAAACATAACGCTTCAGAGTCGCATGGCTACCACACTGTCACTTGCGCAGACAGTGTAAGATTTCTAACGCTAGTCCGACGCTAATAAAAGCACTGTTACCAAAAAAGGGTACAATACTCAATATTTTATACGGCCGAAAAAACACACGACGCTAAAATGATAAACAGACCTCCACACTCCAACTAGCCAATTGCAAAAAATGTGACGCAGTTCAGTAAATTTAAATACAGTTCTAGAAGTTCAAAAATAGATTCATGAAAGAACGAAATGAACTACTATTTTAACAAAAACTAATAAAAACAGGAACAAGTTAATTAATGGAATTAATATTTAACTCCTGCTTGAAAATCACAAAGATCCATAAAAGATAATGAATTCACTTAGCTTGCTTCTTTCTTTCACCGGAACGTTTTCTAAGTTTCTTCTTAAATCTCCAACACTTTCCAGAACCAAAATAACTAATTTTAGGCATAAGAGCCTAACTAAAGTTTTCTAAATCTTCAGAGCTTCAAACATAGGACCTTCCAGCTGGGCTTCTGACAATGAAAGGCGGTTTAGAATGTTCCAACAATGCCTTTCTGTTACTTCTGACCAATCACTGATCCTTTTGGAAGTCTCCATTTTGACTTGGGAAGCTCTCCACACTCTGCACAGAAAGTTAAGGCCCAAACCATACTTTATGTTAATCATATCCTCATTCTACCACATTCAACCAAATCCCACGAAACCTGACAATCATAACATCAATATTTTTGTGTTTGATATCAATTCAATGTGTGGTATCATTCTTTTTATTTTCTTCTACCTTGTGGTGATCAGAGACTTATTGTTAACTCTTCTGTATTGCCCCCCTCAATTCTTGACTCAGATATCTCTAAACTAAATCAAGTCCATCTTTTAGCACCTTGCTTTCTTTTTCAATTTCTTACATTTGTTTGTGATTTTAATAGCATCTGTAGGTTCTAGGTTACTAAAGAGCCCTCCCTGCTCTTTCATCTCAGATAGGCTCATATAACTAGATGGTTGGTCATTTCCATGACTTATGGAGTCACTCTCATCACATATGATACACATGACAATGCATTACTTACCATAAAAGCATTTCTGATGGTTGTATCTGCTTAGATTCACATGCTGTGCATAGTCTGACATCCAGTGGTCACTGCGGAGTATTGCATTTTGTTTTTTCGTAGTCGAAAAGGGGATGTCGACAAGGCGTGTCTGTAACACTATCCCTATAGTGACGTGCTTTGTATCCACAATCCCTCACGCGTCGAGGTCCCTGTGTTTGTATTTTTTCTGCCCTGAGGGAGCCTTCTATACGTGAGTGAGTACAGAAAAGAGAGAGAGATGTAGAAAGGTGTCTATGTTCCTTCCATCCGAGCAGGGAGGAAGGGTGGGCGCATGTGAATCTAAGCAGATACAACCATCAGAAATGCTTTTACGGTAAGTAATGCATTGTCTTCTGGTGTTTGTTAATCTGCTTAGAATCACATGCTGTGCATAGACTAGCGAGCAGTACCCGGAGTTGGCGGTGGGTTATGAGAAGGAACAGTAGAGAAAAGATGTCTTAATACTGCCTGTCCCACCTGGGAGTCAGATCTAGAGTGTGCATCTAGACAGTAGTGTTTTGTAAAGGTGTGCACAGAACTCCAGGTTGCCGCTTTGCAGATGGACTCAAGGGGAACATTTGCAATGAATGCTATGGATGCCCCAGTGCCTCGAGTAGAATGTGCTCTTGGCTTGAAGGGTAGTTCTCTCTTAGCAAGAGTGTAACAGAGAGTGATGCATTGAACAATCCATCTAGATATAGTGGTTTTTGAAACTGCATCTCCTTCTCTTCCTGCTGCCACCGAGACAAAGAACTGATTAGTCTTTCTCAGTGGTCTGGTTCTTTCCATGTGGAACATGACAGCTCTGCGCACATCAAGTGTATGCAGACTTTTTTCTCCCGAATTGGAAGGGTTGTGAAAGAACGTTGGTAGTTCTATTGACTGGTTTACATGGAATTTTTAGATGAATTTCGGTGCAAACCTTGGGTGTGTGCGTAGAACCACTTTATCTCTGTGAACTGTTACAAAGGGGTCTAGAACAGAAAGAGCCTGTAGTTCACTTACTCTCCTAATGGAGGTGATAGCTATTAGGAAAGCGGTCTTAAGAGTGAGGTCCTTAAGAGTTGCTTTGTGCATGGGTTCAAAGGGTGAGCCCATGGGTCTGGTAAGTACCACATTCAGGTCCCAGCCGGGAGCTGGGTTTGCTATCGGAGGGTGTATTCTCTTTACTCCCTCCATGAAGGCTTTGATAACTGGGACTTTCCACCACGACACTTTAAGCTGGGAAGTGGTGTATGCAGAAAGTGCCGCTAGGTGGACTTTTATGGAATTGAACACTAGACCTGAGTCCAGTAAATGGGTCAGGTACAGGACAATGTGCGTGGGGGAGCAGTCAACTGGGTTGATGCTTCTTCCTCTACACCAGATGACAAATCTCTTCCATTTGCTAGATAACAGTGACGAGTGTTAGGCTTTCTAGCCTCCCTGAGGATGTCCATGCATCTCTGCGGGAGTTGTAAGTGTCCAAATTCTATGATCTCAGGAGCCAGGCTGCTAAGTTCATGGTTTGAGGGCATGGATGCAGTGTCCTGCCCTTGTCCTGTGACAGCATGTTGTGCGGGCAGGGAAGTTTCACTGGGGGAGATAGAGATATCTCCATCAAGTGAGCGAACCATGGCTGCCGGGCCCACATAGGGGCTACTAGTATCATGGTAACTTGTCCCTGGTGCATCTTGTGCACAATCTTGTTGAGAAGGGGAGTCGGGGGAAAGGCGTAAGCAAATTTCCCTGACCATGGAATCGATAGACCGTTCCCCTTGGATTAGTTCTGGGGGTACCTGGAGGCGTAATCTTGGCATTGTGAGTTCTCCAGAGTTGCAAACAGGTCTATTTCTGGGAATCCCCATTGTGGAAAGACGTCGAAGACGATGTCTTCGTGCAACTGCCATTCGTACTCTGAGGGCAGAGGGAAGTCTCTGCTGAGTTCGTCTGCTAGCAGATTGAGTTCCCCTGGTACATGTTGCGACAGTAGGAACATGTTGTGTTTGAGAGCCCACTTCCAGATATTCTGGGACAGCTTGGACAGTCCTGGAGAGTGGGTGCCCCCTTGCTTGTTGAGGTAGTACATGGCTGTGGTGCTGTCCATAAGGACCATCACTGTCTTCCCTTGTAGGTGTTCCTGGAAGGCTTTTAGTGCCTTGAACACAGCCAGTAGCTCCAGTAGGTTTATGTGCTTGGATGCTACGCTCGGAGTCCACACTCCGTGAGCAGTCTGATGGGATAGGTGAGGGATGCGTCTGTGGTTAGAGTGGCTTCCACTGCGGGTGTGGCAAAGGGTTTCCCTCTTACCACGTTTTACTTTGTCCACCACCATAGCGAGAGAACCAAGGCCTGCGAGACCACCACTAGATCGTCCCATTGTCCGCTGGCCTGACACCACTGGCTGTTGAGCCACTCTTGCATTGGGTGCATGCGCAGGCGCGCGTGAGGTACCAAATAAATACATGACGCATCATTCCTAGCAAGCGCATCGCTTTGCGCACCGTCACCTCTCGACCTGCCACATATTGGGGGATCTGAAACAGCATGTTTTGGACCCTCTCGTTGGAGGGGAAGACGAGGCCGTCCTTTGTTCGAATTAGAGCCCCTAGGAATTGCTTGGTCTGGCTGGGGTCTAAGCTGGACTTCTTCTCGTTGATGGAGAAGCCCAGTTGGAACAAAGGTCTACAGTCTTTTGGGTATTTGAGAAGCATGTTTCGTAAGAATCCCCTGTTATGAGCCAATCGTCGAGGTAAGGGTATACTGGGATGGACAACCTGCGCAGGTGGGCCGCTGCCACTGCCAGTACTTTCGTGAATACCCTCGGTGCAGATGCTATGCCGAAGGGTAGCACTCTGAACTGGTAGTGTTTGCCCTCTATCATGAACCTGAGGTATTTTCTGTGCGCCGGCAACATTAAAATATGAAAGTATGCATCTTTCATGTCCAGTGTTGTCATGTAATCCCCCTGTGCTAGCAGTGGGATCACTTCCTGTAAGGTTACCATACGAAACTTTTGGGGCTTGACAAACTTGTTCGCTGTGCGCAGATCTAATACAGGGCGCATGGTTAGATCCTTTTTGGGTACAAGGAAGTACACTGAATAAATACCTTCCGTTACCTGAGATAGAGGCACAACCTCTATAGCCCCTTTTTCCAGTAGCTGGGCCACTTCTTGGAGAAGGATGGCGAGCTGTTCTGGTGTCATGCGTCGTCCCCTCGGGGGTCCGTATGTTGGGGAACTGTTGAATTCTATACAGTAGCCGCGGGCTATCGTGGATAGTACCCAGCGGTCTGATGTTATTCCCTCCCATGCTGGAAGAAAGGATGTTAACCGGCCCCCGACCGGCGATGCATGGGAGGGGACCTGAATCTTTGCGTCACTTGGTGTTGTTGGTGGCTTGGGAGCCTCTAGGGGTGGAACCCCGACCTCTCCCCTTGCCACGGCGTTGACCTCTTTGATTGTACTGGCCACTATTACTTTGGTAGTTGTTGGCAGAATATTGAAGTTGTTGATTCTGTTGCTGCCGTTGGCCACGAAAAGAACACTTGCTGCCAAATCCCTGCCTGTTAGGGAGCTTTGAGATTTGGTCCAAGGTCTTTATGGTATCAAATTCTTTTTTCGCATTTTCCAGTGCGTCGTCCACTGCCTTCCAAAGAGGTTAGACTCTTCAATAGGCTTGTTAATGAGCGCCGCTTGCGTTTCCGCCTTAAACCCAGATTTGCGAAGCCAGACGTGGCGCTTCAGAAGAATTCCCTGTACCAAAAAAGCGGCCAGCAGTTTCTGCTGCATCGAGGGTATTCTTAACGATGCTTTGGTTGATCAGCGACCCTTCATTAACTGTAGCCAGCAATCGAGTTTTTAGGGGTTCAGGGACTTCCTCGATGTCCTGCTTAAGCTTTCCCCATTGCGCATCAGCGTAGCTTGCCAGCAATGTGTTATTATTGGCAATCCTAGTTGAGAACGCTGCCGAGGTGGTAATTCTTTTGGCTAGGGCATAAAGCTTTTTCCCCCTCTTTATCCGGGGGTGCCTTGCTGGTAGACAGTGGAACCCCAGCTCTTTTCCTAGTGTTAGTCACCACTAAGGAGTCCGGGATTGAGTGACCCTTAATATATAGTGGGTCTGATTGAGAGGGTGAGAAAATTTTTTCGATTCTTGGATTAACCCCTCTTACTAGTGCAGGGGTGGCCAGTGAAGGGTTGATTCGTCTCTTAACAGAAGCGAGTATTGGAATTGTTTGGCTGGTGGGGGGTTTTTCTTTGATAATCCTTTCCACAAAGTCAGTGTCTGGGGTGACCTCCCCAGTTTCGACCTCAAAATGTGCTGCTGCCTTCCTCAGCAGCGCATTAAAGGTGAGCTGATCGTCAACAGGCGAAGGGTTCCTGACTGGTGTGGTCTGAGGAGACCTGATGTCTATAATGTCTGGCTCTGTAGACCCTCATGGTGACTGCCAGGGATTTGGGTCACCCTCACCTGGGTCTTCCTCGTACCCTTCCTCACTTATGTTAGTGTCCTCATGGAAGCCTTCTCCCTCTTGTTGGTTTTCATCATTAATGAACTCCTCTCCTTCCTGGAAGTGAGTGTCCTCTTCGGTGAGGTCATAAGAGTTCATATCCTCCTGAAAGGGGTTATAGAACAACTTTGGGTATTTAGCCCTTGGACTTTCTAGGAGTACCTCCCTAAGTCTTTTTGGTGTCCTATTTTCTGGAATGGCCCTGAATCTCTATAACTTGTCCATACAGGACTGGAACTTCTCTAAGGTCCGCTGAGGTAGGCCAGAGCGGTCTGGGAGTGAAAAAGGAGTTTCTTCTCCTTGTATTTGCCTAGATCTGTCCCATAGTGTCGAAGATAAGGTGTTTTCGCCTTCTGAGAAGTGTTCTGGCAGGCTAGGGCTTTCCGTCAACGGTGGGAGCTGTCCCAGCCTACTTTCCGGCGCCTTTGGCGTTTCTTTGGCCTTGTGCGCGGTTTTCGGCGTGTCACTTGTCGCCCGTCTCTGGCCGTCCCTAGAAGATATACGCGCAAGGCTTTCGCGATCATTCTCTCTGCCGAGGGATCGCTCGCCGTCGCGCTAGGCACCGTTGATTCTTTACTGGCAACGTGCGCATTCTTACGAGGCGCGTCGCCGCCTGAGGGTTTGGGGTTAGCGCCCTTATTTCCAGAGTGCCCGGTCGCCTGTTGCAGAAACGGTGGCGGGGAGGGCAGGCGACCCTTACGGTCGGCGGAAGATGCCGGTGGGCCCGGCGCCTCCGTTGGCGCTATGGCTGCCTTCGTCTTCGACAAATGCGTGCCGTGGGGTATGTGTTTATGAGATTTCTTGTGTGCGTCCTTGTCGCCGGGGTGTTCATCCCCATAAGCTAGGTGTGAGCCAGGCTTGTCGGGGCTGGGGACGGACGAAGAGGAGCGAGAACGCTCCCTCGAGAGGTCTACTACCTCCGTTACGGGGGCCGTGTAATAACTGTGCTTGTCACATGCGGCGGCGGCAGCGGGCGAGGAATCTGACCTAGACATGGCGTAGGCCGCCCACCTTTTGACCCTGCGGTCCTTTATCATTTTGGGCTTAAGTAACTTACAGGCCGCACAGCCGTCCTTATGATCGAGGGGCAAGCAACGGTTGCACCGTTTGTGCTTGTCCTTCCAGGTACATTTGCCTTTGCAAAGTGGGCAAAACCTAAAGGGCATCCTCTCCATAGCTGAGGGCAAGAAGTGTGATTACGACCTCGAAAGAGAGGGAGGGGAAAGAGAAAGGCATTCTCGGAGAGAAAAGAAAAGATCACACAACCCCACTCTCCCTACTGTGTAAGGCCGGCGAGGCCAGGCCACGTGTTCGGTGGCGCCGAAGGATCTCCTCCGCTCATCCTTCCGTCGAAGATCTTGCTCGGCGGAGAAACAGCTTGCAGCTTCGTTGAGGGAGGGATCTATGTGTTAGATATTAAATAAACTATGTGTGTTATCTGTGAGTGTGTATGCAGAAGTAGTCCTCATGGAATGGCATGAGGTAGGCTGGAATTAAGTGGACTGTGAGGTTCCATGAATGCCAGTTGATGGGGACTTGGAGCTGAGGGAGTAACCTAAATGGATGCATTGGCCCCACTCTCCCACTGCTAACCTCTATTGCTGTGACTAAGAGAAATAAAGAATCCTGTTCTGCATGTTCCAGCTCCATGTTCATTTAGAGACCCCGATACGTCGTTTGGGGATGAGGAGTCCTTTCTAGCGAGCCCAGAAGAGGGGGAGAGTGAAGAAAAGGGAAGCCTGATGCCTGTGGTGATCCAGCCCATGCAGCAATGCAATCCATGAGAGGTGGAAAGTCTGTGGATGACGTGCAGGTGCCATGGAAGTAGAGATATGCAGAGGCATCCATGCAGTTTTAAATGTGTTCATTTTGAACCAAGCGAAGAAAGTGTATTGGAGCACAGCCTGAGTTTGAGACGTTACCCAGGTCCTTGAAATTGGCGGCAACCCAAAGGTGATGACAGCAACCCAGTGGGCTTAAAATCATGGTACTGTGTCCAGCAGAGCGCAAGAGAAGAGTTCCTCTGAAAAGTGAGTACCAGCAAAGTGAAGGTTATGCTTTACGGTGTGCCTGGCGTTAACAGGTACTTCTGGGGAAGCAAGTGGACTGACATATGGGTGCATCCTGGGACTGGTGGTCCCACGCCGTTCTGATGCTTTTGGAGCTCTGTGTCGAGTTAGTCCCAAAGCGGCCGTTTGCTAACTGGAGAGCTCCATCCTGTTCAGCTCCCTGACTTTTTATGATGACGTCAGTAAGCAGCTAGGGGATCTGGTACAAAGGACCTATGGAACGTTCTGTCCTGATGATATGTCAGGAGTTCCATTCTGTTCAAAAGGAATAATTTTAACGTTGGCCGTGTGTTTAAGGACAGGCCTCAACAACGTTGCCATGAGTCATGACGTTTTGTCAAGAAGAAACAGGAAGTCCGATGTTTAATGAACTAGGAGGAGATGCTTATGGGAGCCCCGAGGGAAAGGCATTGTTAATTTGATGAGCCGAGCCCTGAGGGGAAGGCGTTTTTTATTTGAACTCTGCGGGCCATAGTTTTATTCTTCAATGGGGACACTATGGCGTCCAAGCATGCTGATTTAGGAGAAGTATGAATGCGACCATGAAGCTGCGTTGTAATTGACAGATAAGTTGCGCATTTGAGAAATGGTGATATAAACAACCTGATTCATGGAATTATTTGCATGAAAAACGCAGATTTGCGCACCTTTCTGCCCGAAAATCCCTGTTTGAAGTATGGGGATTTTCGGGGAGAAAGGCGCGCAAATCTGCGTTTTTCACGCAAATAATTCCATGAATCAGGCAGATAATAATTGCGGCAGCAATCTTTTGAAATACTTCTTCTAACCAGGCACCACAGCAGTAAAAGTACAGCGGTAGAAAATGTAATCTTAGTACTGCGTTAAAGCACTGCTGCATTTGACATTCATAGCCAAAATGTCTTTTCGCCTCATTACGACCCTGGCGGTAGCCATGTCGGTAAAAACGGCACGGCTGCCGCCAAGGTCGTTTTGTTTCCCGACGCCTGGCAAATGGGGAATTACCTGGCCATTACAGCCCTTGCAGCCCCGGTAATTTCCCATAGCCAGGAGCTGGAAAAAATTGAGTCCTATAGGACTGACTGGCCATTAGGACTCAATGGGAATGGGGAGGACGGATGCACCAGCACTGTGTGCAACAGTGCCGGTGCATCCGTCAAGGTCTGCGAGCGGGTGCCGTTCCGCCCCCCAGGTCAGACCACGCGGGCCAGAAAGGCACCTGCTCGTAGAACTCAGAGTGTGCCAGTCTGGTAACAATGGTGCCGGTAGCTTACCAGCACCATTGTTACCGGATCGGCATACTCATAATGAGGCTCATTGACTGTTTGTCAAGGTTCCACTCTGCGAGTAATGAGAATTTGTACGAAGTTTGTTATGTCATGAGGTTACAATGGTGATATGTAAGAAAGTGTGCAAAGTTAACTGTAGTACACATTATTGTGCTTTTGATGGGCAGTGGAGTTGAATTATGAAGTGTTTGATGGGCTGTGATGTTGAATTACTAAGCAGAAATGATTGATGCATTAGTGAAGTGAATCAGTAAGCAATTATGAGGTTTTGCTATTCCTAGATGCTTACATGCACAGTATTTAGGAAATGTAGACTACTTACACAACATCTGGGGAAATGCGATTTTGTTTTCCACTAAACATGGGAATGGAGTATTTATTATTTCTATTTAATGCGTGTGATGTAATTACACCAAAGGTCTTCAGAGATACAATTCATCGTAGGAGATATCACAGCATTATCTTTGCTTTTTATGGTTTGCCAGATTTGTCTCGTATCATGTCTGCATATGGCTTTTATTAAGTTGCAGTTCACTCTATTGTAGCTTAAAATTCTCAGATGTCTAAGATTATTTTTATATTTTGCTATTATTTGTTTGAGCAATTTCTGGTAATTAAGCGAGCTGAAGCCCCTTTTCCTTAGAGTTCTCAATTCTTTGTTTTTGTTTTTATCACGTTTTAAAGATTTAATAGTCGGGTCAAAGGAATGGATATAGGATTTGGGCTTGCACTTAGTATGAAAGTGTTGTAGAGCAGAGTGAACTATCCCAGAGCAGATTATCTCCATATTAACAGTGGATATAGTCTGGTCTTTTATGGTATCTTCTATATGCTTCAATACATATGCAGAAAATTGGTGGCATAAGTTCGTATTCCATCTGAGTGATATCAGAGGGTGGTACATCTCTAGGTGGACTATAGATAGATCTAAGGGTAAAAGGGTGCAATCCAGCTTGAGTGAGATGGATAACTGAGCATGATCGCCGTAGATGATCGGACTAATGTCTAACGGTGAAGCTAGCTGCATAATGTGATGAGAGAGGAATATATAGTCGATCGTTGAGGAGATATCTCCTCTACTCCATGTCGGGCGGTCACCACTATGAGCACCTTGCATCACATCAATGTCCCAATCTTCAAAGTATGAGTTCCAAAGGGAACCCCTCTTTCTCATTAAGTGTTTACCTTTTTTTAGTTGCTCTTTCAGGCCAATACGACAGTTTGAGTTAAAGTCTCCCGCTAGTAGAATATCACAATCGCCCAATTTTATCATGGCTGTCTCGAAACATTGATCTAACTCATTCAACATGGTTTCCTGCAGAGCATTTGCAGGGTTCCAGTATAAGCTTATAGCAGATTGATTTGCATTTCTTTTTAGAAAATGTCAGAGCAATCACTAAGATATTCAATGTTTCCCATAGTAATTTCGAGTCAATTCCATATGCATTGTTTATTATGATTGCTAATCCTCCAGATGGACGTCCCAACGTTGAACGTTTTACTAGGGAGCAATATGTGGTGAAGCCCTCTATAATAAAAGGCTCTAATTTCATTTTTTCGTGAAGTAGAATTATAGTGGGATAATCTATAGGAGACAGAGTGCTAAACCAAGTGAAAAAATTGTGAAAGCCGCATGAATTCCACAATAGGATTTCTAGGATACCTGTTTTCGGTGGCTATTGTTGGTTGATGTTTGATTGTGTAGTTAAGAGTGACTTTAGCATGGGTTCAAGCCATGCAATGGGCCTCATTACGACCCTGGCGGTAATCTGCCGACATTACCGCCGTGGCGTAATGAGCATTTACGCCGTGGGCCGATGGCGTAAAGAGCGCCACATTATCACCCATCGCGCACGAGCATTACGCCATGGCAGTAATGTAAATAACGCCATGGCGGAAAGGGCCCCTACCGGCATCGTAGGGCGAGCAAGGTGCACTTCCACCACCGCAATTAGCGGTCACTGTAAAAAGCAGAACCGGAAATAGCGTCATCGCGGCGGAATGGGAAACAGCACGTCGGCCATCTTTAAAAACACAATCCATTGCCATCCTTCCGAACAACACCAGATCCAACCCTGACACCTGTCCCAACCCATCACTCACCCATTCGACCACCCAAAAATGCCTAAAGTTGTTAAGAAGGCATGTGACCGCCAGCGCCAGGAAAGATTTACCCGGGAGGAACTCTGCATGCTTGCGGAGACCCTGCAAGACAATGCAGCTGTTGTTTTCTCGCCGGAAATGACCAGGCCGGCGATAGCAAAAAAGAAGGCCATATGGGCCCTGGTGGCCGAGCGCGTCAGCGCGGTGGGGACCGTACCCCGCACCCCACAGCACTGCAGGAAGCGTTGGGATGACCTTCGCATACGGGTCAGAGCCGTCATCTCTGCGAACCGCAACCTTGCCCTGGGTACCGGTGGAGGTTCGGAATCCCCACTGAAACTCCAACCGTGGGAGGAAATATGTGCCACCACGATTGGCATGGAAGGCATTGAAGGCGTCGGAGGGATGGAAAGGGGAGTTCCGACATGAGGCGATGAAGGTAGGTGCCTCAAACAAGACATGCCATAGTCACTGCAGTCCATTCATGTGTAGCACAATGTTGCCCTAGAGTGTAAATGCAACACATTAGCTGGACACTGCCCACAGCCACATGCAAGCTCCACCCTGTATACACTGCTGGCACCCACATACCTCCATCCACATTCCACACAAAAAGGAGACAACCTGCATGGCCCTGCCTGAAATCTGCCTCATCTACTGACCAGAATCATGTCAATCATTGTCATTCCAAAGTCCGCAGACCCATCAATAACGCCCTCCCTCCTTTGCTCCACCACAGGCACAGAATCACACCCCGAGGACCAGGACACCCCTGCGACGAAAAGAGCCAAGAAGGCCAAGAATACCATCCCCGCACCCTCAACCTCAGCTGCAGTGAGGCAGACCCCACAACAAGCAGAATCCACTGCAAGCAAACCAGATGGCCCACCGGCAAGCACCCCAGTAGGCAGCAGGCCAGCAGCAGCACCACCACCTGTACCAACATTGCCTGCCACAGAAGGCACCGGGTCTGCGGCCAGCAGCAACATGGGTGAAACAGCTGCAATTGCTGCATGTTCAGACTCTGACATTGAGGAGCACGACGTCAGAAGCCCCACTGACCTTCTACATTCCCCCTGTTTGTCAAATGCCAGCCCCCATGAGGATCACACACAGGGGCACACAGAGGAAGAGGAGTGGCCTTCTACCCCATGCCCAGTTCTTAGTCCACAGGAGGGGAGCAGCCCCTCCATCACACCACCAGAACTGGGCATGGCCCAGCAGGGGCAGCAGTCCCTCGAGGACATCATACAACGGCAGCAACATCTGTCCACGCTGCTGACTGAGCATGCTGCGGAATGTGTGGAGGCTAGGGCAACCATTGAACAGGCCACGGAGACCCTAAGGGCCGAAATTGCACAGAGCACTGCCACCCTGAGGGATGCTATGCAGGCCATGTCAAGGGACATTTGTGGCGAACTTGCCGGGTTGCGTCGTGTGCTCACTGAGCTCTCCCACACCCTACAGGACGTGCATGCACGGGAGCAGGCAGGGACATCCTCCGCTGCCAGTTCTGCACAGAGCAGCCCCGTCCGACGTTCAGGACGGAACCTGCGCTCCACAGGCAGGGGTGCCCCGGGGGCCGGGAGAGGGGCTCGTAACAGCCTGTGGCCACTGTCACAGGCATCTGTAGACACTTACATGGGGTGTGTTGGGGTGTGCAGGGGGGAGGGGGTGTGTTGGGGTGTGCAGGGGGAGGTGGGAGGGGGTGTGTATGGGGGATGGGGGAGGTGGGGGGTGTGTTGGGGTGTGGAGGGGGCAGGGGGGAGGTGGGAGGGGGTGTGTCACGACAATTTATGATTGAAATACACTTGTTCCTTTTCCGAAATGAAATGTGTGGACATTTTCATTGCATATGTGTGCTTTATTGGTGTACAGTCCACAGTGTGCATGTCCCAGAGACACACAGTGCCCCAAGTGCAGTCTCCATGTGATACACACCAGCCATGTGTGCTAGAAGCAGTGGTCGATGATATTTTGATGCATTTCACGCCCCTCCTATGCATCGCTTCCTCCATGAGGTGCGGCCCCATCTGCACCCTCCTCATCCTCATCATCAGGTGGTTGCAGTTCTGCATCAGGGGGCAGGGGCACATTCCTTCTGACGCACATATTGTGTAGCATGACACATGCCATGACCATCTTTGCCACCTTCTCATGGCGGTACAGGAGTGCCCCACCAGACCTGCTGAGGCATCGGAACCGTGCCTTCAATAGTCCGAATGTCTGCTCTATGACCACACGGGTACGTGTATGTGCACGGTTGAAGTCCTCCTCGTGCTGGTTCTGCGGGTTCCGGACTGGTGTAAGGAGCCACCTCTTCAGGGGATAGCCTGCAGTCATGACGTCTGATGAAGAACATGATGTGCCACCATGGCTTGCATCCAACTGTTACTTTTGCTCACTTCTACATGCACTAATTGATTCACACAATGCAACCAGTATATGCTCATGGCTCTCATGGCCTGTTTTGCATGCCATCACCCAATGTATGCAGAGGGGTGGAGTGCATTGTGAGTGCCCATCCACTGTGTCCGTTCATGCCGTTTGTTTAGTTGGCCTGGCACATGTCCTGTGATGGCAATGCGCACATCATTGCAACATTGCTGTGGGCCTCATCATGACCCCAGTGAGCAATGCTGATGTAGATAGGGACATTTTGGGGGCCCTGCTGTCTGTGTAATGGTGTGTTGATGTTTCTGTACGTCATGTGCCTCCTTCGTGGGCAGTTATGGGGGACAGGCCTATCGGTTGATGGTGTTTGGTGACGTGCATGTAGGTGCATTTCATTGTTGACAATGTGGTCTGAATTGGTAGAATGCACTTGCAGATGGTTGTGTCATGGTTGGGACACAACCTCATTCACATGGTAGGGCTGCATACATTGGGTATTGGCTTTACTGGTGTTGGGTGGAGTTTGGGTTGCTTTAGGGTATCATCTGTCTCCGTTCTCTCTGCTACTCACAGCCAATTGGAGTATGCATCATTCCCCCCCCCTTTCAGCCAGGTGGAGTATGCATCATCCCCCCCCCTTTCAGCCAGGTGGAGTATGCATTGGTACGTCATTCACCTACCCACTTACATTTCCATGGTCATGACATTGGACTCACCGAGTAGCCAGGATCTTGGGCCTGCATGTCGCTCCATGTAGCGTGGTATTGTGGAGTTCCTCAGGACCATAGAATCATGGCTTGATCCGGGGAATCGGGCACAACAATGTGTGATGATCTTGTTGGAGTCACAGACCATTTGCACGTGGATTGAGTGGAACTGTTTCCGGTTGCGGTACGGTACCTCCATGGCACGTGGAACCACCAATTCCACATGGGTGCAGTCGATGGCACCAATGCAACCAGGTATGCCGGCTAGTGCATGGAAACCCACTTTGGTGTTTGCAATCTCCTGGGCAGTCCGTGGTAATGAGATGTGGTCATCTGTGTGCTTGAGGAGGGCATCGAGCACTTGATGAGTGTTCGTGCGAATAATGGTTGTGAAATGCCATGCAAGTGCCCCACTGTGTGCTGGTAGGTGCCTGTGGCCAGGAAGTGGAGTACAGACACTACCTTCAGTAGGGGTGGGATGGCGGTTGGAGTTTCTATCATGCTGATGATGTCGTTGTGTGTCCAAACGGTACAGGGTGTGGATCTGCTCAGCAGTGAGGTTGATTGGATTGGCTCTGATGCGTGGGATTGGGGGCTGCCTGCGTGGTGGCACTGGCTGTGCTGGTGGGGCTTGCTGGGCCTGCCTCGCCCTCCTTCTCCTCCTGCATCTCCTCTGTGCTGCCTGTTGTTGTTGTTGCTGTCGTAGCACTTGCATTGCTATCAGGTCCTCTAGCCCCAACATTGCTAGTCGTATTGGTATCATTGTGGAGTGTGACTGGGTGTGGGAAGGGGTGGGGTGTGCTCTTTTTGTACTTCCTGAGTCTGTATTGCCTTCACCTGTGCTGTTTCTGTGCACCTGTGGCAGCTGCATTCACTTTACATGGCCATTTACGGTTGGTTCGCGATGGCGTAATTAGCACCATGGCGGTAAGGTACTTAACGGGCTGTGTGATGGCGTTAGGTGCATGTCCGCTTGGGTCGGCATTCGCGTACCTTTCCGCCATGGCGCTAAGTACGGTGTGGGAGGTGGCGTGCGCGCGCCCTTGGCGCAGTTAGCGGCAGCGTTAACTACGATGCCGCTAATGGCATCGTAGTTAACGGTCACGGGTCATAATCGGACCTAGCGGAAAACGATGGCGGTAACCATTTACCGCCATCGTTTTTCACTTAGCGCCAGGGTTGTA
Source organism: Ambystoma mexicanum (assembly GCF_040938575.1). NCBI lineage: Eukaryota > Metazoa > Chordata > Amphibia > Caudata > Ambystomatidae > Ambystoma > Ambystoma mexicanum. The sequence goes on along the minus strand of NC_090931.1, from coordinate 563,555,131 downwards.
ATGAGGCTCAATGTGTTTATTTTCGCCTAAAAGGGTCAAGAAGTCATCAGTGAGAAAATGTTTAGCAACATGGGCTACATTCACTGCATTATTGGATTCTGCGTCTTTCCTGGTATCTGGGGGAGTATAGGCGAGGTAATCTTGGGCAATAAATTCATTTGGGAAGGTAGAAAGGGTGAGACCGTGGTCTCTAATTTCTGCTCTGCATGACCAGATAAATTTGAGTATGTGTTCCGAAGACAAGTAACAAATTGAACGATTGTTATTTACCTTTGCAAGCGAGACTCTGAGAATATCCTGAGATTTCAAGTTTCTTAGTTGAAGAATATGAGAGAATAGTCCCAGCAAATTACAACGATTTAAAGGCGATCGCAGGTCACGATTAAGCGGTTCAAAGCCGATAATATGATGCATGTCCTCGGGAGGTTGGGCTACTGGATGTGAGATTGAGAAAGTTTCCTATGAGGAGCATCATTGGATTGGGTATTAGTTTTTTGAATTACAGCGGAGACAGCTACGGCATCACCTGTGTAGAAATTTTCAAAGAAAGGGGCTGTCTAGTTGTACCAGTAGCCGTTTCCCCATCTTGAATAACTTTACTCAGTGCCATCAAGAGTTCTTCTCTCAAGGACGGGGGATTATTTATTTGTAACTGTGGAGTGTTAGGTGGGGAAATAACTGTTAAGGGTTGCAAAGAACTTTTGAATAGATGGAGCTTTGCAATCACCTGAGCAGTGATTTCCCCATTTTCAATTGCTTTTCTCAGGGATGCTAGAATTGATTCACGGACATCATCTTTTGGACATGTTGTATCCGTCAGTGTAAGCGACCTAGAAAAACCTGTCCCATGCGAAGGCAAATAAGGTGTATTCATGATAGTTGGACATAAGGTGGGGATATCAGAATTAACTTTTTTCTCCACTGATTTCAACATCAGCGCCTCATCTGGTAAAAATTGGACTTTACTTCTTCCATTAATGACCATTGAAGCAGGCTTTTCAGTTAGAGGAGGTATTACACTCTTCATTAGGTCTGTAGTGCAGACTGCACTATATGTTTTTTTTTCCGCTTGCAGACTTTGAGCTGATGTGACCACAGGCACTATAAGTGATGGAATTTGAGGACTCAAATCACTTCGCTGAGGATCGTGTGAAGTGCAACTTCTTCCACTTACTGGAAAGTAGGCACTTAGATTCGATTTTATTGCTTTTAGTGGTAATTCATACAATTCAGTTTTGGGTTGTTTAATTCTAGAACACGATTTCTGTGTTTGAGTATCACTAGGTTGTTCTAGTGGCATTTTTCCTGTACATGAATACTTTTTAGAGGAAATTGAGTTATTTGTAGATGGCTGTTCAATAGGAATGTATTTTGTTGGGAGTAACATATCCTGACTCTCTTTACAGAGCTGTTCAACATCAATGGGGTCATCCTCAATCGTTATCACTTCAGTCTCACTAACAGGAATCCATGAAGGAATAGTTCTGGCATCACTTGGTAGTTTGTTTTCAGAATGAGCTGTATTTTTATTCAGAAGTGCCTCCTTTCGCCTTTTTGCGTAGCGTTTTACAGCACGTAAATAATTTTTTTTGCCACGTCTCGAGAGAAACCCATTATTTGCATCAGTTTCACAAAGAATCTGCTCCTCATTTTTTTGGTTTTCCATGGCTTTTAATAGTATTGAAGGACTGTCTGGAGGGTCAACGTCGTCTTGAGAAGACGGATACGGTTGCATTGAAGGCCGCTTTTAGCTCATCTCTGGCCATTCTCAAATGTTCCAACTCCACCGTAACCGGACACTCACAAGAGTTCAATTTCGTGGGAGGTGGAATTAAAGCGGATGGGGCTGCAAATGGCATAATTGTATCTCCTTCCCCAGGTAGGAAATTACATTGTGATGCCTTATGATCACTGGATCGATTGTTAGTATGGATTTGCTTTTTTTCAAATTCATGTTTGTTCATCATCATTATTTCCCATCCTCGTATGAAACCTTCGATCCATTCCATTTTAGAACACATCCGTCTCATCGTGTATTTTATTTCACGCAGTTCTAAACGAGAGAGATCGTGGACCTTAGCCAACAGATCGAGTATTTTGATTATGACTGGGAATGTATGTGGTGCTCTCCCCTCTATAATGTCCTGTTGAGAAGAGTGCATGGAATCTTCGAAGTCAGAATGGGTCTTTTGAGGGTGACTGGACTCGGGAGAGCTCAGCATCTAGGGGAAATGATTCCTTATTTATGTCAGTTTCCTCATATGTATGATTAGACTCGACTGGAGTCTTAAATAGTTGCTTACTGGGGTGATGTCTCTGTTTCGGGGGAGCGTGAGACTAATGGAGTAAACATCCCAATTGATTTTCTCCCCTTTGAATCGAGAATTGCCATTTTAATCGTACTATCTTTAAAAGATTCTCGAATTTGCGCGTTTGTTTTTCCCTCAATTTCAGCATTTATTTTTAAAGCAGGTTCTGTATGTATTTGGGCAGTGTGCATAGAAGGTAGATGGATAGAAGGGGTCACTAAGTCTAGTAAAGGAGGTGCCGGTGCAGTCGGCTCGACATAGCAGGATTTTCCTCCACAAAGCATTGAATCAATACTCGTGCTTGTAATTGGTGGAGCTGCTAGGTCCATCTTACGACTGCGCAGCCCAGTCGCCAAACAGTTGTGGGATCAAACATAATCTCTCAGGAGAGTTGTATGAAGTAATTTAGTTAGCCTCTGATGTCTGTACTTATGGTTAACCGAGAATTAACACGGCATCAGAAAACGATTAGGAATGCTAAACAAACAGTAAAGGAAACATAAATGCTTACTTTCAATGTGAAGCAGCACACGGGTGTGTTCAGTTTGGAATCGTTGTTAAATGGTATAAAGTAAATTAGTTAGCCTCCGATGCTTGTGCTTATGGTTAAAAGAGTTAGCACGGCATCAAAAAACGATTAGAAATGCTAAACAAACAGTAAAGGAAACATGAATGCTTACTTTCAGTGTGAAGCAGCACACGGGTCTGTTCCGTTTGGTATCGTAGTTAAATGGGAAATGCAATGTTAGGAGACGGGAAATGGAGTAACATACCGCTCTCTCAGCGAGCCAGCGAACAGCAAACAGCGCTACTTAGAGCGCGTACTTAATGCATGCGCGCAAATGCGCGCAGCACGTGGTTAAGAGGACTTCTGGGTGGAGGGGGGTTGGGCCACCAAGAAAGTCCAGGAAGTATCCAATTAAGTCCAATGCAGGTACGACGTCTTACAGGGCAGAGTGGAGTTCGAGCAAACAGCGCTACTTAGAGCGCGTACTTAATGCGCGTGCGCAAATGCACGCAGCACAGTGGTTAAGAGGACTTGTGGGTGGAGGGGGTGGGGCCACCAAGAAAGTCCAGGAAGTATCCAATTAAGTCCAATGCAGGTACGACATCTTGCAGGGCAGAGTGGAGTTCCAGGTTCTATTGTCAGGGGCTTACTTATTTCCATCTTCCACCATCTGTTCATCTTATTCGTCTTGAGTGATGTTTTTACTCTTTGTCTTGTTACATTGTGGTTCTGATCAGCAGAAACTGTACAATCTATGAGCTCCTCGTTTCAGTGCATATAGATATATAGATATTTTATTAAATTAAAAAGATCTCTCAGGAGATGGGCATGTCTGGCTGGCTCTTTCAGAATATTTCTGCACAAGCTAGTGACAGATGTCAGTTAAGAACCTTTATAGCATCCTACTCTACCAACCTACCACTCATAGCCTCATCTTCTTTTCTCTCATAGGTAAATAGTCTATGTATTGAGACATTGGCCTCATTACGAGCTTGCGGGTCCGGATACAACAGTACCGGTAAGCATGCCGGTACCGATGTATCCAGGCCGGCAAACTCTGAGTGGTGCTCACGGGCGTCTTTCATTATGCCAAGCCTGACCTGGCGGAATGAAAGGCACCCACGAGCACAGCATGTCGGATGCACCGGCACCGTGATAAACGGTGCCCGTGCCTCCGACCTCCCCATTCCCATTGAGCCCTATAGGGCTCAATGGGAATGGGGAAGAAAATAGTTTTTTCCGGCGCCCAGGAATGGCCAAATACCGGGTCCGGCAAGGCCGTAATGACCCAGTAATTGCCCATTTCTGGGCACAGGAAAAAAATGAATACCGGCGGCAGCCGTGCCTGTATTACAGGCACGGCTACTGCCAGCCTCGTAATGAGGCCCATTAAGCAGAAGTACAGATTTTAGGGCTAAAATAGAATTCTTGAGAGGGAATTTCTTGTTCAGTTATTTTGGTAGACAAGTTCTGCATACTGATGAGGAAGGCTGTCACCCTGACTTTGGGCATCTTGCATAAGACGAGGCGCACTCAAGGCATGTAAGAGGAACTAACATTTTTTCAAGCCAAAGAACGTGGTTTCCACATTATTAGAATCTAAGGGAACACTACAAATTGAAGTACTCACTGCATTGATCTAAACTTCAATAGGATTTTTCAACCTACAAGGACTTTCTTAACCTATGAGACTTAGTGAATTGAACTAAGGACTTCAAAGCAATAAAGATCCCAAATTAACAAGGATTTATTTCAACTTACAAACAAGACCTAGTGCATTTAACTAAGGACTTTCTCAAAGGATAAAGACTAAATCTTAGTGAAAACAACTCAAGATTTCACAGGACTTTCTCAAAGGATAAAGACTAAATCTTAGTGAAAACAACTCAAGATTTCACATTGCCTTAAAACCTTCAACTTTTGATACTCTTAAAACAATTTATTTTTGCCTAAAAAAACATTTTCTTTACTTTTGGATGTAAATGTGCCAATTTTTGTCAGAATTATAATTTAAATAAAACTAAAAGGAATCTGAACAATTTTGTTTGAGTATTTAATTCAACTTCGAGAAGCGCAACAGGAGGGCTTTTCTCTTCCAAGTTTGTCCTAGCCCAGGTCAGCCTCTGTGGCATCCCTCTACTGCAGCATCTCTATCATTACCATTCTATATCTTTGCAATATTCTCCACTTAGAGCGCCAACACTGTTTCAAAGGCTGAACCCTCTTTTCTATGTAATGCATAGCTATTGCTAGGGGAAGGAACACAATCTTCACATTCCATTACAATTTCATCATAATCGATCCGATGAAGGACCTCAATGGTTGAAAGTGAGTAAGGGACTGCCCCTTCCAACATTAATTTTTTCCCAACTCATTGTGACCTCTTCCTTAACGTAAGATTGATCAGCACTTCTCTTGCGCAAATAAATCGGCTTTAGGCAGGGATTAATAGTTTGCCCAATGTTATCACCCTTAAATGATAATTTCAGTGTAGTCGTACCTTTCTTCCTCTTGTTAGTAGCATCTTCAATGGGGATAAAGAGAACCATAGTTTTGCCTTTGTGACTGTGGTTTTGTTCTTTCACTTTAACGGATAGCTTTGCCCATAATTCACCTATTCAAAAAAGGTAGTGGGATACTCAATGACATTTCTTGGTATATATTTGTGTTGTTAGTTTTACCATGAACCCATTGTAATAACCAGGGAGTGGAAGAGGTTTCCAGTAGCTCAAAATGAATACAGGAAAGGAAAGGGATGTCCGATTGACTTGGAGGGCTGCCTGGTTGCCTTACTCCAACTCCCTACCTTTTATTTATTTATTTTTTACATTTGTAAATTGCCCAGGGGCATCAGGGCGCCGTTGCAACAGGTTATGCTGAGACAACAATTGTGTGATTGGAGATCACAGTTCAGTGTCGGCAGATAGCAGTCCTGCTTAGGCAAATAGCCACGTTTTGAGGGCCTTCCTCTCCCTTTCACACCAAATAGTGTGCTTTCTTTACAGGAGCGAGAAAGAATGAAATCTCATGCACACCTCATGCACACCTGAACACAGTTAAATTCAAATGCCCACCAACTGTGTCCACATACCCAATTCACAGTTTTGGAAGATTAGATCTGACTAACCAACATTCAGCCAGAGATATGGAACAGACTATAAGCTACTAGATGCATATAGGACCCTAAGAACTGCTTGACCTAAAGGCACCATCTGATCTGGCGCTGGTTTCCATGAAATAATGTTTGCAAAGTGAGGTCCACGTAGTTGCCTTGCTTACCACATCATCTCAGGACACATGTCTCTGAAAGGGTACCACATCTGCTTTTGTTCTCAGAGCGTGTGCATGTATTCTGCTGATGGCGGTTTATTCCAACCTTTGTATGCCTCTGAGATTTCAGACAAATGTCACCTGACGAAGGATGCCTTATATCATTCAATTTCCTGATTAATTTGGAGGGCCAAAACTAACTTCAGTAAGAATTTTGGATGAGTGTGAAGCACCACGTTGTCCTTATGAAAGACTGTAAACAACTCAGCTGCATCTAAGGTCTGAATCTTACTTAATCTCTGTGCTGATGTTAATGCAACAACTAGGTATTCAATGTAACCAATCTAATGTCAAATGATGATATTGGCTGAAAAGGTTTGAGTGCTAAGGCTATCAACACAATATTTAGATTACAATTACGATGAGGAGGCCCTTACTTTTGGTAGGAGGTCTGGATAATCATCATGGTGTCTTTTGACCACTGGGTTTGCAGAGGAGAACGTCATCCCGTCAAAGCTCCTGTATGCCCAAACTGCAGCCAGATATGTGCAACACATGTCTAGTTGCACCCAGGACTGTGCCGAATATGCCAAGAAAGAAAGTATTGTCCAGTGTAGGATACCCCCTCTCCTTCAATGTGTCCTTCCTGAACCCTATGAAGGTCAAAGCCTGTGAGAATATTAGATCTGATTTGCTGAGATTGATTGAGAACCCCAGGTCAAACTGGCTCTGATCAACCAATCGTCAATGCAAGGATAGATGTGATGACCGTTGCTCCTTAGCAGAGATTGGGAATCAAAGGAACTTCCAATGCGAAGTCCAAATTGTGACCTGTAAGTAAGTGTCCTTCATGTGCAGGAAGCACAGGCAATCTCTCAAACACATGGGCACTGCTATCTGAGTCGGCGTCACCATCTTGAGTTTTTCAACAAGTAGGTATAAACTCAGGAAGGGAAGGTCCAGCACTTCGTGCACAACCTGCTGGTTCTTTTTTGGATTTACAAAGATCCTCAAGAGAACCCCTAGGGGGTCATTACGAGGTTGGAGGTAATGGCATACCGCTCCGGGCTATTCCGACCTAAGACCCCGGTATTAGAGGCACCGCTAATAATGGTGCCTTTAATAGCGGCAAGGGCGCGGGCATGCGGCCCTTCAGGCCGGCAATACCGGGATGCCGCTAATGGGAGGACATCACAAGTCAGGCGGACATGCAAACACCGGCATCGTGAAGGCGCTAATATGGGATAACGGCATGCCGGTAATACCGGCATCGCGAACCATCCATAAAATGCTATGTGCAGCGTTCCCAACTGCCACAGGTGCACACAATCAGAACAGGTGGAGGCAATGAATTCTGGGCTGGCACAAAAGGAGCGCACCCACACACCACACCCCTTCCAACACCAAAATGATTCCACTAGTAGTAGCAATACTGGGGCTGGAGGACATGCTTGCATTGCTACACCAGCAACAACAACAACAGCAGGTACCACAGAGGAGACGCAGGAGGAAAAGGAGGATGAGACAGGCCCAGCATGCCCCAGCAGTGCAGCCAGTGGTACCACGCAGGCAGCCCCCAATCCCTCGCATCAGAGCAATTCCATTCAACTTAACCCCTGAGCAGAGCCACACCCTGTACCATCTGGACCGGACACTATCACCACTATTGTGGACATGATACACAACGACATTGTCAGCCTCATCGAAATACGCACTGCCATCCCCCCTCTACTCAAGGTAGTGTCGATGCTCCACTTCCTTGCCACAGGCACCTACCAGCACACAGTGGGGGACATGCATGGCATATCACAACCCTTATTTTCTCGCACACTGAACCAAGTACTGGATGCCCTCTTGAAGCACACAAGGGACTACATATCCCTACCACAGACTCCCCAGGAGATTTTTGATACAAATTTTGGCTTCAATGCACTGGCAGGCATGCCGAATTGCATAGGTGCCCTCGACTGCACCCACGTGGAGTTGGTGGTCCTGCATGCCATGGAGGCGGTGTACCGCAACCATCAATGTGCAGATGGTATGCGACGCCAGCAAGATAATCACACATTGTTGCGCCCGATATCCCGGATCAACTCATGACTCAATGGTCCTGCAGAACTCTTTGCTACCACGCTACATTGAGCGACATGCAGGGCGACGTGCCTGGCTGCTTGGTAAGTTGCATGACAGGCACATGGCAGTGAAATTGGGGGATAGATGCACACACCACCATGGTGTCATTGTTGATGTGACAGCACAATGGGCACATCACAAAACACTGTGCCCCAAAGCATCCCTAACTGAACATAACAACCAAATCCAATAGCAATGAAGTTAGCTGGACACCTATCACAACATGGCAAACTTCCCACAACACGTCCACCACCCATCATCGTATCTCACCCTCCGTAACACAATCCAGCAACATGCTGCGAATAATCACTATGTAAATGTCTTCAGCAAATCACTACACAGGACATGCAGCCATGGGAGTGCACTGAACAAAATCACCAAGGGAATCCACAGCTTGTCACAGGGCGACCACCACCACAGAAGTGCAGCATGTCACCATCGTAATCATCTGTGCTGAATGCCTAATATTGCAGAGCCTACTGCCAATGCTGCCAGTTAGAAAATCATAAGGAACACAACACATCACTAATTTCACACAAACACAGCGGTATGCATCCACAATGCATGAGCAACATCAAGGCAGTGTACACCGTGTATCATTTTGGAGATGCAACCCACACCATAAGTCCATGGCATAGAACACATTGAGGACATTAAAATTGTGTGCATACAAACAGGGACATGTGCATGTGACCAACGATAATCTGTAGGCATGTGTGACTAGTACAGCTGTCCATCATGATTCGACTGACATATAACTTTTATTGCCTCTCATGCAGGTGATAGTGGCTATCCTTTGAAGCCGTGGCTCCTCACCCCTGTCCGAAACCCACAGAACAGGCACGAGGAAGACTACAATTGTTCCCATACCCATACCTGTGTGGTCATCGAGCAGACCTTTGGCCTGTTGAAGGCACGGTTTTGCTGGCTTAGCCGGTCGGGTGGGGCACTCCACTACATGCATGAGAAGGTGGCCAAGATCATCATGGCATTTGTCATGCTGCACAACATGTGTATCCGACGGAACGTGCCCCTGTCCCCTGACATTGAACTGAAACCATCTGGTGATGATGAAGGGGATGAAGAAGATGTGGGTACACATCATCGCGGTGCCGATGCACAGGAGGGAGGTGCTGTGCATCAGTCAGTGATTGCACAATATTTCTGACACACATGGGTGCAGAGGCTGACATGAAAGTCGGACAAAGGGCACTGGGTGTGGGAGTACATGTATAAAATGCACTGTATATCAAGGAATGTCCACTCAAGAATATTTTTTTTCACACAACGGGTGTATTTAACTGTCCAAAAACATTTAAGTGCTGAAACCACCCCACGCACCCTCAACCCCCTCCCCCTCACCCCACAACTTCCCCACACACCCTCACCCCTCTCCCCCTACAACTCCCCCACACACCCTCCCCCCTACCCCTCCCCCCACAGCTCCCCCACACACCCTCACCACCTCCCCCTCCCCCCACTACTCCCCCACACATGGTGTCCAAGCAATTGTCTATTGCCTTCATCAGGCTGCCCCGTCTACATCCTGCCACTCCCTGCACCTGGTGGCGGCATGTCTGAGTGGCGCAGGGTGCGCGACGACCTGCGTAGGGGGCTGGTTTGCGTGGAGCATGAGGAAGATGGGGTGGCCGCCTGCTCCATTCTGGGGGCTGGACACTCAGCCTCCATTAAATCTGCAATGCGGGTGAGGACCTGCCTCAGGGCAGACACCTCCTCACACAATCTATTGGTGCTTTCCACGATGATCTGCCCCAGGGAGGCGGTGTTGTCGCAACCCTCCTGCCTTGCTTGGGCACTGTCTGTGACAAACTGTCTAACCAGGGCAGTGAGTTCCTCCTGCCACTGCGCAGCGTGTCCTGCCTGCTGCACCCCCGCCGGTACACCAGTGGAGGTGGAGGGTGCATGTGTGACATGGGCAAATGCATTTGGGCCCTCTATGGGACTCATGCTCCCTTGGATGAACTCCCCTCCAGACTGCTCCGGGGTGGTGTTGTGTTATGAGTCAACAGGTGTGAGCTGGGGGATAGGGCCGGACTTGGTGTAGCAGGTAGGTCGGAGGAGTCGTCCTCGACATGCACACACACCTGTCCCTGCACGTCATCATCTTTGAGGGGTGCTGTAGCTGCTGCCTCGCCAACAGAGCTGTTCTCTGCAGATTGTGGCCCTTCGACTGTCTCCTGTGCAGGTGTCACAGGTGTTGTGGGTACTGTAGTGATGGGCCTTGGCGGCACCAGTGCCGTGGCATCCTGGGCTGGTTTGGTCTTCAGTGACTGTCGTGGTTTGTGTGGGGCTTTGGAAGTGGAAGGCATGTTGCCTTCATCCCTGGCCCTCTTCTGGGGTGTATTCGCCTGTGGCGGTGAGTCCCGGGCCTTTCTGTCAGGATCTGAGCCTGTTGGGGACGAAGAGAGGGACGGCATGAGTGATGGTTTGACAAGCATCATGCATACATTTGTATTATTGCTCATCTACACATTAGAGGGGAATAGACAGTGGAGTTTTGATGATCACTTTGCTTGCTATATGGGTGGATCATGCAGGCATCCGTCGGGGTCACTCATGTTGGGGCGGGCATATGCTATGTTACATGCATTTCTGTTGTGGCCTGCGTGTATTGTGACTTATGCCATTTTCATATTTGTGTGTTATGTGTCAGGTATGGCATTTCCACACTGCAGTCATGTGCATGTGTCTGTGCTGCGGACGACAACTAGGTTGGGAATGTGTATGTATTGGGCCGTGTCTTGCCTCTTTAGAAAGGCAAATTGGTGGACTATCATCAGACTTTGCATTACAGTGTTTTCTTAGGACACTCACCTTCTTCTGCGATGAGGTGGTGCCACGCTCCATATCGCCCACGCCTTCAATGGCCTCTATGCCAATCGTGCTAACACAGATCTCCTCCCACCGGCTCAGCTTTATTGGTGAGCTTGCTCCTCCACCAGTAGCCATGGCCTGGCTCCTGTTTGCGCACAAGATGTTCCTGACTCGCAGGCGCAGGTCATCCCATCTCTTCCGGACATCCTTTCTGGTGCGGGGGGTGTTGCCTACCGCACTGACTCTTTGGGCGACAAGTTTCTAGATTTCCTTTGACTTGATCATTGACTCCCTCTTGAGGCTTTTTGAGAATACGACCTCGGCATTGTCAGCCAGGGTCTCAGCCCAGCATGGTGAGCTCATCCTCATTAAAGCGCTCCTTACGCTGGCGGGAGGCGCCTTTTTTAACTGCCTTGGGCATGATATAGTTGTTGGTGATGGATGTATGTACTCAGCAATATGCTCCAGGTCCTGGGTGCTGAGTATGGCAATGGATTGCGTTTTTAAAGATGGCCGCTGTGCTTTTTCCCGTTCCTGTGCGATGACGCTACTTCCGGTTCCGCTTATTTACGGTGACCACTAATAGCGGTCACCGCTAATGCCGCATCAATTGATGCCGGTAGTGCTGTCCGCGCTTTCCATGATGCCGCTAGGGGCCATTTTTTTTACTTTAACGGCATGCCAGCAATGTCGTTACCGGCATGGCGCAAAGCTCGTGTACGCGTAATCGTAATGGCCCTCTATTAGCGGGCTCTTTACTGAACGGACACAGTATTTTCTCCATGCCGGCAAGGACAGTTACTTACCTCCAAACTCGTAATGAGGCTCCTTGTCTCTCTCTGATGATTCACTAGTAAGACTGCCAAAGGCTTGAATCAGCCATTCAATTTCCTTGAGTAGGGCTGGAGAGCCTATCTGTAGAAGTGGACGGGAAGCAGGATGCTGGGGAGGAACCCAGAGGAAACCGCTAAAAGGAGCAAGGGGTCTAGAAACAGGTGACACCACTGCTGGTAATACAGAGCCAGTCCGCCCACTACAGGGAAGCTTTAGACCCTGAGACGACCGTCATTGTTTTTTAGGTTTGGATGCTGGTGACGAGAATGGTTGCAAGTAAAATCATTTGAGGGGTGTGAGCTGTTCCTTATGCATATGAGAACTTGTTGACCTGTCAGATTTTTCTTCATAAGCTTGTTGACGAATGGAAAAGTTGTACCCCCTTGAAGTGAAAGTCCAGGATGGGGTGCTGCATATCAGCCTTGAATTAAGTTGCATGCATCCAAGCGCAACACCTCATTTCACTGCCAATACATATACTATTGCTGGCTGTATTGATGTGACCCACCATAAAAAGTCGATTAAATACGGCATGACCCACTTTGACTCTGCAAGGCCTACCTTGAATACTGCCGGGCAGGCTAGAGGAAAATCTGGCAAAATGCCTGCTATCTCCCTTGAAATCTTTCGATTAGCCACACATATTATGCACTGGCCACCTATAAATGCAAACCTGCATTTGAATATACCTTACGCCCATAAGCCTCTAGCAATCTGTCATCCTTGCAAAGGACAGAGGATGATGATGCTGCTTCTAAGGATGATGTCGAGGCAGGTCTGGAATAGAGTGAGGCCATTGCTATGACTGGGGAATGAGGTTGAGGATATGAAGTATGGTTGCTCCAGATGTAGAGGTGGTATATCTAATAACTCAGCCAGTCCCTCCATACGGTCATGGCAAGATTTAGCCGATGCAGGGGTGTCAGCCTCATACTCTTCGTCTGTATATATTGCCCAGGACAGATTGTCTTGTGAGGTTACCAGTCACCCTGAGGAGCTGAACCCAGGTCTCCCTAGTCCGAGGGAGACACAGATCGCGCTGTACTGAGGTCTTCCGAGGCTGTGGCGTGGTCGAAGCTGGTGGAGGAGTTATGGGCTGCAGATGCTGTTGAGGAAGAGCTGGAGACACCGGGACCTGTGGCAATCCAAGAGCTGGAGCCATTATTGGCAATAGCTGCTGAGGAACAACCTCTTTGATGAAATCCTTCAGAATGTTTGTCATCTTCAGTGATTTCATGAGGCACATAAACCTATTGAAGAAACACTGTTCGCATGCCGCTTTTGAAGGCAACATAGCCAGATGTTGCACAGCCAATGTAGTTGCACAGGTAGATGCCTTCTCATCTATGTGGAAAAAAGGCCTGAGGTGAGATGTCGAAGCGGAGGGTGGGGGGTTAGCGGTACATGGAAATGTGCTTTTGTGTGGTGCAAAAGGTTCAGGTCCTACCCATACGTTATCAAGGAAAGGGGACGAATGTAAGAGTATGTCTTCGGTGGTACGTAAGCTTTATCTGAAAATTCACTCATGTGCTGTAGGCCACTGCAAACTTCTATTGTGGGACTAATGTTTGTGTTGTGTTCTTCGTTTTGTAACTGGGTTGACTGCTGTTAATGATGGATTATTCTAATTTATGCTGGATTTTCATATCTAACATCACCAACAACACTAGTGTTTCTGCTTGTTAAATGTTTTGAGGATCTGGACACAAACACAAAACACATACATTTATTTTTTAAACCCTCTGTGGGCTCTGGACCGCAGGAAATTGCTTTTTCTTCCATTCTACTGCACCCAGCTGTTGGTTTAAGCCACTGTGTCTGCTGATTGCCATTGGTTTCACTGCTTTCAGGCCCCTCCAAGATGGCCTCTTTGTTTTCTTGGATCAAATTGTTTGCCTGCCTTGCCTGACTACCACCACATTGGTTGCCTGGGCCTTCATCGCCCAATCGGAGCAGCCGGGAGGCGCGAGCCGGCTCCATCTACAAAGGCCCACCTCAAAGGCCCCTGTCACCTTCCAGTCTACTGAGAGGCCGCTAAATGAGACTCCTGTTCCTGCCACAGCCCAATCCTCCTTGAGGCTGCTACCCCATGACTATTGGACTACCATGACTCCCTTACCACATTTTGCATGGGTTAGTTCCCTCCCCCTTATGTACTCATTTAAAGCTGTTTCCATACTCACCTCTACCATCTCACTCCCATTTTAATTCCTTAACCACTGGGCCTTCATTTAACTTGAACGTCAAACTTGGGTGTGTTTTGCATTTAATTTGAAAGTCAAACTTGGGTGTATTTTGCATTTAACTTGAAAGTCAAACTTGGGTGTGTTTTGCATTTAACTTGAAAGTCAAACTTTGGTGTATTTTGCATTTAACTTTGGCCATTGATTGTAACCTGCTAGCCCAGGGACTGCTGTATACCGCTGTACTTGCTCTCTTACCACTCATGGCGCTTTCTGTTTCTCCCATCTTTTGTAGCTGCTTCTCTATCAACTATCCTTCCCTTCTCACTAAGCCTGGAAAGAAGAAGTTTAAAAAGGATATCTTCGCCTCCAACCCTGGTCTCCCTATCGCTGATACCTATACAAGCGCCTCTTCCAGACAGACCCTCACCGACATCCTCTTTGTTCTTCCTTTGCCAGATCTATGGAACCCCCATATGATCTCTGTGCTCTGTCTTGTCTCCTCCTCTCCTATTAACGGTGGCACTCGCTGGGAAGTCCTCATGGCTTCTTTCGACTTCTCCAGAGTCATCCTTAATGTCTACCTAAACGGCACTGTCATGGTGCAAGGTCCTCAGACCAATCTCCTCCTCTTCGATAGGCGGTTCCCTCGCCTCATCAACTTCCTTTCATCTCCGGCTGGACCCTCCTCTCATTCCTTGGCTTACTTGCCCACTCTTCCCTCCTCCTCTGCCCCGCTTCAGGCTACCTCCACACCTCCACAGGGTGTACCTCTGATTTGTACCCCTCCCTGGAAGGTCTTTAAGGCCGGCAACCTTCTTCATCTTGCCACTCTCAACTCTCGCTCTGCTGTCAAACACTCCTCTGACATCTGCCACCTCCTTGAAGAACTGGACCTTGATGTGCTTGGTCTTACGGAGACATGGTTCACAGCCAGCTCTGCCACCAGCTTTGACAATCTCCTCCCAGATGGCTACAAGATCCTCTCCGCACCCAGATCCACTCGGCCTAGAGGGGGAATAGCCCTAATCTTTCGTGATTGGATTCCTGCCACTATCATTCCCACTCAGATTTACTCCTCTTTGGAATGCCTTGTCTGCAGGCTCTCAATCTCTCCTAGCCACTCTTTTACTGTTGCTACACTCTACCGGCCCCCTGGGCAAATCACCTCTTTTCTTTCTGAGTGGGCTGATCTCTCCTCCTCCCTCCTGACCTCTACCACTCAACTCCTCCTCCTTGATGACCTCAACATCCACCTTGATTCTCCCTGCCTCTCATCTCTGCTCTTTCGCGACCTTTGCAATTCCTCTCCCTCTCTATCCTTCCCTCTGGCCTGACGCACTCTGCAGGGACACACTTGATGTCCTGATCTCCTCTGGCCTCGTCCTCTCTATACCTCTAACCACTCCTCTCTCCTGGAGTGACCACTGCCTTCCTCCTCTCACCTCTCACTCTCTTGCCCCCAAGCCAAGCTCAGCCCAACACTGTCACCTACCTTCTCGTAAATCTGACATATGAGGCGTGTGTCAGTTGAGGCTTTCACTGCCACCTTCTCTCCCCCGCTCTTCCTCTGGCTGACTCACACCCTGACAAAACCCTGTCCCTTCTCTACTCTTCTATTTCTGATACTCTTGATGCTCTTGCCACTGTCATGAGTATCCGCTTGAAATCCAAAGCTAAGTATAATTCCTAGTTTGACTCCGACCTAGCAACACTTAAACATAAGTGTAGGGCGGATGAGAGGAAATGGAGGGCTTCTTGTTCATCCTGTGACAAACTGGCCTGTCGCCTGCTCCGAAGGCAATACTGACTCTCTGTCCGCACCAAGAAGAGAGTCCACGCCTGTGTCTCTGCGGCATCTAACAACTTGGCCGAACTCTTTAAAAACTGAAAGGAGCTTGCCAACCCTGCTGCAGTCTCTACCCCTCTTCTTGCCACCCAGGCTCTCTGCAATGCCCTTGCCTCTCACTTTATCTCAAAAACCCAGGACATCCTGTCCACCCTCTCCTCTCCTCCGACTCCTATTCCCCCTCAGTCTGTGCTTGCTGACCCCCCTTTACCAAACCCCCACCGTCCTTCTCTTCCTTTCCTCTTTTCTCCCATGATGAGGTCGCTAGACAAGTCCGATTTATGAAAGCCTCCTCAAAACCGTTTCATCCCTGTTCCTCTAAAACCATCAAGGACCACATTGACACCCTCGGTCCGGCCCTTACCGATTTTTACCACCATTCCTTTGCCTCAGGATCCTTCTCCTCCCCTCCGAAGCACTCCCTTGTGCATCCTCTTCTCAAGAAACCCACAGCTGATGCTTCCTGTCCGGCTAACTAATGACCAATCTCCATTACTCCCTTTCTAGGAAAACTCCTGGAAAAGCTGGCCATCTCTCATATTAACCTTCATTCTGTTTCTGTTGGCTGTCTCCATGACCACCAGTCTGGCTTCAGAGTGGCCAGAAGCACAGAAACTGCTCTCCTGAACATCTGTGAAGATCTGCTCTCTAACCTTGACTCTAACATTCCCTCTGTCCTCACCCTACTCAGTCTCTCTTCTGCCTTCGACACAGTCAACCATACCATCTTGCTCAACCATCTCTGTGATAACCTGGGTATCACTGATCAGGCTGTGGCCTGGCTGACCTCTTTCCTCTCTGATCAACCCTCCCAGGTCCAACTGGGGTCCTTCCCATCATCTATCTTCCTCTCTACCTGTGGTGTTCCCCAGGGTTCTAACCTCTTGCCCTGGCTTTTCAACCAATACCTGGCAACTCTCGCCCACTGCATTGCCATTTTCTGCTCAGATTTCCAGTGCTACGCTGATGACACTCAACTCATTTTCAGGCTGCTCTTCGGCCACATCCTCTCCCTCTCTCATCTCTGATTGCCTAACTGCCATTCAAGATTGGTGTGCCACCAATGATCTTTGTCTGAATGCCAGCAAGACGGAGATCCTCCTCATCGGCACACCTTCACCATCCTTTCCCCTCCCTCTCTGGCTGGCCTCTCTTGGCCCTCCTCCTACCCCCCCCACCTGTGAGGCTAAGAACCTCAGGGTCATCTTTGACTCCACACTTTCCTTCTCCGCCCACATCTCTGAGGTATCTAAAAAGTCAATCCTCCTACTGCACCTTCTCAGAGGTACTCTACCTTTCCTCTCCTTCCCCCAGAAGCTCACTGTCTCTCAAGCGCTGGTTCTCTCTAGGTTGGCCTATTGTAACAGCCTCTTTCTAAATCTACCTTCTTCTACTCTTTGCTGTCTGCAACTAATCCAGAACAGGACTGCAAGACTTGTCCTTGGCCTCTAGCCCTTGGATCGTATCTCTCCAGCTCTGAAATCTCACCATTGGCTCCCAGTGGATGCAAGGATTAAATTTAAAACCATCTGCATTGTCCACAAGGCTTTCTGGGGCCTCGGTCCAAAATACCTTCAGCTAGCCCCCCGCAAATACCTGCCGTCTCGAGCTCTTTGCTCCTCTACCTCTAACTCCCTCAGGGTCAGTCGTTTTTCAAAGAAACGAGCTGGAGGTAGATCTCTGTCTTCGGCTGGGGCCTTCCGCTGGAACAGCCTCCCTGCCACTCTAAAACTTCAGGAGAACCATCTCCGGTTCGGGAAGCACCTCAAGACATTCCTCTTTGCTTCTGCCTTTGCACCCCCTCTCCCTTGCTGATCTCCTCTCTCTTGGCACTGTGCACCTTGCCACCCTCTGTCCCCTGGGCACAGGCACCTGTGCACCCTGCTACCCTCCTGCACTGCCTCCTGGCCACCCCTTGCAC
Organism: Ambystoma mexicanum; assembly: GCF_040938575.1. Taxonomy (NCBI): domain Eukaryota; kingdom Metazoa; phylum Chordata; class Amphibia; order Caudata; family Ambystomatidae; genus Ambystoma; species Ambystoma mexicanum. The sequence continues at coordinate 563,537,289 of NC_090931.1, read as the reverse complement.
TGGGGACTGTATCTGTACCCATACAGTCCCCCACACCTGCATTTTCTTCTTTTTATACACTTATCAGACTTACCCAGTTCTGCTTCCGTAAACACAGCACTTGCCACTTGCTGGCTGCACTACCAATGTTTATTGCCTCCATTATGTATTTATTATCATTTATCTGTTCTCCTCTGCTCCGCACTTTCCACTCTCCCCCTTCCATGCACTTTTGCCCTTTCCCTTTCCCATGCACTTGCCCGTTCTCAATGTCACTGGGCCTAGTAAGATTGTTGTTGTGTTCTCCCCTGTTCCCCTCCCTTGCCTTGTCGCGCTCTGAAACACTTGTGTACGAGCATGATACAAATTAAATATCATATCATATCATAAACATGGAGTGAAACTTCTTCCATTGCTTTTCATTCTTGGAACGGGCAGAGGGACTCGGGCCGCACACCGTTCCTCGTGCTCCGAATGACCCCATTACGGTCATTCCGAGCTCCTATGACCCTTTGGGGCGCAATTATCTCCATCCTGGGTAATGCAAAGTCTTCACCCTCCACACTGCCTGGCCTTAAAAGAAAGACCTATATATGGCCTGTCATTTTTGCAGTCATGAGTACCAATAATAAACACTATCCATGAACACTTGCTGCATGCCTTAAAACTAGAGGCCTCTTTGCTGAATTTAAAGTAAAGTGAAACGTTTAAAAAAAAATCAATTACATTCAAAAAGATGGGTAGAAATATAAATTTGGATTCATAACTCCAAGCCTGTTCTGATGCTCTGCTATCAGAAAATGAACTCTTGGGCTTTGGGCAGGTGGTGCCACTTATATCTGGAGCACATCACTACTGATGCAGTTCGCAAGGCACCCTTGTGATGCCATGGATTTGGATGGTGCACAGGGTAGTGTGCGAGCGTAGTTTCCAATGTTTGAGGTCCCAAAATGAAAGCTGAATATTTCCAAGATAAGGACTCTGCAGAGGAGGCAGTATGCATTAGAATCCTTGGGATATACAAGGTAGAGATGGGTCAATGCCAGCACAGGGAGCCAAGATGAGGCAGGCCCTGAAACGGGGAAGAGGTGGTTAAGTGCTGGGGCAGACCCTGAGCGGCCTGGTGATTGTGGTTCAAGAAATTCAGGGCTTGCATATGCTGCAGGCAGAGGGTTAGAGAATGGGCACATTGCTTGATCAGAACAAAAAATGGACGAAGCATATAATCGATATAGCTCACTGGGGGGATGCTCCCACCCTCCCCCTCCACCCCCCTACCCCCGCTCTACTGAGTGGGCGAAGGGGTGGGCAAAACAGATATGAAACGTGAGGATAGAGCAGGGAAAGAGTTGGCTAACAGACACTAAGCGTGAGTAGGGATAGACTGGTGAAGGGAACACATGGGGATTGGGCAGGGAAAACCAATTCGGGTGGTTGCAGGAAGGTGAGCAAGAGAAACCTGATGGGGGGAATTGGGTCCTGTACACAGAAACGTTGGCACTGTGAACATCGGATGAATGTACATGCTTTTAAAAGTGATGCATTAGTTCTGTAATGAAGCTATAATTTTCTCTAACATGTAAGTAGATTACTGGGGGTGCCTCATAAATAGTTAAATGATAGTTGGTCCAACATCATAGGGTTAGGGCAGAAGCAAGAAGTTCGAAAATGTGTATGTCGTAAAGACAAAAATGGCTGGGAGGCATGCCATCCAGACCTTAGCCTGACCCACTTGCTACCCACAGTGGGAGGCATCGCAAAGTCAGATTGTGTTGTCGGTAGGCAAATTGAGTGTGCACGTGTATGAGCCACCATAAGAAATCCCAGTAATTAACAAATCACAGGGAATGTGTGTTGCGTGGTGGAACAGTAAGGTTGGGCAACCACCTGAATTCCTCTACGGATGGAAATGGTAGGGGCATATGCCACAGGGCATGAATAAAGCAAAAAATGACCTTGCCGCACAGAGGGACCTGGCATGAGCAATTGGGAGACAAAAAGAGAAACAGAGGACGCACATGCAATCAAGGGAGATCAATGGCAAGCCTGAACACAAAATACTCTGAATAGACTATACAACCCGCAATAAGAAGTAAACAAACATACACATGGCCTGAAAGTGCCAACAGTCCAAAATAAACCAGATAATACATATGAACTTGAACAATGCATACTACTGTTAAATATGCATCCAATATCTTTCTTCTTATCTTGACCTCTAGATGTTTTTATGCAAGCTTAAAAACCTTGCCATTGTCTTTACAACATGGGATCCTTTTCGATTAAAAAGGCTCACCTGTATGGCTGAGGCCAGTTAAGCTTCTGAAACAAGTTATGTCTCTCATCCTCTTCATTTAGAACTGCTGAAATGAGAAAATAGTCTCAACCGTTAGCAACCAGAGGACAAAGAATAATCCATGACCATATTTATTTTGGATGTTAGTTTTGATTTGCAAGAAGAACATGTTACTCACCGGTGGTACTGTTCATTTTCATGACTATGTTATTCCTCTCAAAGATTCCCCATCTTATGAAATAACTCTAGTCGCAGGCTGGACTTAGAGCCTTCTTCACCGCCACCTGTGTCATTTGTGCTGGTAGTAGCTTCAAGGATACATAAGCAGAGACGCTCAAGTTCCATGACCTACATTTCACCCAATCTTTCATGCAAACATAGGCAGATGGTTGATAGAATTGGCACTTCGGTTGGGAGGAATCTATATAAAGGAATGGCATAAGGGCGGCTGGGGGTGGCCTTGCTTTCAGAAGCAACTTGACAAGGTAGGAAAAAATGTGGATTCCTTCCTCCCGAAGATGGGGGCGGGGGGACACCATAGGCACAAAAACTGCCTTTCGTGGATCCAGTCTTGGATGTCCAGTACTTGAAGCTCAACCCCTCCAACACCGAATTCCTACTCCTCACCAACAACACCGAACATCCAGACATACAGACCTTGCTATCAATACAAACACTGAGGAGTTGCCACCTGAGCTCACCTCCTGCGCAAAGTCCCGCCGGTTCCACATTGACAAACGCCTCTCCTTCAAGACACACATAGCTAAAAAAACTCAGACAGCTTGGTAATAGCTCTTCCTCCTGCGAAAAGTCAAGCCGTTCCTCCCTTTGGACAGCTTTAGGTCCACCGTTCAAGCACTGGTCCTATCCCACCTGGAATCCGTCGCCCTCCCTTGTGCCCCTGAGAAGTGTCCGTCACGCGGCTGCATGCCTCATCAACGGTCTATGCAGATACGACCTTACACCCCGTCCCTCACCGACCTTCACTGCTCCCACTGCATACACAAATCACTTTCATGTCTTGCTGCATCATCTATAAGGCCGTCGATCTCAAGTCACCCAGCTACCTTGCAGAGAAACTCAGCATCTTGGGCGGCTAGTGCACCACCAGAAGCCAGGACATGTACATACTTGAAATCAACTGCTGCAAAAAGGAAAGTACCAGAAAACAAGCCTTCTCTGCCTACACCCCAAGACTATGGAACCTCTTCCCCGTCAGCATCAGACTCGCCCCCACACTCCTAGAATTTAGAAAATAACTCAAGACCTACCTCTTGAAGGAGTCTCTCCTCCTCAACACCTTGGCCATCATGTCTCCCCTCACGCCACCTGACGCACTAGATGCCATCCGCTCTCCTACCTGCCACCCAGTACAGTTGTACCCTTCCCCTGTGCGCCTCTGTTTCATACCCCCTGCTGTGCTGAAAATCTGTTATGCTGTTACCCCTGAAAAGCGTTCCGTTATGCATCTGTAATGTTGTACACCTTTGTAAAGCGCAATGTTTTGTATCAGTATTGGTGTATACCTCTGTAAAGCGCTATGTTGCTTCTTGAAGCTAGGTCTGCGCTCAATAAATATCATCATCATAATAGTAATAATAAAAAGATCCAACTCGACCACCACTGTAGCCAGCACCTTCGCAAATACTTTTGGTGCAGAAGTAAGGTACCACCTACTGCAAATAACGGGTACTTCTGATATTTGAGGTGAATTGGTAGCTTAGGGATGTTCACTAGCATTGGCATTTTTATTTTTTTCTTGCAGAGGAATTCCTTCAGCAGCTGTAGATCTGTCCAGCCAACAGATGTGCATGAACATGGAAACGTCCAAAAAGACTGTGTATAAAATCCCTAAGGAGAGATTTGGGCGAATTTCGGCCATTTGAAAATTCCGAACAGCTAAAAAAGTTTGACTAAATCCCCCATTCGGGGGCAAGGGCTGTGGGGGTGTCCCCTGCACCCTTGTTCACTATACTGTGAGTGGAGGTTGCGGGGGTGTCCCCTGCAGCCGGTCCCGTAAAAAAAAGGAAAGGACCCCGCGGCGCTGGTTCCCAATCAAGGAAATGAAAGGGAACAGGCGTTGCAGGGACACAGCAAGTTGGCGGCACACAGCGACGTGTGCCGCCACAAGGTAAGTAGCGGGTGGGGCCAAGGGCAAAGGCTGAAATGTTCAGGGGAGAGAAGACAGAAAGTTATTTTTTGGCAAAATTAATTTCAGTCTTTTCTCCCTCGAACATTTAAGACACAGGCTTCCAACCCCAATACCTATGGCCTGTATAGGAAGTCATCTGACAAAGGTACAGTAAAGGTACATTAAAGGCAACCAAGGAGAGTTCTCAGAGAGGGTTGGCAGAAACTAAAAGCTACAACCATGGGAGATCTCTCTCAACTGCTATAGAAAGGATTGGATTCTGCCTGCTACTGGCATTAAACACACCAAGCTGCTAAAACTAACGTGTCTTTGGTTTCGGTGTAGAGGAAGAGACAGTGCCCTGAGCCCTGTTGCCTGGATGGTTTTATGTACCTTCACTGCTGCTCATCCTGTTTGAGTTGGCCCAGGCTCCTTTGCTGTTGTCATGGATCTGATAAAGGGGAAAGGAATGGTTCTTCGCGGTGAAGAATATGTCAAGGAGGAAGAAAGGGTTCTTTAGTGTTAAACAAAAATGTACCATGAAATAGCATGTTCTGTAATTCTGCCGGGACATCCGGGGTGAACCCCCGAAGGAGGCATGTTTCTGGATCGCCACACCCACATCCATTGGCCTGTTCAAGCAGTCCACAATATGTAGGCCCATCTGCAGACTTAGCCTCCTTGCCAGCTGCAGCCATCTGCCTGAAAGAGGGTTGTTTATCTTACAGCACGTGAGCAGACGTTTCATTATGGATGTCCCATGAAGTGTGGATATAACTGGCCAAGGTACAAAGCACATTGGCAGTAAACAGGGCCAGACACCCAGAGCCAAATGCCTTCCTACCAAAGGCCTCTTGCTTTTTAAAAATTCTTCGTCTGGTGGAAGCATCAGGAAAGCTGCTTGGTGTGAGTCAGCATCGAAGGCCTTCACCCCTACATGTTCTGCTTCAGTGGATGCAGAGGCAAACATTTGTCCATGAGTAAATCATCAGGCAGACCACAGGCAAAGGCATGGAAGGCCTACCCTCAAACCATTGTATCAGGTTTGGAGGTATGATATGTAACTCCAGACCCAAAGGTACAGGGGTCAGTGCCAATAACTGAACAGGGTAGAGGAGACATGGGCAAGTCACCAGGTAGCACCACAGGCACCTGTATGGAAGTCCCAGCCTCAAAAAATGTGGATTCGCCTGGGGGGGTGGGGGGGAGGAGGGGGACATGTAGTACCATAGGTGAGGCAAAGAAAGCAGCCCCAGTAAACATCCTAGGTTCTTTCTCTAAAGTAGAAGAAGTCGCTGACTCTGTGATCAAAGTGTAAGTACGCCAGGAGCAGACAATGAGGAGGATTCACTCCTAGAGCAGGAAGTCTTCTGCTTGTTCTATTCTCTTCACTAATGTGCGCCTTTTAGCAAAAAGCCCCACCAATGGGAGCATGGAGGGTGGGCTGTGTCTGGAAAAGAAGTAGAATGGTGCCACCAGGGTAGGGACCGCATCATGTTACCCCTGTACGTTTTGCAAAGCGCCAAGAAACTTTAACCCAGTGCTCCCTGACAGTTTTAAAGTTGGAAGAAACTGATGGGCTGAAATGTTCTTACAGGGAAGACGTGGGAATCATGAGAAGTACCAGCGCCTGCCTGCCTCTCATAACTGATGAAGTTCCTGAAGACAGGCAAATGAAACAAATGCCTGATCACTACCAAAACAGGGAAAAAACCGTTATGGGCTATAGAATCTCACCGCCATAGACAACATCTTTAGGGTAAAGGATTTGGCTGTTGATGAAGTACCATTGGGAACGGGGCACAGCTGGCAAAGCTCACCATTCAATGTATTAAAAGGTACATAATGTGGGTGGTGCAGCAAAATGAATGCATTACTGGGCCTTGGATATTTAATGCTGTATGTGGTTTACACATATCCTTAATGTCTGTTTCAAAGGGCAATATCTATGTGGGTATGATAACTATGTGTGTGTGTGTCCTTAGCAAGCGTAAATCAATGACCACATTTTAAGCTGGAATCAAAGCTTTGCACCGGTCATCATCAGGCACAAGGTTCTCAAATGTTAGTAATTTGCAGTAGAGGTACTTCATTGTATTGTCCATTTCTTGCGGTGGCAAAACATTTGCACTACTGTGGTTTCTGGACCTTTCAGGGCGATCATTCTGCCCAGATAGGCACACAATTAAAATGTGGCGCCCGTGTGCACAAAACAATGCTATTGTCCTAATATAAAACCCATACATAGTACATACATAGTACGAACATCAAACAAACACACATGCCAGAAGCTTCGCAGGAAATGCAGCTCTTGAGACTGTAAAAAGAAAGTAAGAAAACATGGCTAATGGCAGCAACTGGTTTCACCTCTACAGGCACTCTTGGTGGCCTAACCTAGCCCCAGAGTCCATAATGGCAGTAGGAGGAAGCAGATCAGTGGGAGCCTAATTAAAAATCTTCATGTTAAGTGAAATTAATGGGGGCAGTGAAGCTCAGACGTGGGTCCCGAGCCTGCTAGAACTCACGGATGATGCCAAAGCATGTCTAGGGTTGCTTATTAACTTTTGCAGAGCGGATGTGACCGAGCAATTCGGAATGGGCTACATTTTTTGGGATCGGTCCAAGCCTAATTTGCATATGCTTGTTCATTTCCTCAAATGAAACAGCAGAATGAAAAACAACGGTTTCGATGGTTGCCCAGAGCAATTCTAGAGGTTCTGACTGTTTCAAAATATTCCATCCATCACTCTTCAGTTTTACGTTAAATGAAGGCGACAGAAAGTTCTTATGTTGTAACCACACAACCTCAGCAATATGCGTACATAAACTATAGATTTGTGCTTTGATCTGGACTTCTTGCAATGTAGTCAATTGGACATGTGAACAAGCCAAAGATTTCCAGATAATACTTATATCCTAGTTTCATTCAGGTCTGTAGAAAAAGGTCTTGGTTGCCTTATTTCAAATACTACATACACATACTGTGTATACCATCACCATGTGGTGGTATAGTTCTGTAGCCTCTACATTCTGATTGTAAAAAAGGGAGTGAAATACCTTGGGCGGACTCAGCAACGCTGACTGATTTCCGACTCTCTGCTGTTTTAACTCCCTCTAGCCTTGTGCTCTTCTCCTCTCCAGCTGCATCCTCCTCCTGGCTTACCTCCCTGGAATGACAGATGTGGCACATGAGAAATCTGCTTCTAGCATACCCAGAGTGGAGGCAGGAGTACAAAAGATCCAAATATGACTCTTTACTGATATCTCTAGAAAGTGCCTATGGCCATTGCAGGCTACTGCTCTTGTGCCGAAGATTACACCCAACAGAGGTTTATAACCTCAATAATCGGTAATATCTCAGTGGGGTAGAACTGACAGTCACTGTGTGTAGTGTAGTTTTTACATGAATGGCAACATTTCTTTTAGAATATGGCATAAAAGCACGAATTACTCACTTAATGAATTAACAATAATGTGGCAAACTTAAGCTTGGTGGTGGGACAACCCTGTTGGTAACGTCCCACTGCCTGAGTAAGGGACCAAGCATAGCAAGGTTCGATAATGCGGGCGTGGTGCCATTACCGACAGGACTGGCCCGCAACTGAGGTTAGTACCACCATTAGAACCCACGATCAGAAGATGTGAATGCTACAGGATTTTAAAAATTAAATGCTGGTAAGTTTCTTTTTTTCATTTTGAAAAGCCTGTAGCCTCCGCATTGTTCTGTGGGAATTCTGATGGTGATGTGACTGGGAGGAGGCAGATTATTGCAGATAGGTTCAGGAGGGAGAGAGAAGCTGGCACCGAAAATAGGCAGCGCAGGGAGACTTGGCAGTGCACATGGAAGCAGAGGAGGCTAGAAGGCAGACTTGTTATCAGTGAAAAGTGCTTGCGTTCCCTAACACCTTACTGGCAGGGTGCCCCCCTCTTCTGCAGGGTGCTAAATAAAAATATGATGTGTGTGTGTGCGTGTGTGTCTATATATATATATATATATATTTGCCCTATGGTTAAGGTGATAGCCTTAAATCATAGGAAATCTGATAATTCTGTTGCTAATAACTTTTGACTTGCTGGATGGATATGGCTGATATTGTCCAAGCATAAAGTATGCCATTGGCCCCTCCCAGACTGGTCATTTTGGGAAAGAGCTGTTAATAAATGAAAAAGTTATTAAAAAAAAGCAAATAAACTTTGTTTTCAGCCTACTCCCATTCATTTTCCCATTGAGAAAAAGTCCAAATTTGGTGAAGCTGAAGTTCAAAAATTGCTTGTTGGATTTGGAAGAAATAAACAACTTGGGCACGAAGCGTTGACTTAAATCGGGTACAGGTTTGGGGTTATTCTGTCCAGTAGTCTTTAAAATATTTGACGGGGAAGCAGGTGCCCTCTTCTCCCCAAAAAATGGACCTATTTCCCATGGTGCTCTGCAGCACAGAGGATATTCAGAAATGAAAATCTGCCATTTTTGTTTTGCTTGATGCAACCGATTACCGCGGTAATACCTGGGAAATACGAAAGTGCCCAAAAAGCAATTTAGAGGAGGAGAAAGGATGACATTGCATCAGGGTAGAGTTGGGGAGGGTGGAAAGAGTATACCATGTACAGTTGGAGAGCTGGGGAGTGGTCTGGGGAGCCAGTTTAGAATTCAAATGTTTTGGATTATCGGGGGAATCTTGCCACGGCTACAACGGAAGACGTGTTTGGAAAAGAAAATGCCTCACACAAACCAAAGAGTCAAAGTGGGTAATGGGATAGGGCCAGGGTGGGAAAACAAAGCTGAAGGGAGTGCGGCACCATGGAAAGAGAGGAGGGGGGCACCTGGTGAGTGCCTGTCAGTGCAGGGAAGAGTTTTTGATTTTCAATTGTTTTCGCATTATCGCAGGAATACTAAATAAAAAAAAAAGGTATACCTAGTGGGTTATAGGAACCTACTGACGCAACATGTACAGTGGTCACGGGTGAAGGTCATGGCTAGTGGGCCCCTAAGAAACATATTGGCGCAACATATACAGTGGCCACGGCTGAAGACCATGGCTAGTGGGTTCCAAAGAAACTATAGTATAATAAAAACCTTGAAATTCAGTGAAAACACATTAGTCAGGAGAGAGTTAAGGTGATCAGATTTAACATGAAAAAAGCATAGAAACAAAACCTTGAAATTCAGTGAAAAAACCTTGTTTAAGAGAGTTAAGGTGATCAGATTTAACGCAACACCACCCTTGAAATACCACACTTGGATTTGAAGCAAGTCCACCTTAACTTTGAGCCCCCTGTTGCGCAGCATATGACCACAGTGATGACATTACAGATTACATCACTGATGACATCACTGGTGACATCACTCATTATATAATACATGCCATCACTAATGACATCATTGATGGCATCCCTAATGACATCATAAACAAGATCATTGATGATATCAATAATTACATCTTACATGACTTTATTGATGATATAGGTTAGAATATTGTGGTTGACCACTTTTGATACACATTTTAGTTTAGTACACTGTGGGATGTTTTTATCCATGCATCCAAGCCCTACCACAAAAACTGTGCATTACTGGCATTGAAAACATCATGATGGCCAGAGCTCCCCAGAAAATGCACAGGAAAATCCCATTTTGCCTATGTTGTGAGCACAGAGGGGCAATGCTGATTGCCAAAAGCAAACCCATAACTGTCGGGAATTCATTGTTCTTGAATGTCAAATATGGCAAAAATCATGGGCACAGAATTACTTTACTGCAGAAACACACCAATGCCATGTCCTGAACATGGACAATATACTCCATGTAATATCACTTGCTGAAATGAATCAATCTAAAAAAAATCCCAAGGATGGATGCAGTAACCACAAAATCCTGAGGGTGGCGCTAGCGGTCTAAACTCTGACAGGAGAGCTGTCTTGCAAAACTGTCTAGTGCAAAGAAAGGGGTCTTATTTAATTAAAAGTTCAAAGGGGTTGCCTGTCCTGAGAACTCTTGACACTTCAGAACTCAACACAAGAAGCCAGCAAATCACAGGGTTCTGTTAATTAAATGCAAAGTGGCTCCCTGGCCTCCTGATCTCAGCTTCCCAGAGACCACACAATGGCCCCTTTCCTCTGAAAGGAATATGTTGATTTTGACTGTTTCCTGTCAACAAAGCCCTGCCTGCCAGAAGACACATGTGACTGACCCACCCAAGTCTTGGAGGCGGACTCCAACACTCTGAGAACTGAATTGAAAGCAAAATATATATTTTACAGAAACACTGATAACTCTTTGTAATCAAATGACAGGAATGTATAACTTTGAGAGCCTTCATTTAAAAAATGTACCTTCGATTCAAGCCCAAACTCCAATTTGTGTGATGTTCTGGGGCAAAACCCCGCTAATTATTAATATTACAGACACTGTGTTTCAGCTAGACAAATGAAAATTCATTGGTATAAGTATGGACAGGCTGTGTACATTTGTATGAAGTTGGAAGAAAATCCGATAGTGGGAACCAGCCTAAAACGCGCAAAAGGTTTCCATTTCTGGATGCAAGCTCCTAGAAACGCCAGAGTCAGAACAGGGGCTGACATCAGTAATGCCTCATGTGTGTATGTCATTTTAAACCACTGCATACTTGTGCAAATATGTATTTTGTTCAAATCTAGATTTGTGTGCAAGTTGACAGGAGGAGTGGACTTTCTGCAGGCTGTAAAATGACATCACGCTGACACACACTTCAGTTTCCTAATCAAGTGAGAAATGGAAATTTGACCAATTAGAAGCTGAGAGAGAGGCTGGCTCAGTGATGCTAGCACACACCCACATTCTAAACAGATAAAAGCAGATAGTGCAAGCCAAATAGGGATTCATTTTCCACTTGCAGCTAGAAGCTCTGCCAAAATTCCATACTTTACCTCCATCAATCTCTAGAGAAAGCTGTGCAGAAAGATCCAGACTTCAAATCCATCAATCTCCAGAATCCAGAGAGAGAGAGAGAGCTGACCCAGATCACTGTGAAGTGCAGAGACCAGACCAGAGTCCAGTCTAAAACCTGACCAGATCCGTGGCGAGGCCCATTTAATTCAAGAATATAGTGTGAGTACCTAGCAGAACTGTGCAGAACCAATCTCTTAGTTAAAATAATCTAATCCAAGCTATTTTAATCTAAGTAGAACTGCCTCCTAACTGTCACCTGTCATTTGTAAAGCTGTCACCTGTCATTTTCTAGTTGCAAGCTGCACTTGTCACTTTGAATTTTAACATTCCAAATCCGAAAAATTACCTTTATTTAATCGCTCATATCTCCGTAACCGTTTGTCCTAGAGACTTGCAGTAACTTTCATCTGGAAGCTGAGTTCCTAGGCTGTCCTAAGACCCCAAAACTATAGTGCTAGTCCTCTGTAATCGCGAAAAAAGCACTCGCGAATTTGCAGCGATTTGCAAATTTCTCAACGTGTGAAAAAACAGCAGTTTTCTTGCTTTCAGTTGCCAAAAATTCGTTTAACCTGCTAGTTACTCCTAGATCCTTGCTAAAGTGAGCCTGGACTAATATTAACTTGATACCACTCACCCTGAACCTCTAGAGGGAATTAAAAGCATTTTAGCGTATTTTTCACTTCATTGCCAGCACATATAAAAGCATTTTGGGCCTGTGTTTCCTACTTCTGTGGTCTAAGCTTGCTGGGGTGAACTGAATTACATTTGATTGCATTTCTGAGAACTGTGTGCTTTCCTTCCATTTCCTTGCATTGCATAAAGGGGGGAGGGGATTGCCAGAGAAAAGTGATTACATTGTTTTGTTGAAATCATATTGAGTATTTTCTGTATTGCATTTTCATTCAACATTGCATCCATTCGAACCCTATAAAGCATTCTCTACCACATTATTCTTCTGTCCCTATTTACCAGTGTTGCTATCTTATCCATCCTATAACCACTCATCATTGATTATAAAGAAGTGTGCTAGTGCCAGACTATCCATTATTGATTACTGCTCAGATTCAGTGTGATATTCAATTATTAAATTATTATAAAGTGCGATATATATATCTATTGTTTAAATTATCAAATAAACCTTTAAACGTGCAAAACAGAACTACTTCTTGGCTCAGTGGGGTCAGGGTTATTCAAAGAGAGGGGTGTTATATAGGGGTAGTCATCCAGAACGCATGAACTGGACATAAAGATATATTAATAAGGGTTTCCATTCGGTATCCCAGACTAGGCATTGACTTAGCTGTAGTGTTGAATTGAATCCTCTTACAACACTTAACAACAATAGGAACATGACATGGAACTATACAGTCATGCACAAGTACCATATAATTACGCGTGTGGCATTCATTTGTAGTACTAACTTATAACATATGAAAAAATATGTAACATTATACAAATAGTTTGAATTTCATATATTAGTAAGCAATTACAATACTTGATTGCAGGGAAATTACCTGATCTAGCTAAATATATTTCAGGTATTTCAAAGATAATATAATAAGTAGATGTTGTAGTAAAAGAAAGAAGAATAGATAGATGTAGAAACATGTTTAATATTAAGTGTTATAAAAATAGTCAATGTTCGGACTTACATTTACAATTTGCTTTACCGTAATAATATTACAGGAACACATTCTATTATAGATCACATGTTTTATAAAAAGTAATCACATACTAAAGAAAGTATGTACCCGTGTGCATTCTGATAGTATAGAATCTATGCATTCGAGGTTTGGTTAATATACAAATAATTCAGTTAGTTATATAAGCAATATGACCCGAGCGGCGGGGACATTACCGACTCAGGTAATGCCCCGGGGCCTTCGTTAAGGCCCTCGCTTCACTCGGGCCTATAACTATGGGCCCTGGGGCATTACCCGAGTCGGTAATGCCCCCGCCGCTCGGGTCATATTGCTTATATATGGTATGTAACAAAGCAGAGCTGTCATATTTCAAAATGGAATGAATCAAACCAATGATATCGTGTTGTCATGTATGATGTAATTAGTGATGTCACCAGTGATGTCATCAGTGATATCTACAGTGTGCTTGCCCCATCATTTAAGATGTAGGAAGAAGTACAGATGTTTCAAAAATCAAAAAGTTCACAATGTTAAAGGAAAGCCATAGCTGGAGAATATGTACGCAATGTTAACAATATAGCGTACAATATAGCGTTAAATACCACTTTGGGGGGAGGGCATGGCTGGTAACAGCGGTCAAGCGGAAGTCAGGTAGGCCCAAGGGCAAGATTCCAGTCCTGCAAGCCACAAAAGCAGTAATTATCGATATTAGCACTCTGAGCCGTCATCTGGGGTGCTGATACTTTTTTTGTTTGTCTTTAAGGGAACCAAGCTTTGCACAATTCATGCCTCCCTTTGAAAATAAAATATACATATGTCAGTGATTGGAAATAACTATTTCAGGTGAGTGGACAGGGGGGTTGGCTGGGGGCCTCTAGTGGGCAGAGGGGTCAAGGTGAGGCATTAGAGCGGAGACTGTGCATGGGGCACCGCCTCCAAGGACAAGTGGAAGGCTGGGCCGAGGAACAGTGGAGCAGACAGGCATTAAATGCGGTGGCTACTTGCGGATTCAGCTTGCGTTACGAGCCTCCTTATTGGCCAGCCATCTTACCCCAAGTGCTAATATGTAATATAATCAAAATTCTAGGGACTAAGTGCCATGTATAGTATTGCAGTAGGTTTGTAGATGTACAAACTGGATGGAACTGTTGTTGCCTCCATTTAACTTTGTGCATTCATTATGTAAGAGGAAAGAAAGTAAGAGGCTAAGCATAGTGGACTGCGTACCGGGCAGAGAACTGAGCAAGCTAGGTGGAATATTACATTTTACTGAAATCTCACTTTCAGGGTAGCTAGCATAAAGCAACAATGTGATGCGATAGAATGTGAAGGAGATTGGGATCAGCTCATGGGTTCAGCAGCAGCACCAGTACAGATGTATGTAACCAGCCGGTCACAGAACTAGGTTTTCCATCAAAAGCATTTGGCTGTGTGATCATGTACATTTTCAAAAGTGTTTACTGGTCAGTATGATGCACATTCCCCTACAAAATGAAATATGGTTGACACTATGAGATTGATATGCACTAACTTAAACTTTACAAAAACACTGAGACAATGCAGTGTTTTTAGAGTAGAAATACTGTAATTATGCATTATGTAACTACTTAACTTTTTAGGAATGGAAGTGGAGGACTGAATTAAAATAAAATTAAGTTAACACCTATTTGCCTTTTCCAACAAGCCTATAGTTAGCTTAATAAAACTATCATCCTGATTACTTCTGGTTTGCATTTATTTGAAAAAGAAAAAACATTTCTTGGCTAGCACTCCCACACAGACCTTTCACACTTTTAAGAGTGGAAGAGATGATTACTGTTGCACTCTCTCCTCATTATCCCCTTTGAACTTGCAGTGAACAGAGAAAGGGGGGTGGGGAGAGCCCTCGGGATAAGAGAGGAATGCAGGGTGTGCTATGTTTTCATTAAACAGTCCAATTTCAATCACCAGCTGTGCTACAGAAGTGTCAATTTATTTAGCAAAACTACAGAATTGTATAGAAAATTGCTTTGAACACTTTGTATTTTATGCCTTGACCAAGCATACATCATTACTTGGTTTATGTAAAGGGGGTGCTTTATATATTGACACTCATCCTAAGTTTACAAACAAGGACTGGAACATATATGCAGAATTTTAAACATAACTGTTTATTATCTTGTTTATAGTGCTGGACGGAATTCTTAATGAGTTGCACATCTGTTCTGGAATATCTGTTTCCCCATTATCATCTAAAAACAAATTACGACAAATAGATTATCCACAATGAGAAACACATTTGCGTATGCACACACACCTCAGAGGGTCTGTGCTATAAGTGGGGTATGAATCACATACTTATGCACACACACCTCAGAGGGTCTGTGCTATAAGTGGGGTATGAATCACACACTTATGCACGCACACCTCAGAGGGTCTGTGCTATAAGTGGGGTATGAATCACACACTTATGCACGCACACCTCAGAGGGTCTGTGCTATAAGTGGGGTATGAATCACACACTTATGCACGCACACCTCAGAGGGTCTGTGCTATAAGTGGGGTATGAATCACATACTTATGCACGCACACCTCAGAGGGTCTGTGCTATAAGTGGGGTATGAATCACATACTTATGCACGCACACCTCAGAGGGTCTGTGCTATAAGTGGGGTATGAATCACATACTTATGCACACACACCTCAGAGGGTCTGTGCTATAAGTGGGGTATGAATCACATACAGATACACATTGGCAAGTGTATTTGTTTTAGCTCCAATGAAAACAAAGAAGTATTAGGATTATAAGGGAATTACACTGTTGCTTTGAACCACTTCTGACTTAACTTTTTGGCAAACCACCCAATCGAATTGTGGAAGTACAACTGGAATCAAACGTTTCCGTTTTCTCCAGACATTTTTAAAAAGGAATAGATATGTACAGGCAGCAATGTGATACACGTCAAGACTGGGCTACACAGATTTTACTAATGTGGGAAGTTTCAAATTTGCTGGCAAATAATTTTT